>NC_090663.1:24886437-25189468 GCF_013368605.1 Nyctibius grandis | reverse complement strand
CCAGGGGGCATATGATTTGAAGCTATACTTTTTATGTTATAGTTTTTATGTCAGTTGCAGATTTGACTGAAATAAATTTAGCAAGGGTTTAAGCCAAGAACATCTGAAGATTATTGAGTTTATGGGAAAAAAGAAAGCGGCCACCGTTGCTCCTGGGAAGTGGGAAGGCAAGTGTAAAGTGGAAAAATTAATACGACTGATTCCTTTCTTGGCTAAATGATCAAATACTGACCATAGTGACCTCTAAAGGCCCTTGGCTTGCATCTCTGGTGAGACATGGGGGAGAAATGTTTTCTACATTTGGAGCATTAGCTTATGCTGGGCCTCATTTCTGGAATATCAGCTGTGGAGCTGTCACCTGGCAGCTTTCATGAATGTAATCTTCATAATAGATGTTATCTCATGTTTTAATATCTTGCTTTGTCAAAGCTCATATCACTGTGAAGAAGATCAGGGTAGAGTTTTAATACCATTTTTTATTAAAAAAAAAAACAAACAAAATACTCATCATGCCAAACAACTCCACTGATACAGAGTCAGATCAGAAAGAAGGAATCAAAGCACTCAGCCAACCACAAATCTTTTCAGGAAAAAGATAAGCACTTTCACATTGATTATGTGGTTGCCATGTCAATTAACCCAGAATGCCATTACTATTTTGCTATTTTGTGGACCCAGTTTCCATTACCAACAGTGGCACCGTTTCTACTGGCAAATTGGGAGGTTGCATGGGATCATGTTAATTCTCCAGAGGGAGGCTACTTTAGGAAACCTTTATCTTTATAAAAATTCTCAACCTGTTACAGGTAATTATTTCTGTTCTCAAAGGTAAAATAGCTTTGTTCTGCTTGTATTTGTGTGGATGTGTATGCATGTATGTATGCAAGCATACTTAGAATCATAGAATCATAGAATGGTTTGGGTTGGAAGGGACCTTAAAGATCATCTAGTTCCAACACCCCTGCCATGGGCAGGGACACCTGCCACTAGACCAGGTTGCTCAAAGCTCCATCCAGCCTGGCCTTGAACACTTCCAAGGAGGGGGCATCCACAAGTTCTCAGGGCAACCTGTTCCAGTGTCTTGCCACCCTCACAGGAAAGAATTTCTTCCTAATATCTCATCTAAATCTACCCTCTTTCAGTTTAAAACTGTTACCTCTTGTCCTATTGCTACACGCCTTTGTAAAAAAACTTCTACATACACTTTCTAGAAAGTCAGTTTATAGTGAGATTTTTGCTGTTTCTCTTCTTGTTTTCCCACGTAATAAAGCAAAGCAAGAGAATATGCTATTCTTTTTATATCAAATCTCAAATTTAACTTTAAAACACCATGCAGAAATACAGCTAAAGGTAGATGCCTCTGCTGCACTGTTTCTTCAGACTGACTGTGATTTTGCATTTCTTTTTGATTTTACAGTTAGCTGTTCAAAAAGGTTACAGAGTTTGATCCACATGCAAAGTCACCCTTCTTCCTAAATCCTGGAAGCTAATCCTTTTTCACCCCTAAAAAGCTAGAAGGTAGAAATAGAAGCCTGAGAGCAAATAATTTTTACTTACGTAAGTGTCTGTTTGGTGGATATTCCATAAACAGAAAATCAGTGACATTAGTTTGGCAAGAAATTGATTTGACAGTATCTTCAAGTAATATTAAGTTTTATTATTGTATAGCATAGTAATCTATAACGTTCTACCATTAGGAGAACATATATTTTAATGTCCTCATTCATCAGTTAATGTGTCTTATCTGGAAAAATTCTGATGAAAGAGGAGTAGGCTTACAAAAAGAGTAAAATTTAAGTATAATTTAACATTAGTTCATCCTTTTGGGATAGACAGTATTATAGGTGTAATTATGAAATTAAACTGTAATTATAACTCATTTTGTTATCACTTCTGTATGTTTATATTCCCATTTCTTATAAAGCATGTTAAGAGGATAGTCAGTGGAGATGTTGTTTGTAGGAGGCTTTCTCGTGATACAGAAGGTGAAAGGTGTTTATTAAAAAAACAATAAATCTTTACTTAATAACTGACGATTCTGGCCCTGGCTTTCTTGTGGTATAGAGGTCACCTCTTTCATTGACTGTGATTGTGTTTGATTCAGCTGGAAATCAAAACCACAAGAACATATGAAACAGCAATGTAAGAAATACTAAGCAGTAAATGAGATTGTCTTTTCCTTTCTTTATTTCCGAAAGAATTGGAACAATAACCTCATTTCAAGTAAAAGGACTGCTATTCAGTTCATGCTTGTAATTCAAGTATAAGGTTAAGCAGAAGAACTCTTGCTGAGTCAAGATCTAAACCACTATGTTCCCCTTCCCTATTGCTGTTTTAAATGTCACTCACCCTTCAAATACTTCAGTTTATCATACATGAAATATGGACAGTACATATTTACTAAGTGGTCTGCCAGCAGACGGTTGCCAATTCCTGTGACGCTTTTTGATCTCTTCCATGAGAAGGTACAATATAAAAGACAGTGGCCTGTACTGTTTCTTCTGCCTGTAATGTAAACCTTAGTTTACAAGGTGCTGTCAAGCAAGTCTAAGGGTGAGTGTCCCATTATTTATTCTCAGCTCATTACAGATATGATTATGTTAATTTAGATGTGTTTTTTCCAAAGAAGAAGAAGAAAAAACCCCAACTGCACAGAAAACCATTTTTTCAGGGAGACAGGTCTGTAGGTGGAGACATTAGACCATATTTCAATTAAAAGCATTTGTACTTACATTTAAGATACAGCCTTTTTATTATCATAACTAAGGATGCATCTTTTGGAAGAGGGTTTTCATGGCAAAAGCAAGATGAGAAAGATACATAGACAGTTAAAAATCTAATTTGTTGTTACCATGATATTAGAGGTTTTTTTGGTTATGATCACTGAGTAGATGCACTACATGCAACTTACCTTATCCTAATTGCAGAGTCACAGACCGCATATGGTATGTTAGTCGATAGCAGTATCCTACAACACATTTTTCTCCAACTATTACCCGTCTTATCCAACTTTTTAGAACTTAATGGTTTGAGGTCTGAGTTGCTGGTCATTACTACATTTTGTTTTGTTAGCTTTTCAATAATGGCAGTTTTATCTTCCTTCTTCCTTTTAACTAAATGCCACGGATATCATCTTAACACGTTCTGGATTCTAACTGAGGACCTCTGGAAAGTTAGAAAAGATAGGCAATGTGTAAAAGAAGATGGGGCAGGTTTTGGTTAAAAGGATCTAGAGCCTTAAGGTCAGTAGGGGGTTACCTTAGAAAAAGCATGCTTGAAAATCAGATTTCAACCTGGAGGTTGAATTGTTTTATTCTAAGTCATTCATAAAGACAGGTTCTTCAAAGAGCTTTTGATAGCATAGCTGTTTTACATGTTAGTCCACTGCCATACACTTTGTCCTGTATAAATTAAATATCCTTGAAATAAATTTTAGTCCCATTGTAAAATATAAATGAGAGAGTTGTTAAGCTGTTAAGAAGAACATCAAGTTTTATATTTTGTAAAGATCTGGATAATCTTTGAATCAGGGGTGTACCTCTGTATGGATGTGACATCATAAGATAGAAATAGGTGCATTGAAGATCCAATTAATTCAATATTTTATCTACAACTGTGGCCATAAGTCAATTTACAAGGTATAATATAAAGATCTCATGCAATGATACTTCCCTGAAACATCTTGGGGATATCAAATCACCGAGTTTTGGAACTTCCTCTTGCTAAAAAACAATACAAACTACGTGCTTTAGCAGGGCAATTCTCAGATTAGTAATACACTCTAAATTTTACCAGGTGATTTTTATTTCATGTTCGTGACTACAGAATAAACCTGATAATCAATCCCAGGATCAGAAAACTAGGGTAATGTAATAGTTTGCTGAATCATAGAAAATGTTATGGAATTACAGACTTAATTTTGACTAATTTCCCTCGAATAGGACTCCTTTCGTCACAAAATGTAGATCCAATAGCATTCGTTCTGATCTTCATAGTCCATTTAAAAAACAAAGTTGAATTCTCTTTGTTCCTCATTTTTCCTGTTTTATTTTTGAATGTGTCCTGTGTTAGGAAATTTCTCATAACAGGTTTATTGATATATATAATTAGGATACTTGCTTTATGTTCTGTGGAAGAGAACATAGCAAAATATTTAATCTTTGCTAATACCACGAAGAAACTGGGAGCTAGAATCATGGTTTTGTAAATGGTATCCTGGTAAAAGATGTATTCTCAACCAACAAGGAAGAACAAACAATACATAAAACCTAAGAGACATATTGTTCTTCAAGAACAAAAGTACACCTTAACCACAGGTCAAGGGATAAAGAGGTTCAGTATAACCCATCACTGGGAAAAAGAAAACCTTGAAATAGTAGGTGAAGTAACACCTTTGTGCGTGTGCATTCAATGCAAAAAAATACCAGGTGAAAAAACAGTTTATAAATATATTAGAATGAGTAAGGACTGAAAAAAAGTCTCTTGTACAAGAGTAAAGTTTGTTCCAGACACATGGGAAAAAAGACAAGATGCATGAGTGGATATTAGTTAGGCAGCAGCTTTATTAAGGTAATTCTTATGGGAATTCCTTGTAATAATTTAGTATTTAATGCAGGCCTCTCTTAATAATTCTTACAGAACAGAAAGCTCCATATCACTTAATGGACAATACTCAGCTTCTATGTGGGACCCTGCTAATTTCCTTTTTTTCCTGAAACTTCTGTTTTCGTTTGGTTTTGCTAGGTCAGACAGCAAGGGATTACAGATTCATTCCCAAGCTGATTTTGACGGTGTTTCTCCTTAAGTCAAGTTTCCACTGCAGTTTGTCAGAGAACCAAATGACTAGATGCCCCACGGTATAACAACACTTACTAGATGGCCAGCTCAGGGACAGGGTCCCAAATTCATATCCTACTTACATCTGAAAATGCTAGTACTTACTTCACTTAAGATTGACCCTAAACAAGTATGTTATCATTTGGAAAATTTAGCCCTCATCTGTGATTAATATTCTTGTGAAGTTAAATTTTTCATTTTTCATACATATCTTTCTGGTTCCTAATGATTTGTGTATTTCCTGGGCATATATTTACTGATAACATAACATAACATAGCACACAGGCTTTCTGTTTCCTAGTCAGTATTATCTACCAAAGAATTTAGGAAGAGTTTACAGCCAAGTGGTTCCCTTTATAAGGAGCTTTAAAGATCAAATTCTTAAAGATGCCAAACTGTTCCTAGTGTTTGGTTGCTTCCCAGCTACCAAAGAACTTCAATATACATTTTTATACCATGCAACATCTGTCCAAAGATGTTCTAAGCAGAACTGGAAATAAATACTTACCCTTACTTCCCACTTCTGTTCTGTATTTTATCCATCTGCTCGTATGCAGATCTGCTGTAAAAACTGAGGTGCAGGAGCATTCTGAGAGGAAACGGATGTCTACCTGAAGGCCAATTATTTAACTGTTGTATGTGTATCAATTGAAAACAGCACTCAGAAGCTTTCTTTTCTACACTGAACAGATTTTGTGCAATTCTAGGACACAGAAACAGCTGCATTTTTCTTTAGGGGGAAAAATGTACATCTTAATCAATTCAGCACTCAAAATATCAACTCATTTTTTTTGTGATACCTTTTGGATATACTTTAATAAGACAGACTTCTTTGGGATGAGAAGAAATTTAGAATTAGACTATCAAACCACCAGAGTCCATTGAAGTTTTGTGTAATGAGTAGAACTCTCTAAGTCCTCGTGAGTTAACATAGAGTAGATCAAAGCCTAAAAAAATTCTTCAGAAGGTGGAATTTATTAAAAACAAAGTCCCTGATTGAATGTATTGCTTATGAAATGTTCTAGTTTGACAGCCCTAGAGACCAGAGTCATCTCTATTCATACAATAAAAGATACAGTGTAAGTAACAGCAAGGTAGCTGTCCTGTATTTTTACAGTAGTGTGAGAGAAAAGATGGATGAATGCCTGGGAGGAACCAGGAAGACAAAATGTACTCAAAGTTGGAAAAGTTAAGTGGATGTGTGTAGGGGAATGCTTATACTATAGCAACTACATGCAGAGCAAGGTCTGAAAAAAAATAAGAGCTGCAAAGGGATTTACAATGAATTCAAATTACTAGTAAGTTTAATTCAGTTGCTAGCTTTGTTCAAGTAATTTTACTAAGAGTACAGAGGCCAGGTTTAGACACTACATTTCTGGCTTAAATGGTGCATGTGGCTCTCATCCCAATTATGAGTCCAAATGCAGCAGAGGAAAATGGCAAACTTGAATTCATGATCTAAGAAGTGCTTCTACATTCCTCGGTATTTACTAGTATGCTTATGCTAACAGCTGAATACTTTTCACTGGAGCAGTAAGGCAGACCACTCAATGTCAAATTCATTAGAAAATTATACAGGCTATAAAAATGTAAGCTGAAGGGTTAAGGTGAGAAAAACCTTTATCTGTCATGTAGCAAATGTATTATTTTTCATTGACAAACTCACCAAAGAAGAAGTAGCAATGCTGGGTCTTCTAATAGCAGCCTTCAGCATCTGCTTTTATTTCTTGCTCTTCTTTCTATTATCAGCATATTTATGATAGTGCCCTTTATAGGCTGAGAGCTTTCCAAATAACGAGAGAGGATACGTTTCCAGGAGATTCACAAACTAAAGTGAGCATAGCACAAAAAAACCCTCAATGTGGATAAAGTGAAAGTAGTAGTAATGCATATGGTAATGTCTGCAGCAGAGTATGCCAATGTCACCTACCTTTGCATGTCGTCCAAGCAGAGAAACAGGAGAAAAAAAACAAACCACTGGAACATACTGTATTGGTATCTTCAATGCTTTTCACCTCATAGCTTAATCTTCTGATATGATGGAAATCCTTTTCTAGCAAGTCTTGGGTGTGATGGTTCACTTTGACTACAGAAACAGGTGTATAAAAATCACTGTAGTTCCTACCATGCTGGTAATAGATTGAGGTAATACAGCCTGCTGCAATACTAAGGGAACTGTAGCAGATTTCCTTTTATTATCCCTTCATAACTGCTGTATTTAATTACTTGGATGACATTCCCTCTGCAATGAGAAGGAGATTTTGTACCATATCAGTGAAGTTACACAAGCGAAACATTTGGCCCGGGACTAGAGAGCACTTCCCTAACTACTTAAGCACAGGCACTTCGAAAGAAGGAAAAAGGAAGTCATTATTTAAAAACAGACTTCCCATTATTGTAGGACAGAAAGTGATTAATGAATTGAATGAATAACATGGAAGCTGTAACTGCCTACTGTTTTCGTATCTCACTGAGGAATGTCAAAAGCTGCAGCGATAAAAGTATTCGAAGTCCATTTCCTTCCAGTTCCCAGTGTGCTACCCAGGCTTAGTAGCTGACAAAGTGCTACTTGCCAAAAGCTAATGTTAGCCGGTATTGTATTGGCCCAAAAGAGCAATCATCATTTTAGCTAATAAGGGTATAATGACTCTTCCTGCCATTGCAGTTCACAGTTGGCAGAAGAGTACAGCAGGTGGGTTGAGACTTCTTTCTAACAAGCAATCGTCAGTGTACTCGTGTTGTGTCAATAAGAAAACTGCTGTCCCATATTCCCTACTTTACAGATTTTCTTCACTTGGATGCCTTGCCTGCAAGTTAAGCATTTTTGCAGTTGATATTTGTTTAAGCAATTTAGAGATGTCCTGGGAATATATCCCAACTCTCAGAACTAAAGTGCTGTTTGGAGAGATATTTTTTCTGTAAAAAGATTTAAAACAAAATAAAAACTGCTTAAAGACAGGGTGGGGATGATAAAATGAAGATGGTGGGCAAGCAATATTGATATTATTGGCAGATTTCCACTGACTAAATTGGAGCTATTTTAATCTATGCCTTGTGAGGATTTGGATCAGTATCTCTGATAAGAAAACTCTTTGCAGTGTGCACTGTTATTTTGCAGCAAGTGCCTCATTTAATTTTTAGTTCAAAATGAAAATGATTTGGCTGGTATGTAGGCTGTAATATCAAATTCAAGTCAACAGGTCATGTCTGATGTTACTGATATTTATTCAAAAGCCTTGCCACACTGGTGTTTTTTCTTTACTGACCACCTGCTATTCTTTAAAGTCCAGAGGGAATTTTACTTTAACATCCAAAGGGCTTTTTTTAACATATTTCACACATATTCCACTAGCTCTTTGTTCAGATGTTGAAGTGCCAAACACAAGATTGTTGTCATTTTGACAACCACATTACGTTCTCTGATACACATGAATTCCTACTGCAGAGGTGAACAGGCAAGCAGTTATTCTGTGACAACACTACTGATAAGAGGAGGTGAACAGAATGTCTTTATGTCTGTATTTGCCTGTGTACCATATATATGCCAGTGATTGGTGGCAGATTATGAAAAGAGCCTGTTTGGCTGCCTTTAGTACGCATATTTTATCTTTTTTTGTTTTTTCCCTCTTGATTGTTTTACCTTCTTTCTGCAAATAATAGAAAGATCAGGAATGGGCCTCCATTCACTTAACAATCAAAACTTATATAACTCTGATTTTTTTTTTGTAGGATCCATCATTCTACTAATTTTTTCTGTCTCTAGAGATATCACAATACAGTTACTTAAGATTTTGTCAAAACTTCTCTCTTTTCTGTTCAATAGCTCTTTCACAACTTAGGAAATATACAAAGAAACATTTAGGTGTTTGTTTCAGTGTTGATTACATTTTCAAAAAATAAATAAAAGTAAAGAGATTTTAACAAGCTGTTTCACACAGAAAATAAAGATTTTTTTTTTGAAACATCAACTGAAATAATACATTTGACTGGTCTGCAAAATTTTTATTTTACTGAATTGTCCCTGCCTTTTAATCTTTTTTTGCCAAAAAAAAAGTTTTCTCCCTCTTATCTCTAGTTACTGTCACTGAAATAAAGTGAAGTTCATAATAATGATGATTTTCTTACATATCCTTATTTTATTTGTATCAAATTATTTTTATTACTAATGTGCTAATGTGATGGTGATAATGACAGGGATCAAAACTGAATGAAAATAATATTGTAATATTATTATCCTTCGAGGCAGGAGAAAACAGGTCTCTTGCCCTAATTCCCACAGCAAGATAGCCAATATTTTTGCAGTTTTTATATAAATGTCTTATGTTATTGTACTATCACTTTGGTTATTCTGATGAGAAACTAGGACTTACCTTTCTATATGTAAATCATTATTTCCTTTCATACAAAGCAGCTGAACAAAGAAATATAAGATAATTAAGTAACCTTAAACTCAATGTAATGAACTGCCTCCTTGGGAAATGGCCTTGGGTTGTTTTCTTTTGGAACTGTTTTAGTAACATGAGGGTGAAAAGCTCATCCCTCACTCCTAAGGTTATATTTTCACTTCACTGTTACCCCATTGAGCATCTGGATAAAGGTGAAGCTTGAGGAGGTGACAAGGAAGGTGACTTATTGCAGAAACTAATGATAGAGTAAATCTCTCTTTAGTCAGATTAATGGCTTGAATCACTGGCTCAGAGTTGCCCTTCTGCATCCAGAAATGCCAGTAGTTCCTGATGTCCCTTTCTCTACGTGTTTTGCCACAAAATTAAAACAATTTGAGATAACTGAACCTTTTGGGTTTACAAACCAAATAAAGGAAGAAGATGACAAACCAGCTGTAGCTTCAGCAAAATTGATTTAAAAATTAATTCCCAGTAAGAACTATTTTTAAATAAATAAAATTAGATGTCACCATTACAGTTGTGACTTTAAAGATGTATTGCATGGGCACAGTTCAGCAATGGCTTTTCACCAGATGTCTCCCCCTTTTGGCAGCATTTGGTAAGATACAAAAGAATCAAAAGACTTGCTCTAAAAAATGTGCTTGTAATAATTCAGTGGTATGACAATAATGTCAAATATATTGTCAAATATCTTGTCAAAAAATTCAGTTGCATGACAATACAAGATTATTCAGTGACTAGGACAGAAAGGAAGTAAATTGTAATGCCCTAGCATAAGGCTTCCTCATAACCTAAATATTGGAAGTAGAAATTGGCTGTGATAATTTTCCACAGCTTTTAGAGTTTAAAAAAATATATATTTAAAGTGAAATATTCTCAAAAGAGCAAGATATTCACTGGCAGAAATATAAAATGATAGCTTGAAAGAAAGGCAGTATGTGCTAGGTTAAATGGACTGATATTTGAAAATATAAATGCATTAATTGGAGCATCTAATTCAAAAATATAATTTAATAGGTCCAAATCATGTGAGAGAATTTGTTTCATGACAATTGTTCTTCTCGGAAAATAAATCTACAAATTTAGGTTTAGAAACAAGAATTATATAGTCAGAGACAGCCCTTTAACTTACACATCCAGATGAATAACAGAAGTGGCATATTGAAATCACAGAATCACAGAATCAACTAGGTTGAAAGAGACCTCTGGGATCATCGAGGCCAACCTTTGACCTAACACCACTGTGTCAACTAGACCATGGCACTAAGTGCCACATCTAGTCTTTTCTTAAACACCTCCAGGGGTGGTGACTCCACCACCTCCCTGTGTAGCCCATTCCAATGCCTAATAACCCTTTCTGTGAAGAAATTTTTCCTAATGTCTAACCTGAACCTCCCCTGGTTCAGCTTGAGGCTATGCCCTCTAGTCCTGTTGCTAGTTGCCTGGGAGAAGGGGCCAACCCCCACCTCACTACAACCTGCTTTCAGGTAGTTGTAGAGATCAGTAAGGTCTCCCCTCAGCCTCCTTTTCTTCAGGCTAAACAATCCCAGTTCCCCCAGCTGCTCCTCATAGGACATACCCTCTAGACCCTTCACCAGCTCTGTTGCCCTCCTCTGGACTCTCTCCAGCACCTCAGTATCTGTCTTGAAGTGAGAGGCCCAGAAGTGGACACAGTACTTGAGGTGTGGCCTCACCAGTGCCAAGTACAGGGGGACAATTATTTCCCTAGTCCTGCTGGCCACACTATTCCTGATACAAGCCAGGATGCTGTTGGCCTTCTTGGCCACCTGGGCACACTGCTGGCTCACGTTCAGCTGACTGTCCACCAATGCCCCCAGGTCCTTTTCCACCAGGCCGCTTTCCAACCACTCTTCCCCCAACCTGTAGCGCTGTATGGGATTGTTGTGGCCAAAGTATAGGACGTGGCACTTGGCCTTGTTGAACTTCATGCCATTGTCTCGGCCCATCTATCTAACCTGCCCACATCCCTCTGCAGATCCTTCTTACCCTCAGGCAGATCAACATTCCCACCCAACTTAATCTAGTCCGTGAATTTACTGAGGGTGTACTCAATACCCTCATCCAGATCATCAATAAAGATATTAAACAGGAGTGGGTCCAGTACTGAGCCCTGGAGGACACCACTAGAGACAGGATGCCAGCTGGATGCGGTACCGTTCACCACCACTCTCTGGGCCCGGCCATCCAGCCAGTTCTTAACCCAGCGAAGAGTGCACCTGTCCAAGCCATGGCCTGCCAGCTTATCCAGGAGAATGCCATGGGAGACAGTATCAAAGGCTTTGCTGAAGTCCAAGTATACTACATCCACAGCCTTCCCCTCATCCACTAGGTGGGTCACCTGGTCATAAAAAGAGATCAGGTTGGTCAGGCAGGACTTGCCTTTCCTAAACCCATGCTGACTGGGCCTGATTGCCTGGTTGTCCTCTATGTTCTGTGTAATCGCACTCAAGATGATCTGTTCCATGACCTTGCTGGGCACCGAGGTCAGGCTGACAGGCCTGTAGTTCCCGGTATCCTTCTTCCGGCCCTTCTTATGGATGGGCGTCACATTGGCCAGCCTCCAGTTGTCTGGGACCTCCCCGGTTAGCCAGGACTGATAAATAATGGAGAGTGGCTTAGCAAGCTCTTGCGCCAGCTCCCTCAGTACCCTTGGGTGGATACCGTCTGGTCCCATAGACTTGTGAACGTCCAAGTGACACAGCAAGTCGCTAACTACTTCCTCCTGAATTACAGAGGGTCTGTTCTGCTCCACGTCTCTGTCTACTGGCTCAGGGTGTGTAGTTGCCCTGAGGATGACCGGTCTTACTGTGAAAGACTGAGGCAAAAAAGGTTTTAAGCACCTCAGCCTTTTCCTCATCCCTGGTCACAATGTTCCCCCCGCATCCAATAAAGAATGGAAATATTCCCTTGATCTCCTTTTGTTGTTTATGTATTTATAAAAACACTTTTTATTATCTTTTACTGCAGTGGCTAGGTTGAGTTCTAGTTGAGCTTTCGCCTTTCTAATTTTCCTTCTACATGACCTAACAACATCCTTGTACTCTTCCTGAGTTGCCTGCCCCTTTTTCCAAAAACCATAAACCTTTTTTTTCCCATAAGTTTCTGTGAAAACTCCCTGTTCAACCAAGCCGGACTTCTTCCCCCATGGCTCATCTTTCAGGTCATGGGAATGGCCTGCTCCTGCGCCTTTAGGATTACTTTCTTAAAGTATGTCCAGATTTCCTGGACCCCTTTGTTATCAAGAACTATTTCCCATGGGACTCTCTGAACCAGTGTCCTAAACAGGCCAAAGACTGCCCTCCAGAAGTCCAAGGTAGATGTTTTGTTGACCCCATTCCTTCTTTTCCCAAGAATCAAAAACTCTATCATTTCGTGGGTGCTGTGCCCAAGATAGCCTCCAACCATCACATCTCCCACCAGACCTTCTCTGTTCATAAACAGCGGGTCTAGTGGGGCACCTCCCCTGGTGGGCTCACTAACCAGTTGTGTTAGGAAGTTATCTTCCACATACTCTTAACAACCTCCTAGACTGCCTCCTTTCTGCTGAGTTGTTTCCAGCAGACATCCAGCAAATTAAAGTCTCCTACTAGAACAAGGGCTAGCCATCATGAAACATCAGCCAGCTGCTTGTAGAATAGCTCATTTGCCTCTTCATCCTGGTTGGGTGGTCTATAACAGACTCCCACCAGGATATCTGCTTTGCTGGCCTTTCCCCTGATTCTTACCCATAGGCACTCAACCTTATCATCACTATCCTTAAGCTCTATACAATCAAAAAACTCCTTAATGCAAAGAGCCACCCCACCGCCTCTCTTTCCTCTCCTGTCCCTTCTGAAAAGCTTGTAGCCATCCATTACAGCACTCCAGTCACGCGAGTCATCCCACCACGTTTCCATGATGGTGATTACATCATATCTTTCCTGCTGCACAATGACCTCCGGCTCCTCCTGTTTGTTACCCATGCTGTGTGCGTTGGTGTAGATGCACTTCAGCTGGGCTATCGGTTTCTCCCCCAACTCTGGCATTCCACCCCTAGGCTCATTTCCAGCAAGCCTGATCGTATCCCCCTCCTCCTTCAAGCCTAGTTTAAATGAAATGACACTCCTTCTCTTAATTAATTGTAAAGTTTAACACAAAATGTAAATAGTTCAATTCCTGTGTTACTCACATTAGAAAGGACACTTACTGCAAAGACATTTTCAGTTTATTTCAAGGCAAACTATTGGTTTCTTAAAAGATATTAAAACTGAAGGAAGGGTGAGAAATGAAAACAAACAATGTGATCAAACAAAGAGTAGATCTCAAAATGGCACTTGCAAACATAGTGGAATATATAGCCTTGATACATGATACAGGGAGACACGCAGGGCTTTTAAGAATGGGATTCACAAAAGCAGTTCTCTCATTAACAAAATCTGCCTAAAGTAGTAAGTAGGAAAGTGGGGAAGAACAAGATGCTTGTGCCCCCATGGAAGAGTCTCTATCTTTTTTTTCTCTCTCTCTCTGAATTATTTTATTAGCCATACAACATTTGTAACTACAGAATCACAGAATCACAAAATGGCTGAGGTTGGAAGGCACCTCTGGAGTTCATCTTGTTCAGCCCACCTGAAGCAGGGCCACCTAGAGCCAGTTGCCCAGGACCATGTCCAGATGGCTTTTGAACATCCCAAGGATGGAGGCTTCACAACCTCTATGGGCAAGCTGTGTCAGTGCATAGGCACCCTCACAGTAAAAACATGTGTCCTGTTGTTCAGATTGAACCTCCTGTGTTTCAGTTAGTGACCGTTGCCTCTTGTCCTGTCACTAGGCACCACTGAAAAGAGCCTGGCTCCATCTTCTTTACACTGTTCCACCAGGAATTTTTATACAGTGATGAGATCTCCCCTGAGTCTTCTCTTCCCTACGCTAAACAGTCCCAGCTGTCTCAACCTCTCTTCATATGATAGGTGCTTCAGACCCTTCATCATCTTTGTGGCCCTTTATTGGAGTCTCTCCAGTATGTCCATGTCTCTCTTGTTCTGAGGAGTCCAGAGCTGGACACACCACTCCAGTTGTCCAGTGCTGAGTGGAGGGGAAGGATCACCTCCCTCGACCTGCTGGCAACACTCCTCCTTATGCAGCCTCGGATACCATTCGCCTCTTTTGCTGCAGGGGCACATTGCTGGATCATGTTCGACTTGGTGTCTGCCAGGGTCCCCAGGTCCTATTCTGACAAGTTGCTTTCCAGTTGCTTGGCCCCCAGTACGTACTGGCACATGGGCTTGTTCCTCCCTAGGTGCAGGACTTTGCACTTCCCTTTGTTGAACTTCATAAGGTTCCTGTCAGCCCATTTCTCCAGCCTGTGGAGGTCTCTCTGGGTGGCAGCACAACACTCTGGCGTATCAGCCACTCATCCCAGTTTTGTGTCATCAGTAAATTTGCTGAGGGTGTGCTATGCCCCATCAACCAACTCATTAATGAAGAAGTTGAACAGGACTGGACCCAGTACTGTCCCCTGGGGTAGACTGCTAGTTACTTGTTTCCAAGTAGACTTTGTGCCTTTGATTAGTAGCACTGATGGTTATGATCCATCAGCCTCTTCATCAGCCTTGAAGAAGATCTACTACTCTGTAGTGCAGAGGTAAAATTTAGATTTAGTTTTCTATTTTTCCTACAATTTTTAAATCTATTTCAATTTTCACAAGAATACTTACTTAGGCCATAGACACCTATGGCCAGGCATTCTTAATGCCTGTGATCAATTAATTTTTTAAGGACTTATTAAATAATAACTAAATCAGAAAAAAAACAGGGAAGTATATATACTAAGGCTTGCCACAAAAACCTGTGTCCCAGGGTCTAGTCAAAAGGGTGGGGTTTGGTTTTGTTTGTTTGTTTTCTCAAAAAGTTTTTCGGCAAGTAAATCTTTCATTGGGGGCTGTAGTCTGAGGTGTAATTCTAGCACTGCTGTTCTCTTGAGATAAAAGCAGAAGTTTTGGAAATTCTGAAAAGCCTTTAGAATGTCCTGAGAATTAATCAAGGTAGACCAAGACTATGGCAGATAGATCAAGACTACCTATCAAATTAGCCAGGTTTTTATTTCATTCTTGATTCAGATTGCTATGATTATTAAGATGTGGTATTTAGGAATCTGTACACTGTTGTCACATATTTTAACATTGCTAAAGAATTTATCTAGTTGGGTCTTAAAAAACTTTCAAGGATAGAAATTGTGTAACCCCTTAGTTGCCCAACTTGTTACTATAGTGACTCTCTTCATGCTAAATTTTTTTTCTTATATCTAGTCGGAACCTCTCTTGTTTCTTTTTATACCTTTTTCCTCCTGCCATGATCCACTGTGAAAAGCCGAGCTCCGCTTTCCTGATAATATCTTGTAAACTACTGGAAGGTCCCCCATTAAGCCTTTAAGATAAATAAAATTTCAACTGTAGTAAATTATGTTTAACTTTTGCTACAGACTTCTTTGCTCTCTATACAGAATCAGCAGTGTGATGATATGATTCATGTCATAGGCTCATTAAAGAGACTGAGGAGGTGTGCTAATATTATTCACCTTGGGATTCAATGAAATTTATGGTAATGAAAAAATACTTCACCTGCTTCCAATGGGTGTCCATGTCACAAGCGAGAGAACTGAAAAAAAGGTGCATGAGTGCTCCAACCCCCACTCTCCAAAATCCTAAAACACAAACAGCTCAAATAAAGGTAACTGACAGTGAACACAAATGAAAAAATTACTTATTCGCTTAATAAAAAATCAGAAAATGGCATGTTCTATAAAGGCAGCTATTACTCTGAAGTCAGTTTATGGAAGACTGTGTCACAGTTTAAAGCTGGGCTGGCTATTAACCAGGTGGCAGATGCTCTCTGTTAACCCTCTCCCCCCCACCAAGGGAAAGGGAAAGGGAAAAGGGAGAGAGACTTATGGGTTGGAAAGTTAAAACAGTTTTAATAAACTATAATAATGAAAAAGAGTATAATAACAATAATAATAGAAATAATCAAATATATACAAATATATACAAAGCCAAGACTGAGAGCTTGGAAATCCTCCTCAGGCAGAGTTGCTCCCCCAGCACAGGCAGAGGGGAAAATGCAGTACCTCCCCCCAGCACAGGCAGAGGGGAAAATGCAGTACCTCCCCCTGCCATCACACCTGCAGGCTTTTAACTGGAGAATTGGCAAAGCTGGTACCAATCAGTGGGAGACAGGAGGGCCCCTCCCTCCTGGGCCCCACCTCCAGGAGGCAGTGGGTTAGTGATAAATAGGAAAGTGAGAATGACGTGTGTGGGATGGAATACCTTGTTGGTCAATCTTGGGTCACCTGCCCTGTCTGCTCCCCCCTGCAGCTGTGACCCCCCTTTGGCTCTTCACTCGTAAGCAGTGAGGAATTTAGCAGTGACCTTGGTTTCTCTAAGACTAATGGGCCTGGTTTGGGCCAAACCAGGACAGACTGGAACAGTACGTAAATGTATATAAGATGAGAAATCAAATGAAAATATATAAGTAGATAAACTATGCCAAAAATGTAGATTTTGACATATATGAGTTACTGTGAGAGTGACTGACTAGAATGAGAATTACTGAATACATAAATAGGCTTCTGTGTGTGTCAGTGTCAGATTTTCTGTTATTTTTATTTTATTCCACTGCACAGAATATCTTGAATGACCAAAATGATCTGAAGCAATCTTAAAGACCATTTAGGAACTAGTTTACAAGCTGGAATGAAGTCTATGTTGAGCAAACTTGAAAGGCTTGGGAGGTTTGATTTAGATAAACATACAAAGCGTGAATATTTATTGGAACCTATTTAACTTGTAGCTTGTTTTTGTTCTGGATCCAAATGACTCTTTCAAAGCTATACTGGATGTATTGTTGTAATAAAGAAGAAAATATTAACAGCTTTTAAAGTGTTTGAGCTTGAGCTGGAAGGGAATGGTTTTCTTTTACCAGTAAAATTTGCAAGATTTTGACATTTTTCTTTTTCTGTATTTGTAAAATACTGATGTTGTATAATGAAGATGAGCAAAAAAAAAAAAA
This sequence comes from Nyctibius grandis, assembly GCF_013368605.1. Lineage (NCBI taxonomy): Eukaryota > Metazoa > Chordata > Aves > Nyctibiiformes > Nyctibiidae > Nyctibius > Nyctibius grandis. Next base: position 25,172,159 of record NC_090663.1, on the reverse strand, counting down.
AAAAGAGGGGGACAGAGAGTATAGCGTAAAGTATTGAAAGGGTGAGGGTAGTTACCCAGGGTATAAATGGTGTGGGCTCAAAGTCCCTGTGGTATTTTTCATAGGCTAGGAAAATTGCTAATTGACCATGGAGTGAATCCATAATAAAATGTTGTATTCCTTAAAATCATTTTTTGAACAGAAATAAGCATGAAAAGAAATATTGGAAAAGTTTGGAAAGGAATTCTTGCAGGTATTCACTGATAGGAATGAGTCCTGAAGATTCAAAAAAGACCAGTGTACAGAATTAACTGAAGATAAGACTTATGTGAGCACTAGGCTATTTCTGTATGTTATGTTGAACATCAGTTGTGGGTAAAGGCTTAGAAACTATTTTAAGAGATCAAGTGAGAAAATACTTCAAAGGACTCAGCTTGATTAGGATCAGAAAATATAGTTTTAGAAAAAAAATAAACTTATGCATTGCTGACTTTTTTTTTTCTTCCACACAAGAAAACCACTAAAGCTTCTGAGTTGGAGAGAGAAAATTGAAACTGTACAGTTAGAAATCTTTTGGCAACATTTTCTTTGCAGGTGTAGAAGTTTTATACAAATAAATACCTGAAACAATAGGTTGATTCCCTGGGCTAAATGATACTTAGGAAAGAAGCTTCCTATTAAGAATTTCAGGAGTCACTAGTAGGCAGGGGTGCTTGTCTGGATAGTGTAATAGGGTGCATTTTGGGCCAGCAGTCTGAGAGCATCCCCAAAGCTTTTTTGTACATACAGTCACTTAAGTATATTACAAGACTCTGAAACTAGCTCGGTCTCAGTGGAGAGGCATAAGGAGTAGACATGAACTGTTGAGGTTAGGGAATAAGACCTTTCATCTCATTTCATCATCTGTAGAATGAGTGGACAGAGATTTACTTGAACATGTTATCAGAAAATTGTGTTGAATCAAAGGCAAGGCTCCATCTTCCATGCTCTTTCCTCATCCCATAGGGATATTTCTGTCACAGACAGTAGGAGGCAAATACTAAATCCATGGTAGGTGCATCTACATTATGAGTTTAGTGCCCTGGAAGGGTTCTGCTTGGTGTGAATTCGCCAGTGTCTGTAGCCGGCGCCTTGCAGTACGTCACCAAGGAGATCACCGATAGCTTAAAGCAGTTTCTCTCCTGCAGGGTCTAAGACTGAAGTCACGCACAAGGGTGCAGTTCAGAGCACCCTGCTTGCAATGTGTATGCATGGTCTCCCAGTAACCAGCTCTTTATGCATGCTGAGAGCATGCCTTGGACGGGCATCTGGAACAAGCTTCACCATAAAAGATAAATGGTCCTGGGGCTATAATCTTTCATCATAAATAAAACCCAGTGCCTTCCATCTTTGCTCTACACCACTCATTAATGTAGGCGCACTTGACGAGTTTGGTTATATGGGCCAGACTCACTGCAGTTCAGTTACTGCCAGATGGTCACTTCTGTCACTCTAATGCTGAAGCCACCAGAATGGTGCTTGTTCCTAGCACTTCACTGCAGCACTGGAGAAATCTCCCATGTTGTTTTTGTAGGCTGCCTGCAGATGGGCAGGCTACACTCTAGTGATACTTTGAAGCTGTTTTTTGAAGCTCAGAATTAAGTGTGAAACCCTTGTCCTATTCCATTATGCTGGATAAGAGGGACATAGAGGTTTGAAAACTCCAGAAAGCCCAGTCATTTACTTCAGTGAATATTTTCCCATTACAGGAACTGTTGACAAATGATGCAAGCAGGTTCACAAGCTGGGTGTTGGGTATGTGCCAGGAACAGAAAGAAATTGTCAGGACTGATGCTGAGGATAAGAGGGCTCTCTTAAAGTGGAAATGGTACAAAAGTATTGTTGAATTTCCAAATACAGCAACTGCCCATCAAAACAGACTGTATCAAGTATGCCCCATCCATAATGTTTCATGATCAGAAAGCCTCAGATATAACTGAAAGACATCAGTGTAAGAATTCTGTGATGTATCACAAAATCTCACTCTTTAGTAGTATTTTTTTTTGGAAAGTGAAGGCAGAGGTTTTATGAAAACTGGTTTTATGAAAGCAGGGGACACAAACATGTTCTTTTGCCCTGATTTTACTCTTCTTGAAGCTTTTTACTATATCTTATGAAAGTGACATATTAACTCTGCCTGTCACAAATGGCACAAATCCTTTTTTCCTGAATGCCATGCCCTGTGCACTTCCGTAATGGAGAAGTTCAGTATACTGATAACTGCAAGTGCAGAGTGAGGACTCTCCTGGGAGAGATGAACGTTATGCTCTATTAGATCCTGATGATGAATCATTACCAAGTAGGGAAAAGATTTTAGTCACTCTATTAAATTTTCACACACACAGTGTTTTTAATTTAATAAACAACTATGTAAGGACATAAAAATAAGTTAATTGCTTTGGAAGAGAATGAAAACTACTCTTTCAGAAAATAGTTTTACAAGTTATATAACATCAATCATTTTTCTCCAGTTTTCTAGATTTCTAGGTACTATACTTTAAATTAACTTACTGACAGTGAACCCCTGCTAAGGATATGTTTACTTGTCTTTATAGTGTTGTTTACTCTCTCTGTATGGCAGAGGAAACACTGACATGAAAACAGCCACTACATCTCCATTTTTGATCAAATGTGTTGTTGATATTTAGAAGTAGGTGGGCACACTTCACATTTAACGAATAATCTGTTGGGTAATTTTAATGACAAATACAGCTCTGCATGGTCTGCTATTTTCCAGACAGAGCATTTATCCCCACCAGCACTGCTGCGAATTTCTGCACATCAGCTAGACAGAATTGAACTCAATCTTTTATCTGCCTTGGGAAAGATCCAAGATGTTTCCAATTTTCTTCTGAAATGCAGCTGACTAGGAGGCAGTGCACCTGAAATTAACAAAGATTCATCAAGGCATAATTGTTATCATTCTGACCCCATGACTCTTTCCTGTTGTGTACACCTGGTCACATGTGCTTGCCTTATATTTTCTTTAGAGCATGCTACAGCCATCCATGAAGAAAGTTTGTATGTGTATGTGAGACAGGCCAATCCTGCTGTTCTGACAGCTGGGGATGGACACAGGCACCAGAACTCTATTGACATGAAGCTGTTCGGAAGCACCTCTTGTGATGTTTTCCATATTGATTTGGCTTGTGTTTCATTGTGCATAATAGGTACGCATTTATTGCTGTCTAGTATACTTTTGAACAAAATTTGTTGATATAGCCTTGTTTGTTTAAATTCTTTTTTGTAAAAAACACCATAAAATAACAGGTAAGTAAGTTATGCTTTGAAATATATTCTCACAAATATACAAAACCACTTGTCCTGGTTTGGCCTAAACCAGGCCAGTTTTCCTTTCAGTGATTTTTACTTTCAGCTAAGTCTCTTCTAAGTAACTACACTTTCTGAGACTAACTGCATGTTTTGCAGAGAGTGTCTGCTTCTAGGACTGATAACGCTCGAAGTTTGTAGTTATCACTGAGGCGTCAGGAAGGATGTTATGCAGAAAGGCTCTTGCTGTACTTATTCCTAGAGAAACTAAGGTCACTGCTAAATTCCTCACTGCTTACGAGTGAAGAGCCGCAGGAGGGTCGCACCTGCAGGGAGGAGCGGACAGGGCAGGTGACCCAAAATTGACCAACGAAGGTATTCCACCCCATACACGTCATTCTCAGTATAAAACGGGGGGATCACATGGGTCTCGGCCTGCTGTTTTTTGGGGGCCTCTGCCTGCTTGGGTGGCTTCTGCTGCTTCGGGCTGCTTCTGCGGCTTGAGCCTTTGGCCAGTGTCCAATGAGGACTCTGTCCGTTTTCCTGCTGCCCCCGATCCTCATCCGTGCATCCCTGAATCTAGCTCTCGACTGTCGCTGGGCCCAGCCTGGGCCTTCCTGGAGCCTGCCCTGCAGTGCCGGTGGTGACGTGGCCGACATTGGGGGAGCTCGATCTTGGTTTTGTATATATATTTGTATATATTTGTATATATTTGATTATTCCAATATTATTATTATACTCTTTTTCATTATTATAGTTTATTAAAACTGTTTTAACTTTCCAACCCATAAGTCTCTCTCCCTTTTCCCTTTCCTTTTGGGTTGGGGGCAGGGAGAGGGTTAACAGAGAGCATCTGCCATAGGTTTAATAGCTGACCCAGCTTTAAACCGTGACACCACTTTTAATAACTACTGCTCCTACTTGCATAAACGCATATTTCGTGTATATCCTGTAGCAGGCCTAGGTATAAGCCTGATGTATATAGATACCAGACTGATGCTGAAGTCTTGTCTTTTCCATTGGGTTTCATGTGAACAGCTGAATGCCGCCACTGGTGTGACCTGTAGTCAGCATTAGGAGCTCCATTCAGGGAAAGAGAAGAGACTTAGAGAAAAATCATACAATAAAATTTCTGATGAAATGGAATTGTTAACTCCAAGAATGGATCCTTGCAATGTAATCGTATGTTATGAATCATTGCTCCTATGAACAGCAGAAAGAATCTAAGCTTGTAGGAGCTCTTTTTCCCTGAATTAGACACATTTGAGGTTAGGAGCTAGAGACACTGAGTTTCATTCAAGTTTTAATTCAGCCTGAGTTCAGTTTGTGCAAAATTAAGAGTGAATTCTGTCCACGGACTTTTCAATTTATTCACTATAACACTGAAGAGGCAGCAAAAAGCTGGAAGGATATCTATATCATTGCTTTGAGACAAAGGTTCTTGAACTACTGTCCTTAAAATGTGGGCTGTTGGCTTTGCTCCTGAGTAATATAACAAGGTTTCTTTTTGCCTTTCATCACAAATTCTAATATTTTCTTTCCTGACCTATGGGTAGTAGAAGGAAAGAACAAAAAAAAAGAAAAAAGCAATGAATCACTTGGATCCTGCAGTCATACAGAGCAGCATCAATTCTTGGCTTATCACCTTTCATTGGATGGGAATTAAAAAAAAATGCAAGCTGCTATAAGAAAATGGAATAAGAAAGAAGGTAGTGTGGGCAGTAGTAGTTTCTCTTTTCATTCTTGGCTGCAGATATTTAGTATTCTGCCCATACTTCCAGTCTTTTATCCTGCCTGCCTCCTGTTTCTTGTTTTCCTGGCATTCAGTCTTACTTTGGCTGAGCTGATAAGAGGCAGCTGGTGTAAAGACTCATTTGCATCTTTCTCTAGTTCTGCAGTGGTAGTTCTCAATGGGGTAGGTAACAGCTATGGAGGTGGGAAAACTTGGGATAAGCTAAGATCCTGGAGGAAAAGCAAAGAAGGAGAAAACAAGTAATTAGAGAGATGGAAAGCAAAGGCAGTGTGTACTAAAGAGATCGATGCATCTGAAAATACAGGGTGGGGACAAGGACTCTGCTTGAAACGTTCAGAGGAGGAGACTTATTCCCTGCAAAAATCTTCTGAAGAATGGGGACTAGATGTGGTGAAGGAGAAGAGATCTATTTGGAAAAGGATTCTTAATTGGTTTTTTTTAAAGATTTTTTTTTTATCTTACTTAATTAGTATTAATGAAGCAACAATAAGATGATGCTCTTATTTTTCAGTTTATATGTGTATTTAACATATAAATCTACTCAGTAAGTCTACTAAACACACGTGAAGTAAAGGAGGAAAAAGGAACATCTTGACATATCTAGCAATTTGCAGTGTTTTCTAATCTGTAGTCTAGTGTATTTATTGGTTTCATTTGTTTTCTGTTGTCTTTTAAATTAAGAAAAAATATTTTAATATGCCCACATTAATGCTTTCTCTGCCTTTGGATCTATGGTTTACCCCTTACTGCGCACTGTATAAAGAAATACATTCATGAATGTTATTTCAACTCTTAAATGTGTGGCATCTATCTACTAAGCAGCATAAATTATAGAAGTGAGTGTTTCAATAATGAATAAAATACAGCCATATTTCTTACATTTTTTAGTGTCTTTTTCTTGAATTGTTTGTAGGAAGACTTAAATACCAAGTGCTTGTACTGGAATTTTTATCTCTAAATAGTCATCATGAGTTCACTTAGCAAATCATTACATGAGTTAGAAACATTTCTGATTCCCAGCTGATTGTTAGTGTCCTTAGTTTTGACTGTTGATGCTTGTTTTCACAGAATCACAGAATGGCTAGGGTTGGAAGGGACCTCTGGAGATCATCTAGTCCAACCCCCTGCCAAAGCACGTTCACCTAGAGCATGTTGCACAGGGTTGCGTCCAGGTGGGTTTTGAATATCTCTCAAGAAGGAGACCACATCCTCCTTGGGCAGCCTGTTCCAGTGCTCTGTCACCCTCAAAGGAAAGAAGTTTTTCCTCATATTCAGATGGAACTTCCCATGTTTCAGCTTGTGCCCATTGCCCCTTGTCCTCTCACTGGACACCACTGAGAAGAGTCTTGACACCCACCCCTAAGGTATTTGTAAGTGTTGATAAGATCCCCTCTCAGTCTTCTCTTCTCCATGCTGAACAGACCCAGCTCTCTCAGCCTGTCCTCATAAGAAAGGTGCTCCAGTCCTCTGATCATCTTTGTAGCCCTTCGCTGTACTCTCTCCAGTAATTCCTTATCTTTCTTGAACTGGGGGGCCCAGAACTGCACACAGTACTCCAGGTGTGACCTCACCAGGGCAGTGTAGAGGGACAGGATAACCTCCCTTGATCTGTTGGCCACACTCTTCCTAATGCACCCCAGGATACCATTGGCCTTCCTGGCCACAAGGGCACACTGCTGGCTCATGGTGAGCTTCTTGTCCACCAAAACACCCAGGTCCTTCTCTACAGAGCTGCTCTCCAGTAGATCAGCCCCCAACCTGTACCGGTGCCTGGGGTTATTCCTCCCAAGGTGCAGGACTCTACACTTGCTTTTGTTGAACTTCATGAGGTTCCTCTCCGCCCAGCTCTCCAGCCTGTCCAGGTCTCGCTGAATGGCAGCACAGCCTTCTGGTGTATCAGCCACCCCTCCCAGTTTTGTGTCATCAGCAAATTTGCTAAGTGTACACTCTGTTCCTTCGTCCAGGTCATTGATGAATAAATTGAACAGGACCGGGCCCAGAACTGACCCCTGGGGAACACCACTAGCCACGGGCCTCCAACTAGACTGAGCACCGCTGATCACAACCCTCTGGGCTCTGTCGTTCAGGCAGTTCTCGATCCACCTCACTGTGCACTCATCTAAGCCACACTTCTTGAGCTTTCCTATGAGGATGTTATGGGAGACAGTGTCAAAAGCCTTGCTGAAGTCAAGGTAGACAACATCCACTGCTCTCCCCTCATCAACCCAGCCAGTCATGTCATCATAGAAGGCTATCAGATTGGCCAAGCATGATTTCCCCTTGGTGAATTCATGTTGACTACTTCTGATGACCTTCTCCACATGCTTAGAGATGGCATCCAGAATGAGCTGCTCCATCACCTTTCCAGGGATGGAGGTGAGGCTGACTGGCCTGTAGTTGCCTGGGTTCTCCTTTTTACCCTTTTTAAAGACTGGAGTGACATTGGCCTTCCTCCAGTCCTCAGGAACCTCTCCTGTTCTCCATGACCTTTCAAAGATGATAGAGAGTGGCTGGGCAATAACATCTGCCAGTTCCCTCAACACTCGTAGGTGCATCCCATGGGGGCCCATAGATTTGTGGGTGTCCAGTTTGTCTAAATGATCTCTAACTTGATCCTCCTCAACCAAGGGAAAGTCTTCCTTTCTCCAGACTTTCTCTTGAACCTCCAGGGTCTGGGATTCTTGAGGGCTGGCCTTAGTAGAAGAGAGTGTAGCAAAGAAGGCATTCAGTAGCTCCGCCTTCTCTGCATCCTTCGTCACCAGGGCACCCTCCTCTTTCAGCAGCAGGCCCACGTTTTCCCTAGTCTTCCTTTTGCTGCTGCTGCTGATGATGACGAAGCCCTTCTTGTTGTCTTTGATGTCCCTTGCCAGATTTAATTCCAAGTGGGCCTTGGCCTTCCTGTCACCTCCCTGCCTACTCTGACAACCTTCCTGTATTCCTCCCAAGTGGCCTGTCCCTTTTTCCACGTTCCGTAGACTTCCTTCTTCCGTTTCAGTTTTGTCAGAAGCTCTTTGTTGATCCATGCAGGTCTCCTGCCCCCTTTGCTTGATTTCTTGCTCATAGGGATGCACCGATCTTGAGCTTGGAGGAAGTGATGTTTGAATATTGACCAGCTCTCATGGACCCCCTGCCCTCTAGAGCCCTAACCCACGGGATACCCCCAAGGAGGTCCTTGAAGAGGCCAAAGTCAGCTCTCCTGAAGTCCAGGGTTGTGGTCCTTTCACATCTCCAACCAGACCTTCGTTATTTGTTAACACAAGGTCTAGCAGAGCACCTCTTCGCGTTGGCTCCTCTACCACCTGGAGGAGGATTTGGGGATAAATGTCAGAAAAGTATTTAAGTAGATGCTGAAATTGATCCCTTTGGCATGACTAAGAATAAGCCTTATACTTAGCATGTTAAAATAGTGTAAGAACATAAGAAATACTCTCCTGGATCAGATCGAATGGTCCACCAAGTTCAGTGACAGTAAGAGATAATGTTTAGGGAAGGCAGACAAATCTGGCCAATATCTGATATTCATTTTCCTCATACTACTCCACAGTAGTATGGTGTCAAAATTAGTAGGATTAATGGTCCTGACTGTTCACCTCAGCATCTAGTTTGCAAGCCTATCACTTATGAACTTGCTTAATCCCTTTTTGAAGAGGCTGATACCATCTACCTCCTCCCCAATCTCCTGTAGAAAGAGATTCCAGAAAATATATGCCCACTGTGCAAAGAAATATATTCTTTTACTTGTTTTAAACTGATCTCCTGCTTGTCTCAATGGGTGTTCCCTAATTCTAGGGTCAGAGAATTAGGTGACTAACAGTTCCATGTTCACCTTATCCACTCTGTTAATGAATTTGAAACCATGATCTTGCCTCATTCTTCTTCTCTGCAAATGGAAGGGTACACAGTAGTTTTTATTTCTCCATTTAAGGAAGCGAGATGCCCTTCATCATGTCAGTTGTCCTCTTTATGCTTATTCAATCTCCAGGATAGCCTTTTTGAGACACAGAGAACAGTATGACATCTACAACTACCAAAACAATAAAAACCCCAAAACTTTCCAGAGAAAGGTATTAATGTTTCTCCTTAGGAGGAGGGGGGCGGGGGAAGAAAGAACAAATGATATTTAGTATTCACTGTACTTAAAGCTGAAATTTGACAGCACTGAATGGGATTTGAGGAAGAGAATATAATAGAACAGAAATAAAGTTTTTAATTTGCCATAAAACCTGTACAAAGTATGATTATGTAGTTATTTCAATTGTACATAAGAATTCTTTTCCATGTGTAGGCAATATATGATCACTTGCACAAGAAGCAAAGCTGCAGACTTTGCGGTTGATCTGTATACTCTTCTTTTTCTGTGGTAACTACCAGTTATTTTGCCACAGAAAATTTTGGGATCAGACACTATCACACTACAGAAAGTGTATCTTGCACTCCACTGCAAAATAATAGTTCAGCAAGAGTGTAAATTGCCTAGGTATCAAGAAAGATTTTTATAGTTAAGAAAGACTGTTCTCCTCAGAGACAGAAATGAGTATTTCTGCGGCTCCTGTATCTTCAACTGGTAAAAGTCAGAAAAGGCTCACACACTAGTCAAACTGATAGTTGCTATTATGGTACTGTCATTAGAAAGTCATTGACAGCCTATCCCCCCCCCCCGCAAAAAAAAGTGTCTGTTAATTTTAATTAGACAGTAAATAATTTCTAGCATGAATAAAATATGGTGTATTTACATAACCACATGTGATTTTATTTGTGCAGTGTGAGTCTGAAGAAGCAAATTATTTCAGTCATAATTATATGTGTTTTAATTTTGTCAAAAAAAAGAAAAATACCCCAACAAAAATGACAAAAAAACCCTTTTCCAAAGTCTTTGACTTTCTGTGATCCAAGACTGGAAGAAGGAAGCAAAAAAGAGGTTTCTGAGATATTTCAGAAGGCTTTGCTTTTATTTTTTTCTTGTAAAAGTATGACATTTTAAAAGTATTTTTAAAAGTATGCTTCCTGTATGCAACGTCTTGTCTGGACTTCGTTATTCATCAGAAAATCTTAAGGATTGGACAGCTCTTTCTTCATGACTGAAATTTTCAGCAAGACTTCTGCGTGATTGCAACTCTCTCATGATATGTCAATATGCAGCATGCTCCTTGCAACATGCCTTTAGCCTGTATGTTAACAGGTGAGCGCAGAGACTCTTGTTGGGTGATGATAATGTTTGGTCTTTTTATGTGTCAGGGACCATTGCATCCAGTTTGCTGAATGCATTTTAGCTATTTTACTTCTGAGGCACAGGTCTTTTTTCTTAGGTAATCTATTGTCTATTTGCTTAGAAAGTTTTTCTTGGCTTTTACACAAACTTCATATGCTTCCTGACACATATTTTTCTCAGTCTGACACAGAACCTTGGCACTTACTGATTTAATATTCTTCTTTTCATCTTCATCAATATTAATAGGATAGGTCATGATTTTCTCCTGTACTGAAGAAAAGATGACACAGGTTCCTTTCTTCCTATATTTTGCCTTAGTTCTTGCAGAGAAGCCGATTCTGAATCACACAGGAGGCTGATAGGCAAGGTCTGAATTGCTGGTCCACCTCACAAAAAGCTAAGTTAAACCACTTTCAAGGCTATGCAAATATCTGTGATTTGCAGTTCTACTCTTGAAGTGGTCAGTTAGTTTTATGTGCTTGGTAGAAAGGGCATTCACTTCAAAAGTAAAGTGAAGTAGACAGGGGAAATAAAGAACTGCTCCTGAGATATGATATCTTTCATGTAAAGATGTTCAAAAACATAAAAAAGGAATATTTTTTTCTTGGTAGTTTGTAACATAGTAAAAGATGAGTACACCAGAGATGGAATGCACCCAATTGTTCACAGTCAGTGGATTCTTGATACAAAATATCTCTGGATATAAGTACTCTTAAAAGACAGACAGAGATCACACTCATACTTCATGTGCATTGACAACCCAGTGTCACAGTCACTGCTGTTATAATTTATTACAGAACTGGAGAAACACCATATCTTTGCAGCAGAGATAAGGAAAAAGAAGATGTGAATGTCTCTGTGTTCCTGCTCCTTTTTTTTTTTTCATTTTCCTTTAAATATACTTTTTTCACAATTTTAAATTCCATTTGGTGACCTATAACCTCATCTGTTCTCAAGGGCACTTCAATTTAAGAGCAGCAGTAACAGCAACAGGAATAGCAGAAGTAGCAGCAGCACGGATTCTGCCTGTGTAACTACGAGAAGTATTTCAGTAATGAAAGGGATAATTGTGGCTCCATGCCTCTGCCGTAATTGAAAATCTAGTATAGTGCCTTTTCTATTTAACTTCATTGCTTGAGTTCAAATCATTGTACAGGAGGGAAAGCAACACTAGAATAATGTCTTTAGTGGTGCTTTCCTGTCCATTCACCAGTTTGAAACATAGCATTAAAGTTAAAAGGAAGAGCAATTAGATTTATTCAATTATTGTGGAGGGAAAGAGCCATAATTATAAATTTCAGTAACGAAAAAGTACTGCTTACCAAAGATTTACTTACTAATTCTGTCTACCAAGTTATCTCTGATGAGCTGGAAAACAAGTAACATGTTAACACAATGGTCCAGGTAATTTATGCTGAATTACAATGGAAAACCTTTTCACTATAGTAATTGCAATAACATGGTTGAAAATGAGCCAGCAGTGTGCTCAGGTGGCCAAGAAGGCCAACAGCATCCTGGCTTATATCAGAAATAGTGTGGCCAGCAGGACTAGGGAAGTGATCGTCCCCCTGTACTCGGCACTGGTGAGGCCACACCTTGAATACTGAGATGGGCCCCTCACTACAAGAAAGACATTGAGGTGCTGGAGCGCATCCACAGAAGGGCAACGAAGCTGGTGAAGGGTCTGGAGCACAAGTCTTATGAGGAGAAGCTGAGGGAACTGGGGTTGTTTAGCCTGGAGAAAAGGAGGTTATAGAGCCTTATCGGTCTCTACAACTACCTGAAAGGAGGTTGTAGCGAGACGGGTGTTAGTCTCTTCTCCCAGGTAACAAGTGTTAGGACAAGAGGAAACGGCCTCAAGTTGCACGAGGGGAGGTTTAGATTAGATATTAGGAAAAAGTTTTTCGTCAAAAGGGTTGTCAAGCATTGGAATGGGCTGCCCAGGGAGGTGGTTGAGTCACCGTCCCTGGAGGTATTGAAAAGACATGTAGATGTGGTGCTTAGGGACATGGTTTAGCGGTGCACTTGGCACTGATAGGTTAACAGTTGGACTTGATGATCTTAAAGGTTCTTTTCAACCAATATGATTCTACGGCTCTATGATTCTATGATTTTGTGTAAATAAAATGGCTAAAGCTGTTCCATCCACTGACAAAATACAAATCTGCAAAGTGCTGGATATTTTCACTTCCTACAGTCTTAACTGCCAATGAGTGTATGTAGTCCCTTGCACAGTACTCTTCTTTGATAATAACTATTCTTATACCACATGGTTTTCAAACTTTCTTAACTTTCTTCTGATGACCTGATAACCGAGTTTCTACAGCATAATACATATAATCAGAAACACAATGGGTTTAGCCATTCTAAATGCATCTGAAAGTTATACTCATTATTTACAGTCCCTTTTATTGCTGTAAAAAAAAGAGTAATTCTGAAAATAGGTACTAATTATGCCTCTGAACAGTATATTTACTGTCTTATGAGAAACTGTAGACCCACAACACCCAGTCTACCACCCACTCTGACGTGGCATCAGTTTGCTTCTGTTTTCAGAGTAAAACCCATGTGGATATCCTGCAGTGATGAATCCACGAAGTCCAGTTTTGTCCTTATCAGCACTTACTTTGATGTATTTCAGGTATAAATGGAGCTACTATGGACTTACCTCCTTGAAAATTAGAGGAAAATTTGTCTTTGTATTTAATGCATGGAAATGGAGAGAGGTACTTGGTATTTTGCAGCAGCAGGCAAAATAAGAAATGCAGGGAAAGAATCTTCAAGGGTATGAAATAAAAAGAAGCTAACAACAATCATACTCATCCTCTTCTGTCTTAATGAAAAGTGACAAAGGCCTGTTTATTTTTTGTGCTTGTATTTTTAATTAGCTGCTCGGTAAAGGAAACAATGTTATTAATAGACGGGTATTTCTAGTATGTGTAAGGAGATGGTGACTTTCATTTAGACTCTCCATCCTAAATCAGTTAAAGGTTTTTTGAGGCATCCATACATGTCTAATTCATGTCCTGTGAAGATTCAGTCATCCTATGCTAGTGTTAAAAAATGTCATGGTAACACAGATGTGAAGCCAAAATTGCAGAACAAATTAAGGTCTCAGTGTGACATGTGACGGAGAACTCTGACTAAACTAAAATTGTGGGCATTTCATTATTACGTAGTCATTAGCTTAGTCAAAGCTAGAGGCGTAGATTTGTTTCTGGTACAAACAAACAGGGAAATGGGCAATATTAACAAATAACTGTGTGATTTCAAAATAATCTGGATAATTTTCAAGATTATCTGCTTTGGGTCCTTGCACAAAACATTTACTTGTACTAGTTCTTCAGAACACCTCTAAAATAAACACAAATATCCCATGTGCTACAGTACTGTTGTTCAAAACAATTGGACTATGTATTGAAATAAAGTGACAGAAAGAAGGAAAAAGTGAGGGAATGAGATATTTGAACATAAACACAGTTTAAAAAATACTAAAACTGAAATCTCCTTCCAGGTGTAGATGCTAGGCAGATGAAAAGTTAAGTAAGATAATAAACTACAAAGAAACACAAGTAACACTATGGCAAAAGTTATACACTCTTGTTTTTTCTAAACTTGTTGTGGACAAGACAAATATTTCCTCTTTGGGTTGTTGAAACACTACTGATACCTATTTCAAAAGTGCTTGTATTGAATAGACTTCTAAAAAGGACATGAAAAAAAAAAATAACCATTTTATTCCAAAATTTACAATTGAATAAATAGTCCTAAAAATCTGGGAGAAGTATTTCAGAGATTATCAACTGATTTAAATTGCTTGATACATCAAAGGATATTAAATCAACATAATATATTTACCGGATTTGCTGTAATCCAGTGAGTCTGAGTGTTTAGTTATGTTTAACATGTTAGGTATCTATTACTTACCCTGTAACAAAATGTTTCATAGTCTTACAAGCCATTTTGCCTCTGCTCACAGCTTTCTGCCCATGGTTCCAGTTAAATAATCCAGTTGTACTTGGATTATACTTTGGTGTGGATCAGTTGCTGAAAGCATTCATGGGTCAATACTTAACATCAAAGGCACCTGTCTCAAGGCAACTACTTTCTAATATTACTCAGCAGAGGACACAGAATTTCAAATTGTTGGACAAATATGCATAGTTGACCCCTAGTCAAAACTTTTTGCTAATGATGGTAAAAGAGTCTGTGATGGTGAAAAACTTGTATGGCTGTTGTTGCATTTTATGTGTACTTATTTGGCTTTATTAAAGTAAGGAAGCTTGTAACAAATGACATTAAAACTTTTATTTCTGTCTTCGAGAACTAGTGCTCTGTTGCCATAGATCATAAAAATGGGGTGAAGCTACTACTGAAAGATCTTATAAGTAATTTTTTCAAGTTCCTTCTGGGCAAGCCAAAGAAAATAAGTTCCGTTGCCATTAAAAGGTAACATCCTGCCTCTATTGTGCTGCACAGTAGAGAATATTTTCTGCAGTATCCTTAAAGACAGATATGAGAGACAAAGTCTGAAGTTTACTAGCTTTATTTATTGTTTTGGCTCCAGCATAATAAATACAAGTGAGAAAGATTTCTGTTTTCTGCCCACTGTATTTTGTTCAGGTAAGATCTAGAAACTCTAAGTGGTTTGTCCAATTGTATGACTAACTGGATACTAGAAAATTGAAAATTGCTTAAGGTTTTATTAAAAAAAAAATCCATTTTCCTAGATATTCCCAGTTTCCATTAAATCTGAAAAAAAATAGTAGTTGATGACTGTATAATTAAAAATGAGGACCTGAAATATGGTTGTATACCGGATGAATGAAAATATTCTCAGTTCTAAAAAGCAAACAAAGGTGAGCAAATAGTAGAAACATTTCCTAAGCGTTCATTAGAATACGAACTGTTGGGAAGCTTTAGCTTTCCTTCCACAGTGGAATGCTAAATTTTTCACTGCAAAGAATGTATATTCTAGGTTCTTGATAATATTCTGTGAATGTGGTGGGAAGAGTCCATCAAAAAAAAAAAGAAAAAGTGATGAAATTGTACTCAGTACAGACGGAAATTTGAAGAAAATATGTCTAATATCAAGGAGGAGACAACACTGCCTTCTAGGACAAACTGGAGAGACTGGAATTGTATTTGGGATTATGATTGTGTACACACTCTGCACATGGGAACAAGGCAGGACTGGGCGCATCCACACACTATACAAAGTCTGTGTTTATTCCAAGATGTGGGCTGAATTGCAGGTCAGTTACTGTCTTAAATAGTGATCTTTCCTATACTATCGCTTCAACTTCTGGACATGCATTTTCAGTCTTGATGGGAGTAGCACAGTTAAAAATGCACATAATAATAAATATACTTCCTTTATTCTGCAAGATATAGAGGTCAAAAATGTTGTTTATGCTGGATGGATGCTTACAAAGTTGTGCTTTTCCTAGTGGAACAGTTTTTACAGCTGAGATAGGTTCAGCTTCATGACATTCAGAAATACATCAGTACATGCCATATTCTTCACAGCAGGATATTTTATGATTGTGTACTGTAAGTTACTCTGCAAACACATAGGTATAAAAAATTGTAAATTTTATGAATGAGGTGTCAGAAATGCAATTAAAGTATATTATGACCATAAAATACAATAATATTATATCTAGGGGAAAAAAATGTAAAAAAAATTAACTGAGAATTATAGCTTTGTGAATGATTGCATTTGTTCTAAAGAAAATCATTGTTATAAATGACAGCTAGTATTATTTCATCAGGCTACTCACATATACCATACATCATGAATAAAATTAAAATTTTACTTTCACAGAAGTACATTGGCAGGGGCTTTTGTTTCTCCTAATATAACCAAGATGAAACTTAAGGATACTTTACCTTCTTTCAGTTCTTAAGGATTATGTGTTCAGCTATGGGAGATGATGCAGCATGTGCTGGAATTATTGTACAGTGTTTGTTGGTAGGAATAGTAGTCACAGGGATGGGTAATTCTGCCAGGTGTTCTCTGAAGTGATTAATCGTTCCTCCTTATTTCAGTAAGGCACTACTTTATGTTGTCAGAGATTTACTGCCTGCTGTTTGGCATGTGACAAAGTGATTCCAAACTGTATTCTCTGAGTTGCTTTCACTTTAACTGGAGTAATTACAGTGTTGTGTAAGTGGAATTTCAATGGAAGCGTAAAGATAAACCCAGAGAAGTGCAGAGGGCTCTTTTTTTCATCTGGGTGTATGATGCTGCCACCGTACCTGAGTGTATCTGCAAAGAAATCCTGATAAATATAGAAGTTTAACTTATTTTATTGTGTTTAAATTCAGTAATTACTTTGGAAGATAGAATCATACATACCTTATCAACTTTTTTAAAGTACAGACTATCAGGAACAATTGACTGTTAATTCAGACAATTGTGTGATAAAAATGGGAAAGAAAACCTAGGACCAACTGTTGCTACTCATACCTTTTGAAGAGGAGATTAGAACAGAATGTCAGTGTCAGACACAGAGAGAGATTTCCTAGTCCTTTCTGTATGTTTAGCTTTTGCCATTATGCTAACAAACAAATACAGAAAGAGCTTCTACGCACTAAATACTAAACATCAGCTTCTGTGCTTTAATTACATTAATAAAGTCTTTCAGCCTATATACAGTAGATCAACTTGATCGTATACCCTCTTTTGTGTTGTACAACCTTGGCTTGTACTTTGAATCAGTACTTGAGAAACAGATAGTACGACTCATTTGCTGGCTTTTTCAGTTCATTCAAGTCACATTTCCAAGTGTTTTTTTGTGCAGCCGTAAGGGACAGACTTTTTTATTTAATGGATGGAAGGAGGAAGAAACATACATAGGAGAATGCACATCATCTAAACATTTTATTCACACTTTCACCTACAGCAGACAGCACTGTGAAGAGAACAAAACAGAAGTTCAGATCTTGAGCTAAATACTGTAAGATTTGGGACAGAATCAGCAGACCCAGAAACACTGTGTTGTTCTATGGAAATTCCTTTTCGGAGAAAAAAAAACTTTTGGAAAAGTGGTATTTTCATAAATTTTGTAAGACAAACAGGAATCAGATGAATCCAGAAAGTGAACTGACCTTCAATATGCACCTTTTGAAGTTATTGTGATGAACTAGCAATAGAGTCCCTCACAGAGAACCTAGTTTTGACTGGTAGAAGCATATATAAGAGATTTTTCCGCAGACTTAAATTCTACAATTGAACACCTATGAATATTGCCCAAAACCATCTATGAACATATCCAATTTCTCTGTTACAAAGTGAAATAGATAATCTTCCCACAAACAAGTTTGAAACTAATCCTGAAGTATGCTACAGAAGTAATGTGTCTGACAATGAATTTGCAGTTTTAATGCCTCAAGGGACTTTTTTATTAAACTTTGTAATAAATCAACCAACCTTATACAAGGATCAGATTAGGGATTTGCATCCTGGTAAGAGGTTAAGCAAATCTCTAAGTTTTTAGTATTTTTAATTTACATCTTTAATGAGCTCTACTATCACCAGAATTACTGGTTTGGCTTCCCTCTATTTGCCTACAGAGAACCTGAGTTTACTTTTGACGTACCTGCAGTCATCTCATGTGAAAAAAATACTGAAGCATATGAATTTAGGGGCAAAAATAATACAGATTCCCTGCTTACCACAAAAAAATTTGCACACAGATAGGGCATTTCCATGGACCAGTCTAATGCAAGCAGATTATCACTAATCAGAACATTAGAATTTCTGTTAATTATAATTTTGTAAATTTAAGGGACTTCATGTTGACATACTAAAATTCTAAGCTAACAGGATAATGTTTATCTTTGCAACCAAAAGGTGCTGAAAGTATTATGCATTACTTTTTATAACTCAAACACTGGTTTGCAGCTCAGTATTAATAATGATTATGTACAAAAGGGCTATTTTTGATTACTTTCACTGTATAAGTAGAATCTTCTTTGAATACAAGGCTGATGTTTTCCAGTGAAAATACTGGTGAAGACCAATGCAAATACTTAATGGGAAAATTCCTTTTAACATGATTGTTCTAAAAATCACTATTGATCAGAAAGGATAATGTGTTTATGAAGAATACCAAACCCAAATAACAAACTAATGTGAAGAACAAATGGTGCTGTCTTAAATTACTGATTCAGTTTTACCAGGACATTTTTACTTCCTTAATTTGAATATAGAACTCGTTTTTCCTACAGATTAATTTTACATTTACTGAATTTGCTTTATGTTCTTTCATGGTCCTTTCAGGAAACTAGCTTTAAAAAAAAAAAGAAGAAAAAAAGTCGTAATGTTAGATAGAAATTCATATCATGAAAGACTGGAGGAAAACAGAAGGAAGACTAAAGGAGAATACCAAAACATCTTGTAAAGATGTGTAGTAGTGTCCAGGTGCTGATAAATCTGTATCTACATCATTACCAGCACCCTCACAGTCTTCAGAACTGTGTAAAGGGAACAGGATCTGGTTGACATTCAGTTGTTAAAGTGACTGTAACCCACCAATGCTATAAAGCCATTACAAAAACAGATGTAGCCCTATAGTGTACCTAACGCCAGTAGAGATAGGGGAATATCAATACGAGTACAAGCATTTTAGACCCTTACAAGAAACAACATATTTTTTGAAAGGATTCTATAATTTATTCAGGGGATGGGCTTTCATGCCCTGTAAGGTAGCTTTCTGGTCTTTTGCCTAAGTTTCTTATTGCTCATGTACAATAATACATTGCAGTAGCTGTAGCTGCACTGTGTATCTGAGTCAGCAGATCTGGCCTTTAGTCTTTTTATTCACCAAAAAAGAGAGAAAATTTTACATGTAGTGACAGCTTACATCTTCAATAATAGATTTCTATTGGGCACGTGCCTGGGAGCTTTTGTTTAAGAACCTCAAAATATTTTGCAATTTTTAATTTTATGTCATAGGATCCCCTTGGGAGTGATCACTGGATTTCTGAGAAAGTAAATATTATGAAGATAAAAAGTCACAAAACATTCACATTTAAGACTTATATATGGTTGTCTTGGTTCTGAATTATTTAGAGACATTTTCTAACCAATTGTTGTTACCTTTTAGACTTTTAATATTAATATTCTATATTAATCCTTGCAGGAAAAAATCATATGGAGGGAAAAATAAATTAAATCTTTCACAAATCATTCCACAGAGGTTCATTATTCAGTTATTTTTTTCCAAAATACTGGACAGCTGTCTGGTTATTTCCATTTTTTATCCTGAAAACAGGAAAAAACAGGAAAACAGACGGAGTCCTCCTTGGACACCGGCCATATCAGAAAGAGAGCGAGACCCTCGTGATCCCCCTGTTTTATACTGAGAATGACGTGTATGGGATGGAATACCCTCGTTGGTCAATTTTGGGTCACCTGCCCTGTCCGCTCCCCCCTGCAGCTGCAACCCCCCTTCGGCTCTTCACTCGTAAGCAGTGAGGAATTCAGCAGTGACCTTGGCTTCTCTCAAGAACAAGTACAGCAAGAGCCTTTCTGCACAACATCCCTACCGGTGCCTCAGTGATAACTACAAACTTCGAGCGTTATCAGTCCTGGAAGCAGACACTGTTTGCAAAACCTGCAGTTAGTTTCAGAAAGTGCAGTTACTTAGAGGAGACTTAGCTGAAAGTAAAAATCACTGAAAGGAAAATTGGCCTGGTTTAGGCCAAACCAGGACAGTCAGCTTCTGCATAAATTTTCTCTATAAGGCACTGGATGATGATCAGAAAAAAACACCCAACAAAAGAAATTATGGGAATCTTTTGTTCTGTTTATGTGGTGTCACTCTGCTGCACAAAGTTAAAAAAACACTGAAATGCCATTAAGAGTCTAACAACTGCTGTCACTCTGACTGCGCTGAAACATCAAAAATGAAAAAAAGGAGCCTAAACAGAAGCCTGTACTCCTCATTACCTGTGAGAAATGTGCATGTTGCAACATAAAACAGAATAACGTCAACACTTATCAGCTGTTTTCTTTGTGAGAGGAGCATAGCAGGGTTTGATGCATACTCCCTGTTTGTTTAACACATTTCTCTCTCTTGGTACTATTTGTACGACATTAGACCTGGGGGTTATGTTTGCTATTCTGTTGCCTTCTGGGAGTGGGTAGGTGTTTTGACCTTAGAACATGTTGAAATTACTGAGCTTTACCTTCAGCATCCTCTGGGGACTCAAATGTTGGAGCACCATGAAATGAAGCTGCCAGGAATTCAGGTTTATGAAACTTGTTGTAATGTATAGAGCGGATAAGCTAACATTTTAGCATGTTTTGTTTATAAAACTGATCTTAGTGTCCTTGCTCTTAAAACAAAGGCAATAACTAAAGAACAGTAGTATTTGTTTGTTTACTCTGATATATCCTCAGTCAGTAAAAAGATCTGGGTATTCAAAATAGGTCAGGTTTGCTACAACTGAAATTCTTTTTCTGTGGTAATAGCAGCATACAGCACTCTGAAAGAGAAAACTAAATAAAGAACAATTTACTCTGGCAGAGACCTTCTAGTAGCTCACACTGAGAGAAAGAGAGAAGGGCCTTGTAACATGGTGGCAGCTGATAAAGGGGAGATGGGAACGACCCTTCATGATATCCCTGCTGGCTTCCTCCACACTGATCACAGAGCATTGCTTCTGCTTGGGAACCCCTGGCCGGCCTGAAGCCTTGTACAAGCCCTTCAGAAAAGAAAGTCTTTAGTAGATGAAGGCTTAGAGGCAAAGCCGTTAGCCCAAATTCTACTGAGTCCTTGGAGAAACCTAGCTGCATCTCAAAAAACAAAAGTACAGATGCTCTGAAAAGGTATGCCCTATAACAAAGATGCCACTAAACTTGGAGTGAGTTTCTTCTGCTGGACGTAAGGTTCCCTTCAATATAGGGTGTGTAGTAAAAGTTCCTGTTAATACAGAAATAATAATGTAGGATGATACAGTATATCTTTAATACTAGCTGTGGTTATTAATTGTATTCCTGGCACTTCTTTTTGCTTAGCAATGGTACTTGCACGTTATTACGAGTGCATATATGTGCACATACACAGAGTAATAAAACTATACCAAGATACGACATGCTGAAGCATCAACTGTTAAAAGTAACTAGGGATAATTAAAGTATGGCAACTAGATCATGCTAAACCAGATTTTATTGTTGACAGCAGTACTCATACATAGTGAAACCTGAAATTTCCCACCCTGCCTAAAATAACACACAGACACACAAGAGAAAGGAGCAGCAGAAGACATTTTCTTCACACAGTATCAAGGTTTGAAAAAGCAATACTGACAGAAATGGGCTCATTGAAAGAATTTGAAACTGGAGCTAGCAGGGGACTTTATGGATGAGCTCTCAGAGGCTGATCTGTGCTGGGGGAAGTGGGAAACAGGGGACGGGTGACAATTTGAGTAGAGGAAAGGATTTTAGATTCCTGTAGAAAAGAAACAGGGACAAATTAGGTGGATTTTGGTGGACACTGTCTTCCATACCATATGGTCCGGTGCAGCAGAAGTGTGATTGCCTGCTGACTTTGGGCATGACTAGAAACACTAAATAGTAGTGACGTTTGAGAACTGATAGGCATCAGCAAAAGTTTCAGTCAGTGAGCCTCAGATCTCACTAAAGCCAATCCCAGCAGGAGATTTTAAGACTGCCTGTGGCAGTCAGTAGGTAGCAATGTAAAGAATGCACAGCCAGCACAATACCTGTTCCAACCAGTGACAACTCTGCTCGTGCATTCTGAGCAAGCCGCAAGCAATTCAAAAGTCCTGTGAGGAAAGAATCACAATAAATGAGTCTCTGTTCCCAAGAGGTTGAATCATGATTACAAGGATTGGGAAAAAACAGTGTCGCTTGAACAAGGAATAATGCATTATAAAATCAGGTGCATGGAAAAAATAGTCTTGCATACAGCTCACCCTAACATATTATAGCATTCATCTTTACAGTAATCTTTCTTTTTTTTTTTCATGGAATCTAAAGCTAAGGAAAGAAGTGTAACATAAATCTAACAAGCCTATTTTCTTCACTATTGCAATTTTTTTTTTAATTATGCAGAGAGAAAACCCAACATTTCAGGGCAAATTTAAATTAATCCTACAAGGTATGACCCATCACTGAAATCTATCTCTTCTGTGCACCAGGACAGTGCAAAGCAATGAATCCTAGTACAGGTGAACAGGAAACTAGTTGCTAGTGGGCTTATGATGGGCTCTGGAAGGACATGGTAAGACAGACATTAGAGCCTGATTTAGTAACAGTATTAAAGCACCCAGCTGTCATCTGTAATGCTGCTTTCCCATTAAGAAATCTGTGTAGGTGAATACTAAAATGGGCTTTCTTTTCTGAATGATGATAGTCGATTGAGAGTACAAACCTATGGGTACTGAAAGGATAAGACTTCTCGCACAAAGGATTCTGTGTATGTTAGTGGTTGAAAAATAGCTAAACTTCTTTGTTATACCTACATTTCCAGGAGTCTTTTGGCAGACATCTAGTTTGTTTCTGCTCTATGAGTGGCCGTCTGATTAGATTTTTCAAGTACATTTGGGATTTCTTATCATTGAGTAGCCAAACAGCCAATCCAAAAGCAGAAATATTTCAAAGACGTCACTTGTGCTTAGTATTTTTTTTTTCTAGGCAAAATCCAAGCAAAATGGAGAATATTTCTCTTGAAAGTCTTTTTTAATGGAATGACGTTTCACTCAGCATTTTTGTTCTTGATGGCCAGATCATACCTGTGCGTACACTGATTAGCATACTGATAAATAGAACTTTAAACTTAGAAATACCTTCCAATAAAGAAAATAAAACAATTAATATAATGCATTTTCTCAGACAAGTTCCATATTAAAACATATGTTCCTAACTAAAATAGCATTTTATGAGACATTGCTAGACATACTCAGCAGAATTGTGATTAATGAGATTTTCTAATTCAAGTCTTACTGCCCATTTTTCCACCATTGGCTTGTAATGCTTCTGAAACTGCAGAGCTTAAATTGGCAGAAATCAAGCTACAGAAAGATAGTATTTTTGCTTTATGTACTGCATTAGATTATTTGCTGACACTAGTGTTAAGGTCTATGCAAATAATTCAACCAGACTAAAGGTAAGAAGCAGCATTTAGATGTTAAGTGGGATAGTGTCAATCAGTCTCTTTGGCCTGACAGTTCCTGAAAATGTCATTTGAAGAAATATCAGAAAATAGTGAATGGTTTACCACTAAAACAGCTGAAGGAAAAAATGTAGCTTTTAGGAAAAAGTGCTGGCACTAAATTCACCTGTTACCTGGCATAAAACCCACGAGGTTAAGAGAAGAATGGATTAAGACACCAGAAAATAGAAAAGCATGTTTGTTTTCTCCCCTTATGCATATGTATATCACCATTTTAATTTCTCTTACTGATTTTTCATTTAAGCTTTTGGTTCTGCATGTATTAAAAGAGCCCAAAGGCTGTTTGGATACTTGCATACATGCAAGTCTGCTTGCATTTTACTGAGAGCCTCTTTGCTTAAAAGTTTATAATATTGTTTAAGAGTAGATTCCTTTTCAGGTTATGTATGTCTCACTGTCCCTCATGTTCTTGGTAAGCTTTTTTATATTATGTCATTCTTTATTACCTGTGATACAAAACTTTTGGACAATCCCATCATGTTTGGTTTTTTTTTTTTTTAATGTTTCACTGTATTTCATTTTTAGCTCCCCATAGTTTGTTTAACTTCGTTTCTGTATTGATTTTGATCACCTAGACTTTTCAGTCCAGGGTGCTAGGACTTCATACAACTTTATACTTAAAAGTCATATTTTATATAGTCATGTGTTCAGTGAATAGGTTTAGATAAATTCCCATTGGATTACTGAAACAAGAAATCTACCATAAATCAAAAGTAATAATGAGCAGGCACTTTCTTCAAAATTGGACTATAAATTTCTCCTTTTTTCACAATTTGCAATGTATTGTCACCATGTCCAGCTCCATTATTACCTTCTGTTCCAAAAGCAAATTGCGTCTTATGCTGTTACATGAATATAGTTATTATGACAGCTCAGCATGTAGTTTTTATACCAGAGCAGAAAATGAAAGGTAAAAACTAGAACGAAGTAACAGAAGTAAAATGTGATATTGAAATTTAAAGCTTTTGTCAAATTTAATTCTTTCTGTAATCTTTTCCATAAATCATTGTTCTATGAACTGCACAATTTTGAAGAACATAGTATTTAGTTCCATAAAATGAAAAAAAAAAAAAAAGAAAAATAGATTTATTTACTTGCTGCTGCCAATGCCCCCTGTAATAGTTCAGTAAAAAGTGACAGCTGTGCTGTAGTGGTTTACAGTGGTTAATTACAATCATATTTTTGTACTGGTACATTTTATTTTTGCTCTTTTATTAGGATAAACTGATTTTGAATGACAACTATTGCACTAAACAAACCAAGAGTTTTTTTCATTTCAGTTATGTTTACTACAAGTTTCTGCTTGTCTAGAAATTTACATAAAAATAATCTATACTCAGTTATATGAAACATATATATTTAAAAAAAAATCCATTTAATGCAGTCATGTGATACCAGTCCAGGGAAGCAAAGAGGAAAAAAGAGTTCAAGAGAATAAATGTATATAGGGAAAAGGAATAGGTGAGAAAAACTGTTTCTAAGAGGATCTTAGACTCAAAGAAGGATGTAGACTAGGATTATGGCAGGAGTTACAGTCTCTTTCTCCCTCTCTGACATGGAAAAACTGAACCAAAACTGAAAAACTGGATGATGATGTCTAAATCTGGCCAAGTAATAAACTGTAAACAGATCAGAGAAATCTACAGTTTATAGGAGAAAAATCAATCTTCTCAGAATGTTATTGTGGGTACATTTTTTTCTGTATGTAGTTCTGATAAAAAATGAAGGAAAAAAAGCTTTAAAAAATTTACAAATTTGGAGTATTTAACATGCAGTAGTTGACAAAGATTTCGTGACTCTTTTGGCATCATTCACAGACTATGCTAAGACCTCCTACTGAAATCAGCTGTTCAATACGGAAACATCTCATGCAGTCATTTTCAAGTGGATGTCTGGGCATCACGCAGTATTGCCTACCGTAGTGACTTGGCAGACCTGGCAAAGAACTTGGTTTCCATAAACAAGTCATGGAAAAGCATCACTTCATGGACGACCAATTTCTGACTTCTCTGTGAAAAAGCATAATCTGAGACTTTTATAGTTCCAAGGTCTTGGGCATATTGAGCCTGGCTACCAAAGCGAATCGTTCTCAAAAGCCATGCTCTCAAATACATAGATATCTCAATGGTTTTCAAGCTTTTATTGTTCAAGTGTTGCGTGTTTAATGTAAGAATGGAACTACACACTTCCATACACAGCCAAATGTGTGTATGCAAACATGCTCCATACAATAAGAACTGTTCCAGGTCTACTCCTGACTCTGACTGTGCTAAATTGAGTGATTTGCAAAACCTGAATGGTACACCACTGGAATGAAAAATAACAGTGTTCTCAAACAAGCCATAGCTACATTGCCTCAGAGCTCTGTTTAGGAACAGCTAGTGCAAAAAATACAGCATAGTAATCGTTAGCACTTACTGATATGTTATCCTTTTCCTTTTCGAAGCACTTCACAAATATTAACTAATTAATTAATATGTATAAGTCATCATTAGACAACATTTCAAGAACTCGGTATATAATTCTCTAATGGCTGTTGCTAAGAAGTCCCTTTGAGAGGCACTCCAAAAGGCTAATGCTTAGTGTTGGGCAGATCATTAGCCCAGCCTTTCTAGACCAGTTGCTCTTTTATATATTTAAGATACCCCACATACTAATCATTTTATATAGCTTTATGTCTTTGAAGCATGGCTTTTATATACTTTTTATTCTCTAGAGAAATTTCTAGGGGAAGGTATATTTTTATGTAACTTTTCCTATTATTTTCTGGAGATTTATTTGCATTCTACGTTGTACAGCCTGTAAGAAAACAAGCTCAACAAAGAGCAGAAATATAGGGGTGCTGCACAGTCTGCTTCGTGTGATTCTTTTGAGAATAATCTGGTGTGAATCAGAAAAGAGAAAATATGTGATTGCACTCTTGTTGCTGTCTGACAGCTTTCTGAAATGCTTTTTAGAAACATGCTTCTTTCAATTAATTATAAAATCACCAGTTGCTTGGCTATAGTTTCCCAAATCTGGGAGACATTAGGTTTCAGCCCTTTGATGGACTGCAATAAGACTTTGTATTTGACTGAGGAAGTCCTTAAAATGTCTACTTTTAATATTTTATTAGGAAAAAAAAATATCTCTTTTCTAAGCTTCTATCTAGGGATTAGATTAATATAGCTCATTTGCCCTTTAACATGCCAGACGGCAATAGTGTGTTGAAGCTGACAGCTGGGACATGACAGCATCTTGTTTATCAATCTTTTACCAGTATTTGATTAGGTTTATGAGAGAGGCTGGCGTATTTTGTCAGGAAGGTTTATATTTAAGCTTCTTGTCATATAAATAAAGAGAAAAATGTGT
This sequence comes from Nyctibius grandis, assembly GCF_013368605.1. Taxonomy (NCBI): domain Eukaryota; kingdom Metazoa; phylum Chordata; class Aves; order Nyctibiiformes; family Nyctibiidae; genus Nyctibius; species Nyctibius grandis. The sequence goes on along the minus strand of NC_090663.1, from coordinate 25,145,350 downwards.
AAAATGCGTGAGTGTAAATGACTACTATTCCAGTTTAAAGAATTTCCTTTTTGAGTTTTCACTGAACAAAACCAAAACCAAACACAGATCCCTTGAGCTATGTCTAATTCATTTTTTATTAATCATGCCAAGGGACTTTAAATCAGTGACACATTTAGCTGGAGAGGATGGAACTGTATCTCCTCTCAGTCTCAGCCAGTCTTTTCCATTTTCTCCTTCCAGGGAATCAGTTTTCCTGCCTCAGGAATGAGTTGGTTGCTTCAGGACTGAACCAAAGTGAGAACTGCAAGTTAGGCAGTATGGTTGATTACGTGCAGAGGAAGCCAAGCAGAGCTGACTTTGTAATCCCATGTTATCTTCAGCTGTACTAAATCCTCCTGGAAGAGTTTTTTTTCTTGTGCACATTAGCTTTTCCTCAGAAAAAAGATTGCTTACAATCTTTCATCTCACTAGAAAGTTTTCCTCCAAAAAAGTAAAAATCAGCACACACACACACACACACACAAAATCCAAAGTGCGTGACCTGGTAAGCATCTAGAAACACTTTATTTTGTGTTTTAGGAAAAAAACCCATACATTTTGTACAGGCAATACTAAACATGCAAAACCAAAATCTATACATGAGTTCGTGAAGTTAAACCTCTAAACAAGGATATTATACTCTTCTCAGGGATGAGACCTCAGCTTCATATTACTTTTCCATGGCACAAGCATAGCCAAAGGCCACTGTTATACCCTCAGAATTTTTTTCACTGGCAACAGCTTTGGACTTCTAGATACACCCATACTGTCTAAACATGCTATTTTAACTTAAGAGTTGTGCATGAAAGTTAAAGAAATAATGTTTGCTTTTCTTCATAAGACCTTAAGAAAAAGTTTCAATATGCTCACATTGCATTTATAACATTTCTTTTGTTTGATTTAATTTTAAATTACTTAATTTTAATTTGTTTTATTTTTTCATTTCAATTTACATAAACTCTTAATAACAGATGGAAGAAAATATTACATTAAAATGTGTTCTGACTGTACTTTGTAATGATATAGGGGTAACAGTATTTACCTGTAGGTTACATTTGCACCAATTTTTTAAAAAAAGTTCTTTTAGGAATGTGAGACCAGATCTCTTTGCCAAGCACTTTACTCATTCTTCCTGAGCACACAAATTCCAGAACAGATTAAGTCAGTTTTACAGGTGAAAGCAAAAGCCTGGGAATATTTGAAAAAAAACATTTAGCTGAGGTCTTCAGCTGTTATTTAGCATTTGCAGATTGCAGAATAAAATTACAAGGTACAGTAAATGGCTCTACTTTTCTACAATTTCTTCAGTGTTTTCTTAAACCTTTACTGTAGAGTAATTTCAGTATTTTCATCTATCCTAATTCAGATCAGAAAAAAACGACATTTATGTAAGCTTTTTTTCCCCCCCTCTCTCTAGGAAATGAAATACACTGACTTTTTTATTAAAGTTATTTTGAAGTTGTTATGAAAAAGTAAGGAGCAGAGATCTTCTTTTCCCTTTTTGCTTTTTCCCTTTCCCTTTCCCTTTCTTTTTTCTTTTTTCTTTTTTTTCCTTTTCCCTTTTGCCTTTTCCTTTTTCCCTTTCCTTTTCATTTTTTGTAAGGGAGAAAGAAGTAGTAGAAAGTCTAAAACTGTCCCATATTTAATTGTCTAAAAACAATTATATCAGATTAAAATAATATTAAAACACAGCTACTGACTACATTTGCTTCCCTGAAAGGACTCTTGTTTGGTACTAACCTTGCCATTCTTTTATCACACTTGATTGTACAGGAGGTATATGTTTGTGCTATGTCATTATGTTTAATATCCCCTCCCCCCAAATTCTTAGTTTGGAAAGTCCCTGCTCGGTAGTTAACCCAGTCGCAGTTCTGTCAGTACCAAAGACAATCATTACACTTTGGAATCAGGCATTATTTCAGCATGATAATCCATGACATTGAAGGATTAACAGATTATTTAATCAATAGAACCCATCATCTCGTCAGAAACTGCAAAAAATAATGTCCTATTCATTAATTCATGGTATTTATTGTAGTAACATTCATCACAATGTTCCAATTAGTTATTAATGTACATATCACAAGTATTAATATAAGATTTGCACTGTAACACATCATTGATTAACTGCACCATCATTTTAAAGTGCTACAGGAATTATACAAAGTAGCTGTGTTTTACTTTCAGCTATGTTTAATTTATGCTCATTAGAGTTTTCGAAGATACATTTTTTGCTGCATATGCAAATATTATGATCATCTGTTATTTCATAAATTCAGATAAATCTTTTGACAGTGAAAGATTCAAATGAATCAAATAGGATTCCTGCACAAGTAATGTAAAATGTTGTTAAAGAGAGGAAAATGTTCTTACCTTCCTGTTAATTTTTAATGAATGAAAATAAAAACAAACACCTATTACTGCAGTGCTTGGAGGTAATTAAAACTGCAGTTAAAACCAGAAAAAACAACCTAACAATTAAAAAAAAAACCCAGTGGAAATATTCACGTGCAAAGCCAGATAGTTATCTTTCCTTTACAAAAAATACCCTCATGTCCCCAAAAAGTCTTTGGGACTCTTACTCATCAGTAAAAATTTCTAAACCTACATGTCCCTCATGCGCCAACCAGACTGATAGTTATTCTAGTATGCACTACAGAACATAATCTTCTGCGTTCAAAAGAGTCTAATAATATTTTCTCAAATGATATTCAGACATTTCCTCTCTTGATTAAAGTTGCTAGCTGGTCAGCATGTGAAGGCATTGTTTTTTCATTGAAAGAAAAATTTGAGAATGGTCTAGAAGAGCGCTCAGTAGGGCAGAAGGACATGCCGTGCTTTTAAACTCCATGGGATTCAACAATTTCCACCTGGAACTGAAAATCCAGTAAGCCTGTCCACTGAAACCTGAATCAACGAAATAGGACACATTACATGTTAGGGAGTACCCAGCTATATGTTTTAGAGGGATAACAAGGAAATTCTCCTGGATATGTTATCATAGCAGGTTGAAAAGACTTTTAGTTTTCTTCAGAGCATACATATTTCCCAGGCTTATTAAAAACAAATATTAATGAACTGAAGGAATTTAGTGTCTGTGATGTAGATATTAATATTTTCAACATGTCAAAAAATAGTTTTTTGTAGTGAATATTGAGTTGTGCCTGAAATAATAGTCTTTAACATATAGAGACATAGATCTTTGAGAGAAAAGTAAAGGTCTAAAGTTTCACATTGATTTTTCTTTTTTTTTCTTTTCTTCTCTGTTTCTTTTCTTATAACTTGATCCCTAACTGGGACTTTGGTATTCACAGAAATTGTGAGTTTACGACTACGGGTTAATGACATGAAACCAGCATCCAGATGAAACCAGCATCCAGGTATTAGGCAGAAGGTGTTCTAGGGGACAAGCTGTTATAAATAAATGATGAGTCCTGCCATTTAATTCTGTTATTTCTTTGCAGTGAGTTAAACCCAGACTACTTAAATTTATTCTTTTACATCATCATCTTCTTACCTTGATTGGAAGATCATGGGAAACATGAGGTGATCTGGTCCATCCCTTAAAGATATTGCTTTAGCTCATTATAGTGTTTTGTCTTTTGAATTCTACATATTTTCTCACTGATACAATGGAATTCCATCCACCAAGAACAGAAGAGATTTGTTTTTTTCTTTGTGATGTTGTGCCTGGGTTGTCCCCAGGGTCTGTTTTAGCTACCAGAGAATAAGTGTATTGCAAGGAAACTTCTTTAGTTCCTGTAACTGCTACTTGGGTTCAGCTGTAGAAACAGGTGTAATGCTACCATCATCAGAAATTAGTATTTTTTAACTTCTGGAGACAGAACAAATTATTCTATGTTTTATTAATGATATATTCTTTTGACAGATAATACTTCATTCTTTAGGTAGTAACAGTAGTGAAAGAGGTAGAGTGAACCTCATAATTATTAGGAATTATTATTAGGAACTGAAACTTGTAGAATTCTCTTAAGATAAATATTTTTTAAATGGTTCATTTCACTGTTTAGACAAGGAGAAACATTGCAATATCTTTGCCTCAGTCTTTAGTAGTAAGGCGAGTTGTTCTTCGGGTACCCAGCCTCATGAGCTGGTAGACAGGGACAGGGAGCAGAGTGAAGCCCCCATAATCCACGGGGAAATGGTTAGAGACCTGCTATGCCACTTAGACATGCATAAGTCTATGGGACCAGATGGGATCCACCCAAGGGCACTGAGAGAGCTGGCGGAAGTGCTCACCAAGCCACTTTCCATCATTTGTCAGCAGTCCTGGCTAACTGGGGAGGTCCCATGGGACTGGAAATTAGCGAATGCTATGCCCATCTACAAGAAGGGCCAGAAGGAGGATCTGGGGAACTACAGGCCTGTCAGTCTGACCTTGGTGCCAGGGAAGATTATGGAGCAGATGATCTTGAGTGCTATCACAGGGCACATACAGGACAAGCAGGCGATCAGGCCCAGTCAGCATGGGTTTATTAAAGGCAGGTCCTGCTTGACTAACCTGATCTCCTTCTATGACAAGACGACCCACTTACTGGATGAGGGAAAGACTGTGGATGTTGTGTACCTGGACTTTAGTATAGTCTTTGACACAGCCTCCCACAGCATTCTCTGGAGAAACTGGCTGCTCATGGCTTGGCTGCACGTACACTTCGGTGGGTAAAAAACTGGCTAGATGGCCAGGCCCAAAGAGTTGTGGTGAATGGAGTTAAATCCAATTGGTGGCCGGTCACAAGTGGTGCTCCCCAGGGATCAGTGTTGGGGACAGTTCTCTTTAACATCTTTATCAATGATCTGGACGAGGGGAATCCAGTGCACCCTCAGTAAGTTCGCAGACGACACTAAGTTGGGTGGGAATGTTGACCTCCTGGAGGGTAGGAAGGCTCTGCAGAGGGATCTCGACAGGTTGGATTGATGGGCTGAGACCAACCGTATGAGGTTCAACAAGGCTAAGTGTCAGGTCCTGCACATGGGGCACAACAACCCCATGCAACGCTACAGGCGTGGGGAAGAGTGGCTGGAAAGCTGCCTGGCAGAAAAGGATCTGGGGATGTTGATTGATGGCTGGCTGAATATGAGCCAGCAGTGTGCTCAGGTGGCCAAGAAGGCCAACAGCATCCTAGCCTGCATTGGAAATAGTGTGGTCAGCAGAACAAGCGAAGTGATCGTCCCTCTGTACTTGGCGCTGGTGAGACCACACCTTGAATACTGTGTTCAGTTTTCGGCCTCTCACTACAAGAAAGACATTGAGGTGCTGGAGAGAGTCCAAAGAAGGGCAACGAAGCTGGTGAAGGGTCTAGAGCACATGTCTTATGGGGAGAAGCTGAGGAAAGTGGGGTTGTTTAGCCTGGAGTAAAGGAGGCTGAGGGGAGATCTTATTGTTATATACAAGTACCTGAAAGGAGGTTGTACTGAGGAGGGTGTTAGTCTCTTCTCCCAGGTAACAAGCGATAGAACGAGAGGAAACGGCCTCAAGTTGCACCAGGAGAGGTTTAGATTGGATATTAGGAAAAATTTCTTCACAGAAAGGGTTATCAAGCAGTGGAACAGACTGCCCAGGGAAGTGGTGGTGTTGCCATCCCTGGAGGTATTTAAAAGATGAGTAGATGTGGTGCTTAGGGATATTGTTTAGGGATATTGTTTAGTGGTTGACTTGGTAGTGTTGGGTTGATGGTTGGACTCGATGATCTTAAAGGTCCTTTTCCAACCAAGACAATTCTGTGATTCTGTGATTCTGTGATATGTATGACATTTTGTTTATGAAAGAAGAAAGAAATAGGCTCTGAAGTTTCTGGGGAAAAGCTTAACCTGTATCAAAGTGATTAAAAGAAATCATAGAAAAAAAAGTAACTATGCAATATGCATTTATCTAATCTTCTAGCAAGAATGTTTTATGATTAGCTAATTCTGCTTTTGGGGGCTGAATGGCAACTTAGCTGCAGTGTTAAGTCTGATTACTTTGGAATGCTCTTTCAGATATTTTAAATAGAATTGAAAGAACATGGATGGCTCTAAAATAACTTGCTGCATTTGGACACAAGCTGGTGTTCAATTATTTAAAAATGAAATCTCTGACAAATATAAAATGGGAAAAAATAATCCAATTTTGTATGTACCATAAAATGAGAGAGATCTTTTATGAAATATTTTGTGAAGAAAGCTTAAGAATTAGCAATCTCAAAGTACCATATGCAAAGTGAGATTAAATTGAAATAATGCTTCTTCAAGTATATTAGAATTACACTGATTTAAGATGACACGTACTTAATATAAAACTATTTTTTCAATTAATTTATATATTGCAGATACATAACTGAATTTTGAAAGAAAATCCAAACTGTGGTATGGTTGTGATTAGCAAAATAAAAAATCTGGAGCACTATGGAAAATAAAGTTACTGAACATCTGCAGTTATAATTACTCTGTGAATGTTGTTATTGCCACAAATCCACTAGGGTATCTGAAAGTATAAAATTAAAGAGATTATATTTTAAAAATTTTGTATAAGTGAGTACTGTAGGAAAAAGTAAGTATTCCTCTAGTAGATTGCCTAGAAGGCAACTCCCTATGCAGTACATGCACATATGAGTCTTTGAATACAAAGGTGTATTTAGTTCTGGACCCAGTGAACCATATAATAAAATATTTACGTCACCAAGAGCCATAAAACCCTAACCTCCATCTTGAGGAGACTAGGACAGAGGATTGAAAGAAAGTTCAAAGGCTGGAACGGTGTTGTGGCAAAGGGTTATGCTGTTGGGTTTCCCATGGTAACTTAAGGTGGTGTCTCTGCAGCTATTGGTGGTTTGCTTCCTCCCACATCTGGATATTCACATGTCTGGTATTATATCAGCATAGTTCTCATGTCTATTGTGTATAATTGTCCTGTCATAGGGTTTATAGATGAACTAAATCTTATGCCTGTTTTCAGGAGATGTGTATTGGCTGTTCCTTCTGATGTTCTTACATTGATGGGGAAATTTGAAGGCCTTTGGTACAAATGTCAGAAAGCATTTATAGCTGCTAATGTAACATTTCAGTCAGAAATCTGTCCAGAAGTTTCAAAGTGAGATGTATAATTTCTTTTACTTCCTGTTAATGTTCAAAATGATCTTACTCTCTTTTAAAGGTTTTATATTATCCAGCTTTTTACCTTTTTCTTCTCTTACTTTTTTCTTTTACCTTTTCCTCCTTTGTTCCATTCAAAGCAGAGTCCTAATAAATTCCCCTGTCTTTCCCTTTACTCAGGCAATCTACTGATGACATGATCTGCAGCAGAAAAAGTCTCTCAAAAATCTTTTACAATGCCACTTCAATACTCTTCTGACTGTGGAATTAACTTCATGACTTGGAGATTTTCCTAATATGCACAAAATTATTTGTTATATTTCATCTCTCAAAATCCTTAAGTATTATTTTATTTGAAAGTTCAGTGTTCTACTCAGTGTTTTACTAAATAAAACTTTGGCACCTAAAGGAAAATATTGTGACTTAATTGTTTGTTCTGGTTAGCTGGATTGCTTAATTTATCTGATTAGAGGGGAAAAGCCTTAGGTTATGCAGTACTTAAGGTAAGAACATTTTTCATCTATCTTTTCAATAAACTAGCTGGCTCAGGGCTGATACTACTTTATAGCAAAAAAGAGCAAATCTTCTGATAGTGAAATCATTCCATTGACTCTGAGGAACTGACTCAGTATTCAAAATAAAAAATATGAAAATCATAGAAATATATTAACTTTGCTTGCATTTTTTACTTACAGTAAACTGGAAATCATGGTTTTAACTTATATTAACAATGTTTCAAGGCAATTTTTAAAAATTGCATATTTATAGCTGTGAATGGTTATCCTCCATTTTCTGTTATTAAATTAGTTTCTAAGACGACACGTAATATTCTAAAGCTGTGCACTATTAATGCAATAGAAAGAATTTTGAGGTTAGACTGATGTGCTGTGCAGGTGTAAAATCAAAATCTTTTCTTTTTTGAAAAGATAAGTAGTGTTGTTTGTCTCCAGACTGAATATTTAAAATAGAAAATAAAATTGCTCATGCTTGAAAAGCATTGTGAGTACACTAGATTTTTGCATGAATATTTTAATTTAATCTTTGGTAATGTCTCATGTGAAATATCCCAACCTTATCTGGCAGTTTTCAATGAAGACAGTAATTTACTTTTATGTGTAAAAACCCTCTTGTATTAGTAAGAAGAGAGCTGCCAGAGGTGTGTTTATTATAAGATAATAATACTCCTGAGGGAAAAGAGACACTTAAAGTAGCTGTATCTTGAAATGCTTCAGGACTCTGACTGATCTGTAATCAACAAGGTTTGGATAAAATACACATGAAAGTAATAAAACACCCACAGAGAGGAACTGTCTGGGAACATTACAAATTACATGCTTCTGGAGACATTTGCCTACATATGATATCTTCAGCATTTCTGACTTAATTCAAGTTTTTCATATTTGCTGAGAAGTTAGTGTCCAAAACTCTCAGTTCAAAACCACTATCATCAAAAAAAGAAAATGAAAGACTAGGTACAATTTAACTGCATAATCTACACTATATTCCCACTCACTGGATGCAAAAAAAGAACCCTGTAGTATTTCCAAATTTTTCAAGAGGACCAAGCCTGGACCAGCAATGTCTAAATCAGGACTTTTTATGACCGAGGCTAATTTCAAGGATAACAGCATGCAATATTGATACATTCGTTGAGTTATCGGAGAATAACATATGTATCTCATAGAGCTCTCACGCTTGGTTTTTTATCCTAGATTGAGATGCAAATGAAAAGCAGAATAGCATTTTATGTGATGTCATTATGTAAATTATAGCACTCATATTTTAATTTGAATATAAACATCTATATGATTACCTCAAAGTTCTTATTGAAAAACAAGAGTAAAAGAGAAAGATCTCTAGTAGGTAACTTAGCAGGTCATTTAACTAATTTGTGCAACAGTTTTAACAATATTGAGTTTTTCCTTCAACTCTAATGGAAAGTTGTGTTTGAAATTCTGTCTCATGCAGTAAGTAGTGATTTGAAATATTTGCTAAAATATAGGCTATTTACGCTTCAGACTTCCTTGGTGCCAAATACTTTCATTCAGCTATCTAGATTTTTTGTCAAACCCCTCTATCCTTCTCTTCCTTAGTGTGGTAAGAAAGTACTGTACTAGTACTAGTTTTGTGGAACATTTTCAGAGTTGTGACAAAATAAGATTTTTTTTGTAGTTACTGATTGTTGACTTCTTTATAGAAGATGATGAGAACTACCTCTGAAATATGCTGAAAGACTGTTAATACAAACATGTAGGAAACTGCACTATAAGTAACATGTAGGCAGCTGACTGAAAGTATGATTGTGATATTTTCTAAAGGAAATTCTTGAAATATTGCAGTTTGCATAAAAAATGCCCTGTAGTGTATAAAATTGAATTAATAAATATTCAAGAACACACTAGCTAGTTCTGTTTCAGTCCCATGAGATTCTCTCAGTGATGCAAATAGGAGAATTTAATTTTGATAATCATAGGTCAGTAAAAAGTCTTTTTGCTGCAACTCACAATGAGAAACCAGAGATTTTGCAAAACATTAAATTATAATCCCCCTTTCCATTCAAAATTAGATTAGCTGGTTTTGATTTTATTTTTTTACTCCAGATTCTGTGTAGACTATTTCTATCAGCATAAAATATGCCTTGAATGTCATTTATATCCAAACATCTATTCTCCAAAATAATATAGGTATTTTGAAAAACTCTGGGCATGTACAAGACCTGTAGTTCAAACAACTGTCAATGCCTCATACTTTAGAAGATTTTTTCAAGTTGTCAGACACTGTAAAGTTGTTTAAAGAAAATGATTGCAGAATATATATATACACCATTACAACTATAAAGAAATATTAGTCACTTCTCAGTGAAGCTTAAGAAAATTTAAGTAACTTGGGTGAGGAATAAACAGATACACCATTACAGGCTGGGGGATAACTGTGGGGAAAGCAGCTTTGTGGAGAAGCTTCTGGGGACCCTGGCAGACAAGAAGTTAAACATGAGCCAGTGGTGTACCCTTGTGGCAAAGGCAGACAGCAGTGTCCTGGGCTGCATTAGGCAAAGTGTTGCCAGCAGCGCTGGTGAGACACACCTGGAGTGCTGTGTCCAAGAGTGGGTTCCCCAGTACTAGAGAGAGTCATGGAGTGAGTTCATTTGAAGGTCCACAAAGCTGATCAAGAGGTTGGAGCATTTGTCTATGAAGAGATGCTAAGAGATCTGGAGCTGTTTAGGCTAGAGAAGGTAAGGACCCTGGAGGAAATCTTATCAATGAATGTAAATGCCTGAAGGGAGAGTATAGAGAGTACAAAACTGGGCTCTAGGACATTAGTGTAATTTTGTATTTGATAGAAATTTGTGAATACCTTTTCTCTTTGGCAGTATACATGGATCCTTTATCTTTTTAAAGTAGATGTTTTACTGTAATTGTGATTTTTTTAAAACCTCTGTACTACATCCCAGATATCAGTTCGCATACCTGCACAAAATTTTGAAAATTAAATCAGGACTGTTTCGATTGCAGCAGTGCTGCTTTTTCTGACTAGCTTAATACAAGCAATCAGCTTGAATGGATGTTCTTTAAAGGGCAACTGGGACCCTGAAATTAATGACAGCAGTAGCAAAACCAGCAGGTTTCCCATGTAGATGTCTGCAGGCAGAAGAGACAATCTCTGGCAAATTCATTGTCAAGTAGTGCTGCTGACAGGGATTGCCCCTGAAAATAATTTTTTTTTCATTTCCAGTTGTTTTTTTGTCAGTTGCTGGCAAAGATCTCTGCCAGGAAGAACACTGAGAGAAAGTGAAGTACTTTGACAAAATTAGAGATGGATGAGTGCCAACATATGTCTGCTTTTTAAGGACTGAGGGAAAAAGCCAAGATAGCAAAAATATTATAAAGGCATCTCGCCAGTGATTTTAATATGATTTAATTTGCTAATTGAGAAAAATCCTGGTGAAATTCACCCAGCTTGCACATGCTATTGAGTGTTAACAATCCTGTAGAAAAAGGAATATCTATTTGAACCATGAGTGCCATTAACTGGAAATCAAATTCTGATTTCTCATTTTGATATAAACAAACTTTAGACATTTAATGATAAACATTCAGGATGTGTTACTTATTTAACTACACTTGATAGTGTTTTTGCCCAAGGTTGTTTCCAGTCTTCTTGGCTTCCAAGATACTGGGTGAGATCCAGGCATTTTGAAATCAGTCAGGAATGAATATATCATATGCTTCCAAGTTCAGCAAAGAAAACTTCTCCTGTATTCACATATGCTGGGGACAACTGGCTGCAGAGCATATCTGCAGGAAAAAAAAAAAACGGGCCTAGGTGTTCTTGTTGAGATACTTACAAATATCTTAGGGGTGGGTGTCAAGAGGATGGGGCCAGTCTCTTCTCAGTGGTACCCAGTGACAGGACAAGGGGCAACCGGCACAAACTGAAACATGGGAAGTTCTGTCTAAATATGAGAAAAAACTTCTTTACTTTGAGGGTGACAGAGCACTGGAACAGGCTGCCCAGGGAGGTTGTGGAGTCTCCTTCTCGAGAGATATTCAAAACCCGCCTGGACACAACCCTGTGCAATATGCTCTAGGGGAATGTGCTTTGGCAGGGGGTTGGACTAGATGATCTCCAGAGGTCCCTTCCAACCCTAGCCATTCTGTGATTCTGTGACATGAGTGCAATGAAGGGCCACTGAAATAATAAAAGTTCTAGACATCATATATTACAATATTAGTGTCTGAAAAAAAAATCCCAGCAATTGTAAACTCTGGGAAAGGCAAAAATAGCTTCCTAATAAAAGGATGTTGGTGGTAAAGTAACAAATGAGGATATATTATCATTAATATATTTATAATAAAAGAAAATTCATAGCCATTAGAGCAGGAAAAGTCTGGAATCTAGTCTTATAAAGTAACAATAATAGAAACCGAAAAACCTTATTACTTCTCATGTTAAGATTAATACATATATGAAAATAGGAGATGATTTGGTGTCCCAGCATCAGGGACTATGCTCAGTGATTCACGTAGTCACTCTTATTTTGTATAGAGACTGTTCCATGACAGCCTCCTCCAATTTCTCCTCATGGTGTCAGTGAAGAAGTTAACATTGTGAGGTTTGTGTTCTGGATACCACATTTCCTTGTATATGTATGGAGAGCAATCCAAGGGTGTACTTCTGGCCACTTCCCATTTTCTTACATCAACGTGGCCATCTTTTACTGGAAGCTAATAGAGTTTAGCAGCGTAGACGAGGGTTTTCCTGTGCCAGGGAATGTTTCTGAGCACACTGTATTTGCTAGTATAAGCATAGCCTATATTTCTTAATTTCTCAGATATAATTATTTCATAAAATCTATTCTTCTCATGCTACTTATACATGTAAGAGCAGTAATATTATATTTTTTATTATAATTATTTGGGAGGGGAAAGAAATGTGCTTGAGGATCTAGGGAGAGGTAACTTAGGACTGCTTAACATGCTGAGGTGCAGATAGTCAGGTACCCATTCAATCTATGTCCCAAGCCAAAGTTCCATGAACCAGTTCTGCTCAGTTCAATACAGGACTGCAATGGAGACAGAGTTTCACACACTGAAGACAATGTTTAAAATATTATCCTACTGATTTTGATTGAAAGTTTATAAAATCTTGCTGCTTGATACATCTACTGACATTTAACATGATTTATTCTATAGGCATTTGTACCTGTAATCGTGTTGTAACTAGGGAATAGTAGCCCTGACTTTTTCATGCAGTTGCCCTCCCCATTCTTGCTCTACAACAAAGTAGCAAAACTGTAAGGAACCTGCTCTGGTGTAGAATGAATTCTCTTATCTTCATCTGTATCCATTGTCAATATTTTTGTGCTATACTAAATTTACCTAGATGTTATCACGTAAGGTTGGCTGTCTCAGTTGTTAAAAATAACTTCAGGAATTTTAATCTTCAGTGTCATGTTGTGTGCATCCCAATTCATATAATTTACACAAACAAATGTATGAATCATGTATAATTTGATATTCATGCTAGATATAAAGGTATGTGTATATGCTTATACAATATTCTCTTATTCATATTGTTATTCATAACAGCATTAAGCATTCATATGCTTTTGGGTGTACCAGGAGCTATGTCATCAAGCTAATAATTAGGCATTAGGGATAAACTCCTGTCTCCATGGCCTGAAACTCCCATTTTTTATTCAAAATTGTGCCAAAGATGGTTTACATGCATCTACACCCTTTGAAAGTGAGAGTAGACTGGTTATAATGTACATATTAGAGAAAAAGCTAGAGTACAAAGTGCTTTTTCTCTCACTCGCCACAACTTTTGGTAGTTCAAGATGCTGTAAGTGGAAGGATATGGAGAACATAAATACAATGGTATTTTTATGTGCAAAAGCCAAGATAATGAAAAGCTAGAGTTTTGTCAGCTAAATTAAAGGATCTAGAACTTATTCTTTAGATTTTTATTTTGGCATGCTTTTGTCTTAAGTGACAAATCTTAATTATTTCTTTATTAGATTACTTGATTATTTAATTATTTAATTGTTCCTTAATTTAGTTGTTTAATTTAGAACATAGATTGCAGAGAAATATGATTATAGGGCATGCTCTCAATTTTTGTGCGTAATTGTAGAAATGTATTTAAGTACAAAAAATAAACATATATATATACATGCTTACATGCACTTTCAAATATGCTCATATGTTAATATATGAGTAGCTATACATGTGAATACAGGTGTGAACAGTACCTAGTGTAGGTAGATTAGGGTACGGACACCGGAAAATCTCGGGCTGTAACGGAAGGTAGGCGTGGCGAAAGGAACAGGATGTGCAAGTATCGTGCGTGTTCGTACAGGACAAGACGACTATATAAGGCTGTTGCGCAGTTAAATAAACGCCATTTGTTGCATCCTCACATTGGTGTCAGTGCTCAATGGCCCTGGGGTGCGGATAGCCTCAGGCCAGCCAGCAACCGAACGGAGCTTGCCGCAGACAAGTGGCAACAAATGGTGACCCCGACATGATTGCTGGACTGGCGGGCCGCGGGCGGTCGGAGTGGGTTCGCGAACCATGGAAACCTTGATAAAGGTGATTTCGTTACTGGGCGGGGAATTTAAGATTTCTGTGAAATCGAAAGACGTAGCCCAGTGTGTGGACCATCTCGTTATTGAGGGGGTGGTGGCAGGACCGGCTGATTGTTTACAACCAAATACCTGGGAGAGGTGCTCGATGAAGCTCGCTGAGCGAGCTATGGCAGCGGGTTCTGCCAAAGAATTAAAAACATGGGAGTTATCTTGTGGCTGCTACGGGCTGCGCGGGAGGACTGGGCGACATGGGATGCGGCTCGGACGTGTTTACATGGGGTCTACCCTGACCAAGACAGAAGTGACAGTGGTGAAACTCCTCCAACATATACTCTCTGAGAGAGGAATTAAATATGATGAAGCTGCGTTAAAGCAGTTACTGTTTTGGGCAAAAGATAAAGGACATTTTACAACCTTTAATGATGTCTTTGAAGTGCCTTTATGGGGGAAGATTGGTGACTCTCTCTGGAATGCGGTATCAAGTGGTGATAAGGAAGCCTTTAAATTGTCTGCTACATGGAGGCTGGTTAGTGAAGCGTTAAAAGGAATAAAAGCAGAGAGAGAAGTCACACATACAGCTTTTATAGCTTTAGGACCGCAGACATCTACTACCCCCTCACTGTTTGCGGGACCAACACCTCCCATGGCCCTGGTGGCTGTACCGGTGGCAGCTCCTTTATCACCATGGGTACGGATGGCTCTGAAAAAAGCCGAGGAGCGGGGAGCGAGAAAAATAGATACAGATCCATCAGAACCGGTAGTGCGCCCTAAAACACGAACTCGATTTGGACTAATTGATTCAGATGCTGAACAGGAGACTTGGCTGAAACCCCCTCCGAAACCCCCTCCTCCCCTCATTGATCTCTCTACGGATGAGGCTGAGCAGGAGGACAAGAAGGAGGGTAAACATGCTTTGTACCCACCTTTACGGGATTCGCCATTTACGGAGTCAGCAGTACCAGAGTCACAAGGACTTAGAGGACTGTTACCATCACGAAATGGACACGAACTTGACATGACAGAGATTGGTAGACGACTGGAAGAGTTAAAGACGGAATTGCAGCAGCATCGTTCAGCCAGCGCCTCGGGACACGTGACTATGTCTCCCCCAAAACCCCCCTCTGTGTTCGGGACAAGTATTAGGGCCACCTCAACCTCCTTTACAACTCCCTACTCCACCTTTAGATCAGGGCGGGGGGGGGAGGTTTGCGTCCATCTGGTAATGTGGGAGGTGAGGGAGAGGGTCAGCGTCCGCCCGCGTATACAGGGGAAGGGAGGGGAGGTGAGGGAGGAGTGAAATGGAAAAGGGTCATTCGAGATGCGTTATTAGAAGGAGTTATAATTCCACAAGCATATCCGGTGATTGTGGGTGCGGGTCCTGAGGGGAGAAATATTTGGCAACTGTTAGATTGGAAAATTGTAAAAGAAGCATTGCCACTACAGTTAGCGAAGGACAACACAGGTGAGGACTGCAGGAAAGTTGTTGCAGGGATGGCAAATCGTAACCCCACCTTAACTGAACTAATGGATACTTGTGAGAAAGTAGGAACCACCACATCTCAGATGGAGCATTTAGCAAAAACTTTTGCGGCGGCAGTTAAGGTAGTTCATCGTTGTTATACATGCGAACAGGAAGGTCACTTTAAGAAAAACTGCCTTAAGAAGTTGAAGCTGAGTGGGAGAGATAACTCTGTTTTGATGTGTCATTGCTGTGGGAAGCTAGGGCATTTTGTGAAGCAGTGCAGGTCTCAGTATAATGCTCAAGGTCAGCTGATAACAACCAGCTGCAGAGTGCAGGGAAACTAGAGAAAGAATGCGGGGGGGGAACCGTGTGCTGACACAAATGAATCTTCCCAACCAGTTCCAGGCCTAAGCAGTTAACTTGCAGCCTGAACCGCAGGGAGCGCAGGACTGGTGTTTCCACGCGGGGTTAACCTGCGCGGCTGCCAAGCCTTGGACCTGTGGCAAACAGGGATAATGCTAATGCTGATTGTCAAAAGATCATTGAAGCTTTACCTGGAAAAACAGATTTGAATGCTATGATAAAGGCATGTGCAAAAGTGGGTACTGTGGAACATAAGGCTCAAGTTATGGCTGCGGCCATACTTGGGGCTTACGTCGTCACAATTGCAGCCTATATTCCAATTGTTAGCAGGGGACACAACTTTAACAGCACCACGACAGACTACTGCAGAGGTACAGCAACTGATTACAGAAATAGAAAGCAGGCTACATTCCAAATTTGTACATCGTATTGATTTGAATCAGGAAATACAAATTATTCACTTTGATAGGCAAATTCCGTATGCAATAATTGGTCAATGGAATTCAGAATGATCAGATTCGTTACAGAGCTATTGGGACAGATTATTCATCAAAGGACGGATGCGATGTCGGGAGCTTGTGGCCAGAGATCCCTGCATCACTAACCGTTCCTATTGCAGCTCAATATTTTGAGTGGTGTATGGCTAATAGCTTTGCTTTACAAACAGCTATGGAGAATTTCTTGAGACAGGTTGTTTACCACTTGCCCTCCCATCCTGTTATAAAATTGAGTGCGGAACTTCCAATTGCCACAGGAGTGTGGTGCGCAGACACTCCTGTGAATGGAATTACCATTTTTACAGATGGATCTGGGAACAGAGGCAAGGCGGGCCTTGTCTGGTATTCTGATGGCAAGTGGGAATCTATGGTAGTACAACAAAAGGGTTCACCTCAGGTGGTAGAATTATGAGCTGTATTAAAAATATTTCAGAATTTTCCCATTCCCTTTAATTTGATTACTGATTCAGCATATGTAGCTGGCATTATAAAGCAATTGGATAGATCTGTTATAGAGCATATATGTAATCAGTGTGTTTTTGAATTGCTGCGAGCTCTGTGGCAAGAAATTCAAATCCGAACTGCATTGTTTTATGTTTTACATGTAAGAAATCATACTAATTTGCCTGGGTTTATTGCAGAAGGCAATGCTCGAGTGGACTCTTTGGTTTTTCATCCTAAAACAACACTTTGTACCAGAGTGGAAGCAATAGCACAATTGCTTATCAAGGTACATAAAAGGATTACAGACATTACCGGACTAGACTCAGATGTTATCTATTTACCTATCAGAAAGGAATATCTACAGTGGTTAACAAATCAGTCAACTCTTTTTCAAATGGCCTTACAGGACTTTACTGGACAATTGGTAACACATTTGCCAAGAGATAAAAAGCTACAGTTTATTTGCAAACAGGATTGGGAAGAACAACCTATCAGATCAGAGATACCTGTGACTGGACTAACTGTTTTTACTGATGCAGGAAAGCGATCACACTCAGCAGTTATTACCTGACAAAAGGATGGACAATGGAAACATTGTAAATTCTCAGGACAAACTGAGGACTCATTGCAGACACTTGAATTTTTTGTGATATATCAGGTTTCTGTAAAATGGAAGGATTTACCTGTAAATATTGTAACAGACTCTCTTTATGCAGCAGGCATTGTAAATCGAATTGAAAGAGCTTTTATACGACCAATAAGAAATATGCGACTTTACACCATTTTGCTACAGTTACATCAAGCAATAAACCTCAGAGAGATACCTTATTTTGTCACCCACATTCGTAGTCATCAATTTGATCAAGGTTTGAGCATTGGAAATAATAAAGCAGACACACTTGTGTCCTATACGCAAATATCACCAAATTTATTTGAACAAGTGCACCTATCCCATCAATTCTTTCATCAATCAGCGAAAATGTTAGCGAAACAATTTCACCTCACCATGGCACAAGCACGTGAATTAGTTAGTGCTTGTCCTAGTTGTCAGAAAATTGGCATGGGAATTGGAATAGGGGTAAATCCTCGAGGACTGAGTGCGTTGCAACTGTGGCAAATGGATGTTACTCATATTGCAGAATTTGGAAGAGTCAAATATGTTCATGTATCTGTTGATACATTTTCACATGTAATATGGGCAACAGCACAAACTGGGGAAACAGGTCGTCATGTCAAACGACATTTACTTGCTTGCTTTACAAGTCTTGGGGTTCCACAACAACTTAAGACTGATAATGGACCAGCATACTGTTCACAGATTTTTCGTCAATTTTGTCAACTATGGGGTATTACACTTGTCACTGGGATTCCTCATTCGCCTACGGGTCAGGCGATTGTGGAACGTGCTCATAGTACATTGAAACAGCTTCTGCAAAAACAAAAATGGGGAGAGGTGACTGAACCTTCTGAGAGACTTGCAAAAGCTGTTTATGTACTTAACCATTTAACTTTAGCAAGAGTAGGCCTCAGAGTAGGCTCTAAAAGGCCTGCTCTGTGTTACCTTTAAACAGAATCAGCTTTCCTGTCAGTAATTTTCTTTTCAGCTAGAATAATAGAGAATAACAGTATGTTCTGAAGTAAACTGCATGTTTTGTAAATAGAGTCTGCTTATGGGAACGTTTATAATAGGCATTATCCTACTTGTGTTACCCTGTTTGTTTGCATGTTTGCAGAAAACTGTGCAACGAATGGTCAATACAGCCTTTTTGGCACAACAACAGAGAGCAGGATTTATGGGTAACCAAGGCTGGGATTCTCTGACTGGGCTCTGCGAGACACAGGGAACCGGGTTTGAGTAAGAAACAAAAACAAAAAGGACGAGATAGGACATAGCTCGTTCAAAAACAAAAAGGGGGAATTGTGGGGTTCCCACGGGACAATGGCGGGAATGAGCTACTGAACGAGCTATGTCCAGGCATGTCCAGGGGGTGGTAATGGGGTGGTGATGAACTAGCCAGTTGTAATACAGAACAAGGGCCTTGGCTATGAGACCAACAAGATATGGGGGAAGTTGAAAAATAAGAAAGAATGCTGCACCTGCAAGATATAACTTTTTAGCATAAGCCAATCAGAACTAATATAGAGGCGCATAGACACTTACAGTATGATGATTGTGGCCACCCCGCATCGGAAACAAACAGCACGCTCCATTCAGCTACATTGGAATCTTGCAATCGCTTGGCTAGGCCTACCTGTCGAGATCAAAACTGATAATGGCCCGTTTTATTGCTCATACTACACGTCAGTGGTGTCAGCAGTGGGGTATCACGCTAAAACACGGCATTCCGTATAATTCTACTGGGCAGGCCATTGTAGAGCGCGCTAATCAGATGCTAAAACACAGAATTAAGATTCTTGGGGAGGGGGAAGGATTCTCAGACGTAATTCCTGTCAACTACCAATCTCACATTTTACATCGCGCTCTTTATTCTTTAAATCATTTTGCCCGGGGAGACCAAGAGAGTGCCCCAATTGAGCGACATTGGGGTCCAGGGGTGCCAGAAGTGGGCCCCCCCAGTCAAGGTTCGGTTCCCTGGGACAGCAGAGTGGGAAACAGGTTGGGAGCTGCTACATCACGGGAGGGGGTATGCCGACATCAAACGGGATGATGTTATACAGTGGGTCCCTACACGCTGTTTGCGTCCTGATTTAAAACAAAATCCTAACCCGAAGTAATATGTACACTGTCCGAGTTTTATGTTTTGCAGGAGTACCTGTGGGGGAAGCCGAAACGGCACCAGCCTCGACCTTCAGACATGAGGAGTCATGACAGTACAGAGAGTCTGGTAAAGCGGCGGGGCGCCAAGAAAGATGAGGAACGGCGACCGTTGCTGAGTGAAACAAAAGCTTTGAACAATGCGCTCATGATTAGCTTGCTTTTGCTTTGCATCTCAGGAGTTGCAGGGGAATCTTACTGGAGAACCTGGGCTCGGGATGTTGTATCCGCCAGCTACGCTTACACTTTGACGCAAGGCTCCAGAATCAGCAATACACTTTACTTCGCATGACTTGAAGCATGGGGAGGGGGAAATGTAGGTAGATTAGGGTACGGCGACCAGAAAATCTCGGGCTGTAACGGAAGGTGGGCGTGGCGAAAGGAGCAGGATGTGCAAGTATCGTGCGAGTTCGTACGGGACAAGACGACTATATAAGGCTGTTGCGCAGTTAAATAAACGCCATTTGTTGCATCCTCACATTGGTGTCAGTGCTCAATGGCCCTGGGGTGCGGATAGCCTCAGGCCAGCCAGCAACCGAACGGAGCTTGCCGCAGACAAGCGGCAACACCTAGTGCTTTCGTATATATCTTCTACTATTTATACTAACAATCAAAAGAATCCAAGTCTTTCTATCTTGCTGAGGATGTTTTTGAGCAAAGAGGAAGGAGACCTGGTATACTGTACTCTGGAAGTTCCCAAGCCTTACATAAAATCAGTGTTCCTCATAATCTCTTATGTTTCTTTCTATGGGCCCCAGCTATATACATCAAGATACCCCAAATTTGTGCCACATCTTTTACCTCAGGGGGCTTGCACTAAGTATGTATCAAATTCTGCCCATTAATCATTCTCAATGATTAGCACAAATTAAAATCATAATTATTAGGTGGAGTCATCCACAGCTTTCCATCTAACCTGTTGTGGAGGTAATACTGAGAATCTAACAATTAAACACATTGACCAACAGTGTGAAACATCTGTGATAGAGCGGTACCTGTATAAAACTCTGTAATAGCTTGATTGTCGTGATGACAAGCAGACATAAAACTACTAAAATCTGAACTTACAGATGAAATCTAAGTATGACATGAGCTGATGATTTTAGCAATTTTTTTCATACAAGAAAAAACACTGGGCAAAAATGAATGTTGAGTGTCTTTTTCTGATTATTTGCTCTTTTTCTTCTGTTCCTCTGTCTTTCTGTAGAGGGACAGAATTCATCTCAGGCATCTACAATTCATGGCAGTTGGAACAGTTGTCAAATACACTGTTAATTTTCCATCTATTTGTTAGTGAAATGTACTTACAGAAACAGTCATAAAATAGATCCATTACTAAGCAAACTACATAAGGATGTTCTGGCCCAGGGCACTGCCTTCTGGTTATCTTTAGAACATAACCTTATTTATGCTAATATACTATGCTAATATTAGAAGCTCTTACGCCCAAGACCCACATTTAGATTTCCCTGGATTTGATCATTTATAAATAACATATATACTCTGTCTCTTCCCAGTCCATAGCTTTTTCAGTGGAAATGCAGATCTCTGAAAAGCAGAACTTAAATAAACTTGCTGTCTTCCCTAATGTATCCCAGTATATGAATTTTTTGCCATTTGTAGTTAAAGTTCATAAGCATTGCATCAACATGAAATCACAGGATCTCAGCACTTGCCTAAGCTTGCCTCCAACTGAGCTGAGTTTAGCTTGTTTTTATGACTGGCCAAGTCATCGCTGCCTCAGTTGTTTTATTTAACTGAAGCTCTGTGAATGCCATCCATAAAAAAAATCTGAGATAGTCATGGCAAAAGAAACAGTTGCCCTTCCTGTCAACTAAAGCTGAGGGAGGTTCCTGTGCAACTTTCACACTTCAGCTTGGCATCAAAAAAGGAAGCAGACTGTGATAAGAAAACTTAAAACTAGGCCCATGGCAATCCCAAGGCTGAGGTGGTAATCAGCATTGAACTTCCAGCAAAGAGGGACAACTGACAACCTGCTGTGACCCCACCATGTGTCTGCTTGAGGAAAACTGATGCCATTGACCTTTGGACCCAGAGAGGTGAGCAAAACACCAAAGGGAAGAGGCAGATATGAGTAAATTTTCTTGCATAACAATTGTAAAGCCATTATTATTGAGGCTGTTCTGTATTAGTTTGGACTTTTAAGTGTTATCATCACTGTAACTGGGTGTCTTTGTTTAGCCTGCACCCAGGGCTAAACAATAACAGTTTTTTTCCCCCAGTGTCCCTCCCCAACTGAGGAAGGAAATTGGGAAAAAGAGGGAGACTCATGGGTTAAAATTCAACAGATTTAATAAAACCAAGAGACCAATATCAAGGATAACACAAAACACACAAAAGTATACTTAGCTACAGAGTTGCAGCAGGTTGTTCCAGGAATACCAATCATTGGCAATGAGAAAAGGGGAGGCTAGAAGAGAGGAGAACAAAAAGAGGCCCACCTCCCCCCAGCAAGCCCTCCCTTTTATAGTGAACTTGACGTCAATGATATAAAATACACCTGTGGGCCAGCCTGGGTCAGCTGCCCTGCATTTAACTGCTAAGGGCCTTGATCGCCATGGCTGGCCACAAACTGAAACAAAATCCCAATGAAACCAGGACACTGGACTAATAATAACTGTTGGGATTTTTTGGGTTGGTTTTGGGTTTGTTTTTTTTTTTTTCTTTTTCTTTGCTAATATTTGAATTAGCTAGTAAAAAAGTCTTGGCTCCACACACATGCAATGTGTTCTTTTTTACCTTTAACAAGATTTTGAGTTTAACGCTACCTTTGGGAGATCTTCACAAGTGTAACACAATCTGTTCCCACAGCCTAAAAACACTATGTCCTACTGCATCATAAATACATACTCCTACAGGTGGAGTTGAGAATTTTACAGTAGTTGATTTAATATTTTTAAAGTATCACAGAATGGTTGAAGTTGGAAGGGATCTCTGGAGTTCATATGGTCCAACCCTGCTGCTCAAGCAGGACCACCTAAAGCCAGTTGCCCAGGACCATGTCCAGATGGCTTTTGAGTATCTTCAAGGATGGAGCCTCCACAACCTCTATGGGCAACCTATGCCAGTGCTTGGACAGCCTCACAGTAAAAAAGTGTTTCCTGATGTTCAGATGGAAGCTTCTGCGTTTCAGTTTGTGCCTTTTGCCTCTTGTCCTGTCACTGGATGCCACTGAAAAGAGCCTGGCTCCATCCCATCAGGCTTACTCCCTCCCATCAGGTATTTGTACACATTGATAAGATCCCTCTCAGCCTTCTCTTCTCTAGGCTAAACAGTCCCATCTCTCTCAGCCTTTCATCATCGGAAAGATGCTCCAGTCCCTTCACCATCTTAGTGGCCCTATGCTGGACTCTTTCCAATATGTTCCAGTCACTCTTGTACTGGGGAATCCAGAACTGGACCCAGCACCCCATGTGTGACCTCACCAGTTCTGCGTGGAGGGGAAGGATTATGTCCCTCAACCTGCTGGCAGCACTGCCTAATTGGAGCCCAGGATACCATTAGTCAAGGGCACATTGTTGGCACATGTTCCACTTGGTGTCTGCCAGGACCTCCAGGTCTTTTTCTGCCAAGCTGCTTTCCAGCTGTGTGGCCCCCAGCTTATGCAGGTGCCTGTGGTTATTCCTCCTCAGGTGCAGGACTTAGCATTTCTCCTTGATGAACTTCATGAGGTTCCTTTTAGCCCATTTCTCGAGCCTGTAATATGTTTTTAACATGCAAAAATTTATAATGCTCTATGTTTTGTGGGTGTTAAATACTTTTCCTTCTCTTTGTCAAAAGAGCTAGCAAACCTCTATCTCATCTCCATCAACTATACCCTTTCCAAACCCTTTATTGTTTCCTTTCTACAGTTACTTCCTCACCCAGTATGCTATCCACTAGACTACACAATGACTCAAATCCAACATGTTAATTTTACATTGGCATATTGCATCTAATGAACTCTAGCTCACAGAGAAAGGCGGTAGAGTTTGCCTCATTAAACCTGGATTTTATGCATGGATATGCTTACAAAAATGTGTTAAAAAGACTTTACAATTTATTTGGTTATTCAATAACAAATTGACAACTTAATTTTTTTGCTTTTGAACATTCATCCTCAGTAGGAGAAGGACAATTCTGTCTGAAATGGCAAGACTCCCTATACTCCAATAATTCTTTATTCTAAAGAGGAAGCACACCTTGCACTTCAGAAGAGTACTCCTGGCAGCCCCTTCATAGACAGCCAACTTTTAAAAACTAATTTTTCTCTGATTTCCACACTTGCTTTCAGTGCCTATGAACTGTATTTTTGTCCAGATGTGTACCTGGACTGAAACTTTTATGGAGAAGAGTGTCTGTATCATTCTTTCTCCATGAGGATAGCTAGAGACTTGCCAAACTTACACAACCGTTAGAGATATGGCAAGGCAAGGTTAGCACTTGAGACCAAGCATCTTACAGCTCTTCAATATGGAATGCACAACGTAAACACAAAACATACTATCCCACAACTTCTGGAGTTCCAAGTTCAAAAACCTTTTAATCCTCATATTCATAGCTTCCTCTAAACTGATGTTCCAATACACACTTTAGTGTATTCTGAGGTCCCAGTCCTGGTCAGAGTGCAATGTGGTTCTCACCTGACCTATAATCCTTGTGAATGGAAGCTATGTTCTTAGAGGAAAGTAAGACGTACAAAGCATGTGGGGAGAGGAAAGGCCAAGGAATGCATCTGGACCTGGTGTCTTGCAGACACTGCTGCATTCCCTGGTCTTGACAAAGCCACAGGTAAGCATTCTTTTATTAGACCTAATATTGTGAAGATTGGCAAAGAATTTCTAGTGCGCAGAGCCATCATTATTTTCTTCTATGCCATTTCTTCTTTTATGAGCAATCTCTACAGCTGACTGTATATTGTGTATATGGGCTATTCAAATTTTAGTTCCTTTAAAACCCATGCTGAACTGGAAAAACATAAAATTAAACTATGCTTATAGTTGATACTTTTTCTTGAGAAGTTGCTAAAATAAACTTTGTTTTCTAGCAGATGAAGTTTGAGCTGAGATGTCTATAGTTTCGAGGAAAGCAAATTTGAGTTTTTATTTATTTTCTTAATGTCTCCCCCATATTAATGCACATGATGACTGTATAAAATATTTTGAGTGCCAAAGAGTCACACTATTTACAGTAAGATATGTATACCTTTACAGGAAAAGCAATGCAGTCATCAAGAAAAATTCTTTTCTTCTGATGTGAAAATCACCATTAAGTTAATAACACTTTATTTAGAAATTCACTGTATTCAGAACAGAATCACATAATGCTTTTAAACATAATAACTTGGCCTTTAATTTATTATAAAATAATAGTGCATTTTATTTTACTATGGTTAAGAATAGACAATATTTTAAACATTCATTGGTCATGCAGTTGTGACTCCTATTTTGATCCTGGCAAGACTCTACCTGAGATAAATCAAACAAATGTGTGTGCTTTCTTCTTACACTTACATTATAATTACACCAATTTAATCCATATTTCCTTTCTGTTCCTGTTTTAAGCAGTTGAATCCCAAAATTAAGATTTCTTGAAAGAAAAGCAGCAATAAACTATGAAAGAAAGACTTTAAAAATGTAGAATTTTGGTAAACCTTGTCATTGTCTATGTGATATACAATGCAATTTAGAAAAATTTTTTTAAATCAATATTTTACACTCACTTTAAGGTACTTATATCTGGAAAAGACTGATGTGATTTATGGGTCAAGTGCAGATTATTTAGTTCATTTGCAGTCCAGTGATAAAATGTGGTGGTTCTTTTCATGATCTTACTCCTGACTCCTTCTTAATAACTACAGAGGAAGCTAATTTTCTTTTTTTGTTTATTTCTTCTAACATGCAGGGAAAAATCAAATTTACCAAATTAGTTTTAAGTTTTATTTAGTGATGGAAAGTTTAAAAAACCATCCAAAAAGTCTGAGTATTTACTGACCTCTAAATGTGTCGGATCTTTTGTCCACAGGCTGGTGTAGAAGACAGTTGAAGGCAAAGGAAAAGAGGACAGAAAATAAAACATGTTAACAAGAGGACTAAATTATGAGCGAGGTTAATATCGGAGATTGTCAGTTCTTTCCTTATAGGCATATGTGTTTCTTTGTCTCCTCTGTCTAGGAAGGTTGACTGAGGTGGTATGAGTTCTCAGATAGCACATGTGGGATAAAAGACAAAATGCACAAAAGATTATTCCTCATGCTGCTGTAATGGATTGTAAAAATTAGGGAGCTGTAATACACTGTTCTAACTGTCATAATTCTATGCATAACTTAAACTAGTATTTTTTTTTTTCTGTGCAGGATGTATAGCACTGTAGCAATTTTCCAGGTCAAGAAACTTTTTGTCACTCTACCAACAACTTTTCATGGATCTGTTCAGTTTAATATCCTTGCAGTTATTCAACTTCAAGTAGGATTTTCTTTCCTTCACTAAGTGATGTGTAGAGGCTCAGTCATTATTCCCCAAGGTCAGAGTTTGTGGTCTGCACTGATTTCACACACTTTTCCTTGTGCTTTGAATTTTTCTTTCTTTGCATTTTCTTATGTGACATGTACATCTTCTCTCAACAGTTCAGTCTATTATTAATTCTGTGCAATACGTAGAAATGTTTTGCTTTCACTTCACTAATTTATTCACTATGACAGTTGTGTAGAAGAGTTTATATGGACTATCTTATATAAGAAGAAAATATTTTATTTTTTAGAAAAGTATTTTTCTATAAGTTGGAATGTTTTTATTATCTTTTTAGTAACAATAACACTTCTTATGTAATTTTGCAATTCTAACAAGTGAAATTCCATTATTTAAATACCTGTACATATATAAATATGTATATGAAACCTTAGAATATTGGTGGGATACCAAAAATGTAATAATGCTAAAAATAAGCAAAAGTTTTATAACAGAACCATTTTTTGTTAAAATTATGTGTTATAGAATCTTTCTTTATATGGGAACTGTTGAACTGTCAGACTCATTAAAAAAAATATTAAAATTCTAAGGTTAATTCTGGAATCCTAAAATGTGTTCTGAGTATCACTTATGCGGGAATGTCAAAATGATTTAACAAGTGGAACAATGGAAAAATCTACCTTTTCAGTAGAACATCAAAAGTACAGACATTTAAAATTAGTCTATTGTATGACTTCCAAGAAGTGAAATGGTGTTATTTAATGTTTGCATTTTCTTTCTTTCTTTTTTTTTAATAGACACATTTCGATGTTAGACAAGATTACCTTTCATATGTCATTTTCTCCTCTCACAAAATATGTGGACAGCTAGGTCAGGCATTCAAATTAAGACATTCAGATGCAATAACTAAACTAGGGAATACCCTGGACTCCCTCTGTTGTCCATGGAAAGAGATGCACCCTTCCAGATTGTAGTTCAGATCTTGCAAGGACTGAATCATCCTTAAATCTGTGGACCTTTAAAATGCTGTCCAAACTTACTGCATCTGTGTATTTTTATGACAAAAGCAATTTATCCACAGAAGACAAATATTTTTGAAGTTAAGTTTTGTGTACTAAAATTTCATTTAAAAATAGTTTGGACAAAAAGTTTAACCATGTTTTGTGGGAAAAAAAAGGCACTCCACTGTTTTTTTTGGGTCGTCTTTCTCAGTTTCTACTGGGATGCAGAGAATTTGCCAAATGTACGCTTGAGATACAGTGAATTTGAGAGGTTAATAGCAGTAAATGGGTATGTGGCTGGAAAGAAGAGAAGGTGATTCTGGTTGTCTCTGAAATTTTTCAAAATTCAAAAACAACTAGTAATGAAACTTTTTCTTACAAATTCCCTAGGGCTATATTAGCTCATTTGGAGCTCTGAGTTTTGTGACAGAGTGTTATATTTTTATCTTCTGTTAGAGAAGTGCCAGTGAAGATTCTTCTTTTTTTTTAAAAAAAATAAATTATTTTAAACTTGCAAATATCAGATATGGGAGTCCTCAAAAGTCAGGGTAACTCATTTTCTTAATTTGATTTGTTTAATGCTTCATCCACAAAACTGGTGAAACTTAATTTTTTTGATTAGCCCAAGATTTCTTTCCTGTTGCCTTTCTGGTCCTCCCCATTTAACAGAAAGACTTTTTTGAAACTGAAATGTTTCAGCTGTTATTTTCTTCTAGAAAGGACTGTTAGGTTGAACTTCATCTCTTCACTGACACCTTTCACACATGTATATCTAGCATTCATTCACATCAGAAATAATTTTAAAAACCCACACATAAACCCCCTTCTCTTCCAAAAAAAAAAAATCACTCTCACGTATGTCCTATCTACATCCTTAGCATGTTGAGTTTTAGCACAGACAATATGGACTGGTGAATCCCTTGCCAGTCCTTTACATGCTGGAGCAGAAGCAGCTTTGGTGGTCTTACTCTTTTGTGAGTTAGCTGGCAGTTACATGTGTGGAGGCTCATTTCCTTGCCATTGCCAACACATGAACTGGAATAGCTGAAACAGTG
Source organism: Nyctibius grandis (assembly GCF_013368605.1). Taxonomy (NCBI): domain Eukaryota; kingdom Metazoa; phylum Chordata; class Aves; order Nyctibiiformes; family Nyctibiidae; genus Nyctibius; species Nyctibius grandis. Next base: position 25,117,085 of record NC_090663.1, on the reverse strand, counting down.
TTAAAAAGCAAACAAAAATACACTGCATATTCATTCTTTAGCAAAAAAGGAAACACAGAATCAGAAAATGCTCAGAGGGTAAAATCTGATGATTCTTCTACTTTGGCAGTTGTATGGCTATATTCTCCACTTCATAACAGTTTGCAAAGTTTTGGTCTTTCCCAAGCATCACAACATTTTAAGTCAGAATTTCTGTAACTGTGATCTTAATCTGTAGGCCCTTTGCTGAAGCTTCACTGGATCTTATCTAGGAGGACAGTTTACTTCTTACAGAGTCATAGGATTTTGGCTCACTTGTGGAACATATGATGGCTCTCTTCCAACTTCTGTACCTGTATTTCACCTCTGAAGCAATAAAGTGGGCTTCTGTGCTTGCAGGCTTTGGTCCAGCATTAGTGTAAGGCCATGGAGGAGGATCTGTACCAGAGCCCAAAGCTTGGAAATGCTTTCTTTCTAGCTGCCTGAGGGAGGAAAAAATTAAAAAAAAAATAAAAGCAGTAGGAATTAAGATCAATATATTGTGTAAAAGACGAAAGTATTTATCTCAGTAGAAAAACAAAAATATTGAAATACTTTCCCAAAATACTTTTTATTTTATTTTGACTGATTATGCATTCTTTGCACCTGTCATGAGGTGTCAATTGCAAGAGAAAAAAGGGAAATGGAATCTGTGCAATTGCCAGTTGAAAAGGACAAATATACAGCACAAAATGGGACTGTTGATGAGAAATTCAAAACTCCCATTCTGCTCTGTTACTGATGAAACCATATGGTTCCAGAGAACTTTGTCGTATATATTATGTTGCGTTGTTTATAAACGAACAATCCTTATGGTTTCAGTGAAACTGCATTAGATGAGGTTCAACCATCCTATTTTATTCTTGATACTTTGTCACTATGAGACCACAGAGTTTTAATGAAACTTTTGTGCCATTGTTTAAGACCCAAGAAGGGAAGCCAGACTTTGTTTATTAGGGTTGTGGATGAAGTATTTAATATTTCAGTTGGTCATATACAATGCCAATAAACCTGCAGCTTCACATATCTATTCCTAGTCAAGTGACCAGTGATTTCGAGTCAGTTTAGCTGTTATATACATTGAAATAATAAGCTCAGTCAGAAAAAGAATATAAAATTCTTAAACAATATTAGACACAGAGTAGTCTAGGAAATGGAGTTTCACCTGTGAATTTCTTGACTGTAAGTGGTGAAACAGTAGAAATCATAAATAATACAGGATTTTATGTTTTGCATTCTGTGAGTTGTATAGAGCTCAAATGGAACATCATAAGGAGCCAGCAAAGCTCTCCCTGGGTACTTCATAAGTTGTGGGTTGAATTTTCCTCACTGATGCCAAGTGAGCTTTTTCCCCCCACTACAGTATTCATATAAACAGCAGGGATGCATTTAATTTCATAAAAGCTATATATAACTGCTAATTATAAACGACAAGAATTGATTGATATATATACCTGACCTAACATAAATTCTGTTTAAAAGGATAACCCTCTGTGGTCCAAATTCTACGTTTTGAGAAATCCTTTAATGCCTTGCAATTACATGTATGTATTGCTGGAACACTGTCTAAGATTTAAATGTTAGGTCTTCAAAAACATGTCGGATAGAGAGTGAGATTATGCAGAAAGACAATTAAGAAAGTATTTAGTAAGAAGATAAGATAGACTGTGGTGATCAGGCGCAGGGCTCTGTCAGACAAGCATACTGACCAGCTCCATTTTACAAGTGACTGACCCCTTTTATGTCCCTTTCTGTCTATTATTCCTTTGTTCCTCCCTTATCCTTTTCTCCTGCACATTCCCCCATCAATTTGCATAGTTCCAACAACCCTCTGCAACACTCTGGACCCTCAGGTTTGCATCTTTATCGTCTGCAAGCTCCTGGTTTGACTGCAGTTTCTTGATAGCCCATCAATTAATGTGACTGAACAAGTTTCTTTCCAGTTATTGTCTCCCTTACGTTTGTCTCTTAGCTCTGTGTCTCTGCATATTTTATTATTTTCCTCTTCTTCTTGTCATACCATTTTGGCAAGGTCCTTGATCACATAATCTTACAGAAATAAATGTTCCCACTTTCTACATACCTTCATCAATTAGTAACTGACCAGCTTTTGTTCTCCTTACTGCTTCCTTTATCATTTGATGATCATGTTTGTGTCTCAGCATGTTTGTTTATGATTTCCCTCTTTTCTTGTTACCCCTTTTTGCATTAAAAAGGTCCAGATACTGGAGGAAAGCGGGGAGCAGACACTCTCTCCTTCGACATACCCTTACACTTAGGGTCTCAAAAATTTCTCTTCAATTAACACGATATCTTCCCCTTAGCAGAGCAGTGGTCACCTGTACAACCAAGTGGAATCACAGCATGGCTGAGGTTGGAAAGCACCTCTGGAGATCATCTAGTCCAACTCCCTGCTCAAAGAGGTTCAGCTAGGGCAGGCTGCTCACGGTCATGAGTTCACAACCTCCCTAGGCAACCTTTTCCAGTGCTCAACTATCCTCACAGTGTGTTTTTTTTTCCCTTTCCCTTATATTTAAATGGAATTTCTTGCATTTCTATTTTTGCCCATTTCTTCTTGTTCTCTTACTGGGCACCACTGAGTCTCATTTGTCTTCTTTACACTGTGTCATCTGGCATCTATACACATTCATAAGATCCCCCTGGATCTTCTCTCCTCTAGGTTAAATAGTTCCAGATCCGTCAGCCTCTCTCACAGATACTCTAGTCCCTTAAAAATCTTTGTGGCCCATAACAGTGTCATACTGTCACGGTACTGAAGTAGTGATATTCTGCGTTCAAAGAACGACTTTTTTAGACTTTTTTACACCATTAGAGAAAGCGGAGACTAGAGCAGGGGGATAGGAGCTAGGTCTGTTGATACCTCAGGGCTGAAAGTTGCAACTGGTAAATTCCAGGAAACTTGCTATATTCCTTGTATTCATTACCTTTTCCTTGGGGTGTCTGTATAATAAAAAGGAATGGTAGTCTCCCTACAATTGGATCTACTATGACTGGGACTGCAGAGCAACTTCAAGTTTCTAGTTAAAAAAAAACAAAAGTGTAAGCCTTAATATACACTCTTCATGTAGGATTAAATTCTTAACTCTAATGCACAAAGGATTGACTGTCTAAAAGCAGAAATCAATCTTCTCTTTACTAGAAGCAGTCAGACTTAAAATTTTTGTTGGAGTTTATACCAAATGGGAGAGAGAGAGGCTAGAGAAGGAGATGATAGCTTGTTACAACAGTAATGGGGAAAAAAGGAAAGCCGTGGTGGTAACTAATGACGTAGCAAATGTCTATGAGCAGGTTCTGTAACTTAATCTGTAGGATAACTGGGAATTCTGCATGGAATAGTCATGCTGATACTGTCAATGTCTCTATAATTTAGCTCTATAAAGGAAGTTTTGTAGCAATCACTTTCTCTTTTTTTCACATAATAGTAATCTAATCTACCTATTTTTCAAAAACAAAGCAAACGATTCAATATTGATGCAAATGAAAACCAGCAGAACACAGAAATTTTTTTGTCCACAATGTTTAGTTTATCCAGCTCAAAATTTTTCTTCCAGTAAGGGTAAGAGAGTCAATAGACTTTATTATCATACTCTTATTCCAACATTTAAAGCATGCTGAAAGTAGTGTCTCCATGCTTGTAGAACTAGTGGCGACGTCATTTTAAGCATCCATCTTCAAATTCTTTAAAGACTTTAGCTTGCAAATATAAATACATTGTTAATAATTAAATTGCTTGCAGAACTGCAAAAATGAAATAGTGCCTAAATATAAGCACAGTCATCACATGAGCATTAGGTTTATATACGAAGTTGTGCAGAAATGTGCATTTCATTTTCCTTTGGTTATATTGAGAAATTGCCATCCTCAACAGAACAGGACACAATTACCTCTGAAAAGCATGTGGACATAAATTGAGTAAATAATTACTTGGCATTTGAAAATCTAAAAAATTAGTAAAATTAATTATATGTGATAGTCAAGAAGCCAGAGACATCTGATTACAAAATCAATAAAAAATAGGTATATCCCTACCCATTTTTTCACATTTTAAGCTATTCTAGATGAGAAAGTAGACTTCAAAATGAGAGCATTTCTAAAGAAACTAAACACATTTTCAAATGTCAAAATTAAGCACTTATTTTTTTTAAACTGCTTTCATTTCTTCCCACAATATACATGTATTTTTTCACAATTAGAATGATTCTGAGTGTCCTGGTTTGGCCTAAACCAGGCCAATTTTCCTTTCAGTGATTTTTACTTTCAGCTAAGTCTCTTCTAAGTAACTGCACTTTCTGAAACTAACTGCATGTTTTGCAGAGAGTGTCTGCTTCTAGGACTGATAACACTCGAAGTTTGTAGTTATCAATGAGGCACCGGTTGGGTTGTTACGCAGAAAGGCTCTTGCTGTACTTATTCCTAGAGAAACCAAGGTCACTGCTAAATTCCTCACTGCTTACGAGTGAAGAGCCGCAGGAGGGTCGCACCTGCAGGGAGGAGTGGAAAGGGCAGGTGACCCAAAATTGACCAATGAAGGTATTCCATTCCATACACGTCATTCTCAGTATAAAGTGGGGGGATCACGAGGGTCTCAGGCTGCTTGAGGCTTGGGCTGCTTCTGCTGCATGAGCCTTTGGGCGGCTTGAGCCTTTGGCCCTTTTTTCTCCCCTCTCGTCCTTCTGGTATGGCTGGTGTCCAAAGAGGACTCCGCCTGTTTTCCTGCTGCCTCCGATCCCAATCCGTGCACCCCTGAGTCCAGTTCTCCACCGTTGCTGGGCCCAGCCTGGGCCTTCCCGGAGCCTGCCCTGCAGTGCCGGTGGTAACGTGGCTGACATCGGGGGAGCTCGATCTTGGTTTTGTATATATATTTGATTATTCCAATATTATTATTATACTCCTTTTCATTATTATAGTTTAGTAAAACTGTTTTAACTTTCCAACCCGGAAGTCTCTCTCCCTTTTCCCTTTCCCTTTCCCTTCTGGAGCGGGGCGGGGGGAGTGTTAACAGAGAGCGTCTGCCACAGGTTTAATAGACGGCCCAGCTTTAGACCGTGACACTTTTGATAATCTGTGGAGGTTTTTAATGAAAAACTCCTTTGGAAAAATTTCTTCCTTTTATTCTCTTGTGGTTTGGGGTTTTATGTGTAAGATATGTTTACGTATACTGTAATTATCAATCTACTTCTGACCTCTTCACTCATTTCCTTTTATGTAATGTGTGTTCTTTTGCAATAGCACTCTTAAAAGCTGCTTTGGCTAGCTGTTAATGTTATTTTTCTTTATCAGGAACTGAACAATTTTCTCCCTTCTCTCCAGGTGGGAATTATGTAAAATATAAACTCTACACTTGTGCTCCTTTGTGCACACAAGAAGACTTTACAAAGTCTATTGAGAAGATCTAGGTAGATCTCAAGGTAGATATGTTTATTTTTTAATAAAGTGTTGTCAATTATAAATTTTGTAGCAGACTAGGGAAAGTTTTGTAAATTAACTTTGGGGGTGACAGGGGTATTGTCAGTTTTAAAGCGTTATCTCATGAATTATCAGAATACCTTTAACTGAAATACAGGTTTGTAGTAGAAGAAAAGTTTCTTGTCTGTTTTCTCCCTGAAGCATACACTGTTTAAGTCATATTATATAGACAATCTGGATTTAAAACAGAGGCAAACTAAATGGCATTTTTAAAAATCCAAAGGATTTGATATAACATCTCTTCTCATATGCAGGTGATCCTCAGAGAAGATGATTGTGTCATAATATAGGGATTTGCCTTTGACAGAGTTCTAAATGAATAGGGAAGAGCTACTGTAGTAATCAATAAGGGCACGTATTCACAAGCAGGGACTGATGTATGTTAGCTCTGCCTACAGTTAAAGCTTGTAGCAAATCAGCCAATCTAAACACACATAAAACTGCAATAAACTGCACCTCTTACTAAAAATCATAACTCTATGGTTTATTTTTCCTATGCCATGAAGTTGTTTAAACTCACAATTTGATACTAGAAAATCTCTACTTTCAGTACAATTAAGCAAGCCAGATTTGTAATAGTAACAATTACAATAATGATAATGTGCAAATTGTTGATAAATTTGTCGTCTTATGTCATGGAAAGATGATATTTCTGTTTTGTGACCAGTTCTTCAAATTGCTTAGAACTGTTATGTGTAATTACTTTTTCAACCAGCCTTATTCATTTTCATTTGAGATTTCACAGTGTTTTCCCCAGAGCATGGTTCTTTTATCATAAGATTCAATGGTAAATTTCCAGTGAAGGGCAGTGAGAAGAAGGATATGGATATTCTGGTACGAAATGTTTTCTCGGAAGAGTTAAGAAATCTTCGTCTCTTTATGGCTTTAAAGGGTAAGTGAAACTGGAAATTTCTCTCCTTCGTCAAACCAAAATTAGATCAGATCTAAGACTTCCAGTCATGAGGAGAAAACAGAACTACCTTGAAACCAAATAGAGTAGCCTCTAATAATGAAATACTTTTGTTGCTATTATCATATGTTGCTTGATTGTGAAGTTAGTTAGCTGCTTTCTGCTTCATTGGATGGACATTTAATTACTTATCTTGTATGGCCAATAAGAATTCTGCGAATGTGGTAGGAAAGGAGACAATTAATTCTGGAGCAAATGGCTATCAGTAGGAGAGAATTACTGTCTAAGTTATGTTTTGTCTCAAGTGTTCTTGTTAGCCAGTGGGAGCATTCTAATGACATGAAATATCCTATTTATGTAAAGACAGGATTACTAGATTACTTAAGAAAAAAAAAAGAGCTCTGTCATTTGAAGGGGAGACATTTAATTAACAAACAGATCAAAGATGCAAAATTTGAATTCTACAAAAACTAGGAGTGACATAAACTTCAGACTTCCTGAAGTCCAGATTTTATTCCCTCTTTTAGTTGATCAGACCTTTCGAATAAATCACACATTGATGTTTCTAAAACTTTTGTTTACAGAGGAAACATATAAATTCAGAGATTTATATGATAAATCCAGAGAGAAACTGAAATATTTTTTGTGTTTTGTAAGTCATCAGATGAAAACATTTTGTGACACAGCAGAATAGTGGTCTTTACTGCCACTCAGAAGAGATTCTCTTCTTCCAGGTTAAGTGTTTGGTCCTTGAGAAAAATTATCTTGACACCTGGTAAGACCATCTGTGTTCATAGTTGTGTTTCCTCTGTGCTCTTAAAATGTCTTTGGATGTCAGCTTGTTGAATGTGGAAATATTATTTTAAAAATAGTAAAAATATAGTAGCTCATATGTCCATAGTCATATGTTGCCTGGCAACCCAGTAAATGTGATACTGCATTAAGCTAACAACAGAGGCCACAAAGCTTATCAGACTTTTTCAAAACTTGCTTTGACCTGTCTGGACCTGTGTTTTATATTATTAATCTGTAACAAAAGTTATATAAGGTCCAGATGACTGTTATTTACCTTGTTTCAGCTGTTGCAAAATTGTTGCATAATGCTTATTACTGTAAATATTTTTTAACTCATATAGTAGTAGCAACTTTTTCTTCTGGACAGAATGAACTATCTATGACTCTTGAATAATATGCAGTGTAGTGGAGTATTCTCCATGGTGTGACAGCAGAAGACTTGAAGGTACAGGCACAAGATAATACTGGAGTTCCTGGGGTTGTTTACATACTGGTTATTCAAGGGATGCATCCTTGGGAACTGCAGCAAAAGCAGTAAAAGCAGTTTTAGTGGTAATAAAAAATCTAAAGAACAAGTATCCAAAATGTGTAAAACACATGATATATGGTAAATTTGCATGGAACTATGGACCAGTGAAGAAAGTACAAGTCATTTCTGTATGTTTGATAACATGCTGCAAGTGGACCTAAGAGTGAGGAAAAAGAAACCATGAGCACTGTAGTCTTCCTGGAAAAGGATTTGGAATACTGATGACCTCTTCTACACTCTCCCCGAGTGAACCCATTTACTTTAGGACCCAGAAAGGCAGTGGAATGCTAAGCATAATACAAGAGAAAGGCATATCATTTGTAACTGATGGGGAAATACACCTATATTATCTAAAAAACATTCTACTCAGTCATTGAAAATGACTTTTACCTGTTGTCAAATAAGTTTGAGACCTGAGACCTCATGGCTAAATCCTTTAGTGACAAATTGTTCATTCATATCTTGACTTTAAATTCCAGTTTTATGGCTAAGTCAAGTTCCCAGGTGCAGTCTGAAAGAGTGTCCTAATTATGAACTGCTTTAGAAAATTAATAGAATGCTCATTATCTATTCTATTATAGGAGGATCAGAGGACACCAAATAATTCTCTGTACAACTATGTGCATCATCTTCTTATGCTAAATTCAGATCTTGGCTATACCTGTATACCTTGGCTGTACAAGTAAGGGTAACTATACAGCTGCAGATCCAATTTTTAAGCTTCACTAAGTATTAAACAAATTAGGAAGTTTCAAGTAGGGAGGAAATACTTCATTTTACCTTGTCAGTGGTTTCCACATAAACATTTAAAGATTTATTCCAAAATAAAATCCAGAATAGAAATCTATTTTTCATGCTACACAAAGCTAGATTGAATAATTTGGTATTGGCTGTTTTATTTATTGTAACATCGTGTCTTCTATGTCTTAGGAGTGACATGTCCTTTAGAAATGTCTCCATGCAAAAAAAAAATACCCAACCCAAATTTTGCTCAAAGAAGAAACTGTGTTGCGTATAGGAATAAAAACCCAAAAGAACCAGACCAGTTTCCAAATACAAATATATGTAAAACAATATAGAATAAATATCTGGAGTCCACAGACCAACAATGATAACTATCCTGCCTCCAGACAATAAACATGTCTTTCTTTAGGAAACAGCTTTTCTAAAGCTAAATTGTGTTGTTCAAGGTAACTCAGTGTTTACACTTCCTACCGTTTAAAGCTAGGCCTCCACATCTTATATCTAAGCATTCAGAAATTAGAGGGTGTAGCAGCCTCTAGGTGACTATAGATGGGAAGGGTGCTTATACACTGTGAGACTGAAGATTGCCAAATCTTTGCTGCTCCTGTTTTTTAAAGACTGTTTTTAATATGTGGAGAATTTGGATACAGTATGTGAAATGGTCATTTAGAGTACAGTAGCAGCATACAGAAGATTGAAAAGCCTGTCTCTAATGTATTCAGGCAAAGAGACCCGTACAGAGTTTGAGAAAGTAGGTATTAGCAAAGATTATAAACTCTTCAGAAAAGTTTTTCAATGTAACATCAAAATCATTTCACAGTATCAAAATCATTTCACAGTATCTCTTCAGTAACTATAGTCTTTCTGTGATAATCATAAATCAGCTGTACAGGTGTGCTTGCTGTACTCTGACAATAATTTCTGTGAAGATCAGAAAGACTGTAGCCTTGTCACTGCAGACATTCCTTTGGAAAAAAATCATGCTGTCTCTTAATAGTTAATCAAGAAATGATATTTAACTCACTTGCCACCAAAGGCTTATCCATCCACTCCAGCAAACACAGACTTCAAAACAGCAGGTAATTTGTTGAATTACAGTACATGCTGTTTCTCTGTTCTATGAGAGTCCATTAAGATCAATTAGTACTTCTATTTCCATAAAGCCTTTCATAACCATTTCTCAAAGTACTTTGCAAAGATTAATACTGCGCATTTTCATGTCAATTATAAATTATTATTTTGTTATTATTACTTACTAAATAATCAGTACCAGTCTAAATTTTAGGTTCTGAATTATCTTGGAGCAAATAACGTAGCACATTCACTGAGGATACTTAGTAAGATAACTTCACAAAGCCTCGATCAAATGACTTCTTCCTCCTACCAAGATTGAAGGTGCTGGCAGAAGCATTTGGTTAAAATTCCATCAACCGTTGGAGAGGAGGGTGAGAATGAATAACTAATTTGATTAATGAGTTCCATTAATTTTACTTTTCATATTGCCTATCTGAGAACATGGGAATTTTTTGGTGGTTTTGGAGTGGTTTGTTTGGAGTGGTTTGGTTTTTTTTCATTTGTTTGTTTGTTTTTAAGGGCAGGCATTTTTAGGTACTATAATGCTTTAATATTTTGAGAGAGCTTCACTCAATTGCCACACCTGCCAAATGAAATGAAAAGCCAAGACTTGCTTCACTTTCAGTAGCTGTAAAAATCTGAATTCCTGCACTACTCTTGGTAAATATTCTCTTTCCAAAAACTGTGTAGATTAGAATCAAAAGACTACTGAAAGGACTTTTTTTGTATATACAGAATCTCTAAATTTTTTTCACAATTGATTCTATTATAACTCTCTGATACTGACAGTGATTTTTTTTGATATATGAAAGGTAAAATATTTTTATTGCAAAACTCGGATACAGAGACAATGAAATCACACTAGATGTATTAGAAAAATGAGAGTATATACAAACAAATACAGAAGAAAAAGTCTTTTTAGCCAATAATCTCAGAGAATGCTGTGGTTTGTCACACATTTTTTCTGAGTTTGGAACTAATTCTGATGATTTCGCAAAAATGAAATACACAAACTAATACATGTATATTTCCCGTTTGATCCTTGGAAAATACATTCTCATAATTCATATTTAAAAAGTTCTGTCAAATATTATATATGTATGTAAACATATTCATGTATCTTCACCCTACTTGTTGGTTTAAGGTTCACAATTAAGCTACACAGCTGCAGCATATATATGAACCTTGAATATTCTTTCTTAAAATGGTGGATGTTGACACTCCATTCTCATATATGATGTTTAGAAATACTTTTGCTGATCTGAAAAGGGCAAATATTAAGACAACTTGTATCATAGAATCATAGACTCATAGAATGGTTTGGATTGGAAGGGACCTTAAAGATCATCTATTCCAACCCCCCTGCCATGGCAGGGACAGCTTCCACTCACAGGTTGCTCAAACCTGGCCAAATACAACCTGGCCTTGAACACTGCCAGGAAGGAGGCATCCACAAGTTCTCTGGGCAACCTGTTCCAGTGTCTCGCCACACTTACAGGAAAGAATTTCTTCCTAATATCTCACAAATCTACCCTCTTTCAGTTTAAAACCATTCCCCCTCATCCTATCACTACATGCCCTTGTAAAAAGTCCCTCTCTAGCTTTCTTGTAGGCCCCCTTCAGGTACTGGAAGGCTGCTATAAGGTCTTCCCAGAGCCTTCTCTTCTCCAGGCTGAACAATCCCAACTCTCTTAGCCTGTCTTCATAGGAAAGGTTGTCCAGCCCTCTGATCATTTTCATGGCCCTCCTCTGGACTCGCTTCAACAGCTCCATGTCCTTATGTTGGGAGCCCAAGAGCTGGATGCAGTACTCCAGATGGGGTCTCACGAGAGTGGAGTAGAGGGGCAGAATCACCTCCCTCGACTTGCTGGCCATGCTTCTTTTGATGCAGCCCAGGGTACAGTTGGCTTTCTGGGCTGGAAGTTCACATTGCCGGCTCATGTTGAGCTTCTCATCAACTATCACCCCCAAGTTCTTCTTGTCAGGGCTATTCTCAATCCATTCTCTGCCCAGCCTGTATATGTGCTTGGGATTGCCCCAAACCATGTGCAGGATCTTGCACTTGGCCTTGTTGAACTTCATGCAGTTCTCACGGGCCCACCTCTCAAGCCTGTCAAGGTCCCTCTGGACGGCATCCCTTCCCTTCAGTGTGTTGACTGCACCACACAACTTGGTGTTGTCAACAAACTTGCTGAGGGTGCACTCAATCCCACTGTCCATGTCGCCAACAAAGATGTTAAGCTGGACTGGACCCAATATCGACCCCTGAGGAGCGCCACTCGTCACTGGTCTCCACTTGGACATCAAGCTGTTGACCGCAACTCTTTTAATGAGACCATCCAGTCAATTCCTTATCCACCAAATGGTCCATCCATCAAGTCCATGTCTCTACAATTTAGAGACAAGGATGTCATGTGGGATTGTCAAATGTTTTGCACAAGCCCAGGTAGATGACGCTCTTCCCTTATCCACCAGTGCTGTAACCCTGTCATAGAAGGCCACCAAATTTGTCATGCATGATTTGCCCTTAGTGAAACCATGTTGGCTGTCACCAACCACCTCCTTATTTTCCTTGTGCCTTAGCATAGTTTCCAGAAGGATCTGCTCCATGATCTTGCCTGGCACAGAGGTGAGGCTGACTGGCCTGTAGCTCCCCAGGTCTTCCTTTTTTCCTTTTTTAAAAATGGGGGTTATATTTCCCTTTTCAAGTCAGTAGGAACTTCATCAGACTGCCATGACTTCTCAAAAATGATGGAACTTCATCCGCCAGTTCCCTCAGGACCCATGGATGCATCTCTTCAGGTTCCTTAGATGGTCTTGAATCTGATCTTCTCCTACAGTGGGCGGTTTCTTCATTCTCCCAGTCCCTGCAATATTCCATGAAAATTCATAAGCTTTCTTTTTTAAAAAAAAATCTGTATATATATAGACCTGTAACCACATGAAATTCATAAACTTTACTAAAATCCAGTTGTGCTGGCTGTCTCAATTTTAGTAGAGTTTGCCTTAAAATTAGTAAAGCGATAACTAAAATTATAAGTGAATGTTGCTGGTCCTGTCTCTGTTCTAAGTTTTTAGAGGTATTATATTCACATATGCATATTAAACTAATTTTTTTTATTTTTTACAGTCTGTAGAACTTTTGGAAATAAAACTCACACAGGAATTTTGAGACTGGTCAGCATTGTTTATAATCTTCGCTGGTATAATGGTAAAATAATTATTGACTTCAATAGGAACACAGTTTGATAGTATGCATATTTCAGCCCTCCTTTCCCAGCTAAATTCTATATCCTTTTAGATAACTCTTTCTGTAAACAGTATGACTGTAAGCTCTGCACCTCAAATTTAAATATATCTGCCATTTGACCTACTCATCTAAAAATCTACTGCAAGTAAAAGAGTCTTCTGATTCATAATTTAAGAGAGCCTTTAAAGGAAACTATTCCATTTGTCTCTAAATGATCAATGGTAAGGAAGGGACAGGTATTTTAGATTGCCTCTGGCAATGAAAAATGCAATATAAAGCACTGCAATCTTAAAGACATACATATAAAAAGCTAAAATATTGTAGCAATTTTACTACTTAAATTTTCATGCAACTTCTGAAGGTACTGTAAAAAAATTAAGTCTTTTTTTTTCAGGCAAGTCCATCAAAATGTAAATTATGAAAAACAACAGCACAAAACCTATAAAAAAAAGAAACACACAACTTTATTGAACAACTGTGGCTAATGAAAATAATGTTCAAAAACATGTTTGTTTTTCCACTATTTTTTTCTGCTGCCTTACAGTTTGTATAATGAATCTCTTCTAGGAGTGTAAGACATTTATTTTTTTATTTTCTACGTATTTACATTGACCTTACTGAGGTAAGATTTACAAAAGCAGTGGAATGCGTGGTTTATATCTTGCTTCAAAAACCACTCAATCTTCGGTTTCAGTAAGTAGGAACTTACCTTGAACCACGCCTTAGAACACATTTCTGATTTTAATGTAGACAGAATCATTGCTGCAAAGTTTGGAATGAAATTGAAATTAAATTTTGGTATTTATTGTTTGAAGTCCTGTTTTGTAATAACAGGCATTATCCTCACTCTCAAAATATGGATCAGTTAAGAGCATTATTTTCATCAACTGTTTTCACCTCAGTTTGAAGAAGATTTGTGCCATTTTAAGTAGCCTTTAAATGTCTTTTGCCTTAAAGAGCGAAGAATCTTAGCATCTGTCTTAGAATTGGTCTTATCATCAGCCTAGACATTTGAAAGCGAGACTGTCATTTTAAACTGCTTCTCGGATTATCACTTTTATTTCTGTGTATCGGTACTGATGCCTTTCTAAAAAGAGTTGCTTATTACAGTTAACTTTGAATGGTAGATATGATGAATTGAAAACGTTTTTCAACAACAATTTTTTATTTTAAGTCCAAGACATTTCAAAAGACTGTGAAGGACTGAAATATGGTCATGCTATAGGTACAAATTATAACCTATTATTCACTGGCCCTTGCAATAGATTGGCATCCACTGAAAGAGGTGTTCAACCTTTATTCACTTGCTTTAGGTTGCATGCATTCACTTTTCCTGCTCCAATTCCACCCAAAGAAAATGGAAATAAGATAAAAATGTTGCCACTGAAACATATATCAGATGTCACATCACGCAGGAAGGAGGACCAGCAGCCGATGTTAAGGGTAGATGGCTTCAAGATTGCAGAGTATATAGGGCAGTATCTTACAGCTAAAGCAGCCGGAGGGTTTATGAATCTGGTCTTCTACGGGGAATTTCTATGTAACTGTAGATTGCATCCCCATTCTTCTGTTACTTCACTTTTATTTCTCTGAAACACCTCTGTGTTTTTCAGAAAGAACACTGTTTGCAGGGGGGCAATCCCCCATCAAACCAAAGCAAGCCTTCTATGGGCTGTTTACATGTGAAAGGAGAAAAAAAAAGTTATGTATCTTTATTCATAATATGAATGGCTTTCATATATGTGCTTTATTCAGAGTGTTTCTATGTCTTTGTACATTTGTGGATCTAATATTTTATAAATTAATGCACTTCTAACAGCTACAAAAGTACTGGTTTGGATGACTCATTCTGCTTTAGCACATTTGTTTCTATGACTGTATGGGGAAGTGCTTTGAACGTACAAGTTTGTGCAATCTAGAAATTAAAATGTCAAAAATCAGTGTGAAGAGATAATCACTTAAATAAATCAGCTAATTTTTGTTTCGGCTACTGTTTTATCTGCTTCCTATTTGTACCACTTCAGCTACTATTTAAAGACTTAACAGAACTTCAATTTTTATGTAATAATTTTCAGTATCCATCTGTAATTATTTCCACTCAGAAGAATAAATAGCTCCACAAATCAGTGCTGTTTTTCTACAAGGACACATACACATGCACACACACATACACAGCTGCTATAGCTAGCAATCCCTTAAAAAAACAGTCCCTAAAAAAAAAAAATCTGAAAAAGAACTCATAAACTTAAAAGGGGTTTATATTAGATAAAATATTTTTATGTCAACATTGTGTCATTTCTAAATAGTGTTTAAAACAGTGTTGTAGTGTCACCTACTAATCTTATTTGCAAGGTAAGTTATTTAAGTCAGAATACCATACCTTTATTATAGAAGTTACAATTTCCTGTTTGCTTTCCACTAAACAATGAAATTTGGGGTTCACAGGCCACAATGTTAAATGCATATGCAGAACTGTTTACTACAGAACACATTGCCAACACACACATATTTCTGTTGATAAAATTAGAATGTTGTGCACAGCATAAAGTTAAGTTTAAGAGATATGACTGGGAGTATTGAATTTAGCTGATTGCTACATTCTTATTTTATGTGCAGCAGGAAATCGTTAATTTCCAGAAAGTATAAGAATTGTACTTAGATTTAAGGAGAAATGTTCTGTGATGTTTTACATAGAATAAGTAGTGCCTTTTTTTTTTTTTTTTCCCTGATAAAGGAAAAGAATTAAAACATTAAGAGATTTACACATCTCACTAGGAGACAAATTTTCTTTTGAAAACTCTTTGGAATATCTAAATCTTATAATTTCATAAATATTAAAACACAGACTTAAAACATTTTTAGAGGGACAGGTCCATGCTACATTTTAGCAGAAATACACTCCCTCATAAGAACTATCTGAAACATCTTTGTTTGGTTGTTTTTTTTTTTAAATCTGCTTCAGCTTGTCTCCTTCATGTTTACAGTGACCACAGAGCAAACTGTATAAGGTCCCAGTCCTACCATAGCTACTAAACCAGTCTTTGCCACTATTTGCATGGGCTTTTGCTGTTCCTGGGGCTCTGACATAGATGAGGCCCTGGAGGTTTGCCTCAAGGCTCTTCACATGGAATGAAGGAGGTGGTCAGACACAGGCAAGAGAGAATCTGATGTTTATGAAAATCGGTGTTTTCTTCCATGTGACTTGTTAAGTGAAGTGGATGACACCATTGTTGAATGTTGAAAATAATTCCTCCTTTATCACACATCTCCCATTACTGGCCACAGCAGAACCTGCAGCACAGTCTGATTTTCTCCCCATTTAATATGAAGGGAGATAAACAAACAGTATTGTATCTAACTGTCCTGGTTTGGCCTAAACCAGGCCAATTTTCCTTTCAGTGATTTTTACTTTCAGCTAAGTCTCCTCTAAGTAACTGCACTTTCTGAAACTAACTGCATGTTTTGCAGACAGTGTCTGCTTCCAGGACTGATAACGCTCGAAGTTTGTAGTTATCACTGAGGCACCGGTAGGGATGTTATGCAGAAAGGCTCTTGCTGTACTTAGTCCTAGAGAAACCAAGGTCACTGCTAAATTCTTCACTGCTTAAGAGTGAAGAGCTGAAGGGGAGTCGCAGCTGCAGGGAGGCACGGACAGGGCAGGTGACCCAAAATTGACCAACGAAGGTATTCCATCCCATACACGTCATTCTCAGTATAAAGCGGGGGTATCACGAGGGTCTCGGCCCCCTTCCTGCCTTCTGCTGCCCCCTTCCCTTGCTGCTTCTGCTGTGTTTGGGTGTTTCTGCTGCTTCGGGCTGCTTCTGCAGCTTGAGCCTTTGGCCAGTGTCCAAGGAGGACTCTGTCCGTTTTCCTGCTGCCCCCGACCCCGATCCGTGCACCCCTGAATCCAGTTCTCGACCGTTGCTGGGCCCAGCCTGGGCCTTCCCAGAGCCTGCCCTGCAGTGCCGGTGGTGACGTGGCCAATATCGGGGGAGCTCGATCTTGGTTTTGTATATATTTGTATATATTTGATTATTCCAATATTATTATTATACTCTTTTTCATTATTATAGTTTATTAAAACTGTTTTAACTTTCCAACCCGTAAGTCTCTCTCCCTTTTCCCTTTCCCTTTCCCTTCGGGTGGGGGCAAGGGTTAATAGAGAGCATCTGCCACAGGTTTAATAGACGGCCCAGCTTTAAACCGTGACACTAACTCATCATTCTCATTTGGGATGGCTGGCAACATGTCCAGAAGTTCCCCATAACGCAAGACTTACCAGATGTTCAAGTAATGCTTTCTTTCTGGATCCTTTCAGAATTTTCCTGAGCAGTGGGTGTTCTGAGAACCTCGTCTAGCTTCATGTTTCTGCTATAAAGTTTATTGGCCGTTGTTTGTCAGACTTGTTGCTGTTACTTTACCCTGCAGACATCATTGCAGCCCAGCCTTCGTGTCTTCTCTTCTTTTCAGCTTCTGTCATTGTAGATATCCACATCAAAACTACCATAAGAAGAAAAAAAAAAGAAATTGAAGACTCACAATAACTACAAAGGTATGTGCCGTTGTAGTCTAATCTGAATTGTTTGTCCTAAGTATTAAGATCTGGTCACTTAATAAAAAAATATTTTATTCTATGGCCATTTCTATTAGTCCATCTGACAACAGGTCCTGAAGGGAAGCCACAGGTTGCAGTCCAGCCGAACAGAATTCATGGATGCCTGAGTATCTGAGGCTCCACTTCCATAATGGAAGACTCCAGAGGAAAAATAGATTTTGGATCTTTTATCTTTTTAATGACATTTTCACATGAGTTAAGAAAGTAACACTTGAAATTGCTAAATTGGACATTACTGATGTTTTTTGTCTAATATCACAGAATCACAGAATCAACCAGGTTGGAAGAGACCTCAGGGATCATCGAGTCTAACCGTTGCCCTTACACCACCCTGTCAACTAGACCATGGCACTAAGTCCCATGTCCAGTCTTTTTTTAAACACAGACAGAGATGGTGACTCCACCACCTCCCTGGGCAGCCCATTCTAATGTCTAATAACCCTTTCTGAAAAGAAATTCTTCCTGATGTCCAACCTGAACCTCCCCTGGAGAAGCTTGAGGCTGTGCCCTCTTGTCCTATCGCTAGTTGCCTGGGAGAAGAGGCCAACTCCCACTCCACTACAACCTCCCTTCAGGTAGTTGCAGATTGCAATAAGGTCACCTCTGAGCCTCTTCTTCTCCAGGCTAAACAACCCCAGCTCCCTCAGCCGTTCCTCGTAGGTCAGACCCTCCAGACCCTTCACCAGCTTGGTCACCCTCCTCTGGACTCGCTCTAACACCTCAACATCTTTCTTGAAGTGCGGGGCCCAGAACTGAACACAGTACTCAAGATGCGGCCTCACCAGTGCCGAGTACAGAGGGACGATCACTTCCCTAGACCGGCTGGCTACACTATTCCTAATAGAGGCCAGGATGCCTTTGGCCTTCTTGGCCACCTGGGCACACTGCTGGCTCATGTTTAGCCGGCTGTCGATCAGCACCCCCAGGTCTCTTTCCGCCGGGCTGCTTTCTAACCACTCTTCCCCCAGCCTGTAGCACTGCATGGGGTTGTTGTGGCCAAAGTGTAAGACCCGGCACTTGTTCTTGTTGAACCTCATGCCGTTGGTCTCGGCCCATCTATCTAACCTGTCCAAATCCCTCTGTAGGGCCTTCCTACCCTCCAGCAGATCGACGCTGCCACCCAGCTTGGTGTCATCTGCAAATTTACTGAGGGTGCACTCAATCCCTACATCTAGATCATCTATAAAGATATTGAACAGCACCGGCCCCAGAACTGAGCCCTGGGGAACACCGCTAGTGACCGGCCACCAGTTGGACTTTGCCCCATTCACCACCACTCTCTGGGCTCGGCCATCCAGCCAGTTTTTAACCCATTGAAGAGTGCACCCATCCAAGCCCCGGGCAGCCAGTTTGTCCAGGAGGATGCTGTGGGAGACAGTGTCGAATGCCTTACTGAAGTCTAGATAGACTACATCCACAGCCCTGCCCTCATCTACTAAGCGGGTCACTTGGTCATAGAAGGAGACCAGGCTGGTCGAGCAGGACCTGCCTTTCATGAATCCATGTTGGCTGGCCCTGATGCCCCCATTGTCCTGCATGTGCCGTGTAATGGCACTCAGGATGATCTGTTCCATCACCTTGCCTGGCACCCAGGTCAGGCTGACAGGCCTATAGTTCCCTGGATCGTCCTTCCGACCCTTCTTGTAGATGGGCATTACGTTTGCTAATTTCCAGTCAGCTGGAACTTCTCCAGTTAACCAGGACTGCCTGTAGATGATCGAGAGTGGTTTGGCAAGTTCATTTGCCAGTTCCTTCATTACTCTGGGGTGAATCCCATCCGGGCCCATAGCCTTGTGGGTGTCCAACTGGCACAGCAGGTCACTAACCGTCTCCTCCTGGATCCTGGGAGGTTCACACAGCCCCCCGTCCCTAACTTCAGGCTCTGGGGGCCGAGTCTCCTGAGGACAACCGATCTTGACATTAAAGACCGAGGCAAAGAAGGCATTGAGCACCTCTGCCTTTTCCTCATCCTCTGACACTACACTACCCTCCTCATTCAGCAAGTGGTGGAGGCTCTCCTTGACCCTCCTTTTGCTGTTGATGTATTTGTAAAAGCTTTTTTTGTTGTCTTTGACTGTAGCAGCCAAATCGAGCTCTAACTGAGCTTTGGCCCTTCTAATCTTCTCCCTACACAACCTGGCCATGTCCCTATAGACCTCCCAAGTTACCCGACCCTTCTTCCAGAGCAAGTAGGCTCTCTTTTTTTCCTTAAGTTCTAGTCTAAGTTCTCTGTTTAACCAGGCCGGTCTTTTTCCCCGACGGCTTGCCTTCCTACAGACTGGGACAGCCTGTTCCTGAATATTTAACAATTCCCTTTTGAAGCATGTCCAGCCTTCCTGGACTCCTTTGCCCTCCAGGACTGATTCCCAAGGGACTCGGTCCACCAGCCTCTTAAACAGGCTAAAGTCAGCCCGCCGGAAATGTAAGGCAGAAGTTCTGCTCTTGCCCCTCCTTACTTCCCCCACTATCGAAAACTCTAATATTTCATGGTCGCTACTCCCAAGACGGCCACCGACCCTCACATCTCCCACTAGTCCTTCTCTGTTCACAAACAACAGGTCAAGCAGGGCCCCTCCTCTAGTGGGCTCATTTACCACTTGCATGAGGAAGTTGTCCTCCACACATTCTAGGAACCTCCTAGATTGCTTCCTCTCTGCCATGTTGTATTTCCAGCAGACATCCGGCAAGTTGAAGTCGCCCACGAGTACAAGGGCCGGCGACCGGGCGGCTTCTGACAGCCGCTTGTAAAACGCCTCGTCCGCCTGCTCACCCTTGTTGGGTGGTCTATAACAGACTCCCACAGTAATGTCCGCCCTGCCGACCTTCCCCCTGATCTTCACCCATAAACATTCAACCTTTTCATCCTCACCATCTTCCTCAATTTCAACACAGTCCAAGCACTCCCTAACATATAGCGCTACCCCACCGCCTCTCCTGCTTTGCCTGTCCCTCTTAAAGAGCTTATAGCCATCCATAGTTGCACTCCAGTCATGAGAGTCATCACACCACGTTTCTGTGATGGCAACCACATCATAACCTTCCTGCTGTACAGTGGCCTCTAGCTCTTCCTGTTTGTTGCCCATACTGCGTGCATTGGTGTAAACACACTTCAGCTGGGCTAGCGGCCTTGCCCCCGACGCAGGCCTGTCACCCCTAGGTTCATTTGTGTCTGCCCTGGTCTTATCCCCCTCCTCCCTTGAACCTAGTTTAAAGACCTCTTGATCAGCCCTGCCAACTTCTGGGCCATAACCCTTTTCCCCTTCTGATTCAGCTGTTCCCCATCCGGCATAAGCAGGACCGGTGCCATGAAAGCCGCCCCGTGGTCAACAAACCCAAAATCCCACCTACGGCACCAGTCTCTTAGCCACATATTAATCTGTTGTACTTTCATAGTCTTTTCCCTATTTTCACCAAATACCAAAGGAATTGAAGAGTATATCACCTGCGCACCTACCCCCTTTACCAAACGCCCCAGGGCCCTGAAGTCCCTTTTGATTGCCCTGGGACTTCTCTCTTCAATCTCATCCCCACCCACCTGGAATACTAATAGTGGGTAGTAGTCAGAGGGCCTCACCAGTTGAGGAATCCTCCTGGCAACATCCCTTACCCGAGCCCCAGGGAGGCAGCAGACTTCCCTGTGAGTTGGGTCTGGCCTGCATATGGGGCCCTCCGTTCCCCTTAGCAGGGGGTCGCCTATAACAATTACTTTTCTTTTCTCCTTTTTGGAGCTGGTTGCAACCCTCTTACTTGGTTGCTTCTGTTTACGTAGCCCCGTAGAGGATCTTTCACATAGATTTGTATCTTCCTGAAACTCAGGAAGACGCTCAGGCTCCAGCACCTCATACCTATTCTGCAGGGGGACGTGGGGAGGGGAGGAAGGTCGGGATGGGATTCGCCTGCCACCCCTAGCAGGGACCTGCCTCCATTCCCCCCCATCCCCTAGGTCTCCTCCTGCTCCTTGTGGAGGAGGAAGAGGATCCTCCACTACCCAGGGAGCATTAGGCCCGTCCGTTTTCCCCAGGACAGGCAGGGAACAGCACTGCCCGCCATCCTCTTCCTGGGATGCTCTTGTACTCCTTAACCTTTCCACCTCCTCCTTGAGCTGGGCCACCAAGGAGATCAGGTCGTCGACCTGTTCGCACCTCACACAGGTGAGGTCTCCGTTACCCTCGAGTGCCAGGGCCAGGCTCTGGCACTCCCTGCAGCCTGCCACCTGCACCTCCGCATGCTTCCGCAGCAGGCCCATTTGGGTTGCCATGTCTTTTCTGGCACCTGCAAGGGACTTAGGGCCCCACCAAGTGGAAACCATACCTGCCTGCCCGCCTACTCTGCTCGCCGCCCTGCCTGCGAGAACTGCTGCGCAAACTGCCACGCCCCTGGGGCTGTGCCCTCCTCCGCCCCGGGACACCCACAGTCACTGCTGACTCACACAGTCACTGCTGACTCCCCCTCTCCCCTCTGGGCAGGGACGCGTCCCTGCCCACCCAGAGGCTCTTTATCACCCGATCACAGGGGGTGGTGCTACGCCCCCTCCTCTCCTGATTCTTTGCCGGGAACTTCCGGGTCCAGGCGGGTCTCGGGCTGCTGCTTGGGGGGGCCCGGAGCACGGAAACCGCACAGAAACCGCTCGCCCGCTACGGCCCGATCTCTCCTCGCACTAACCTCAGTCGCTGCCGCTGCTGCCGCCGCCGCTGCCGCCGCTGCCGTTGCCGCTGTTGCCGCTGGCAAGTTCTACTCTTGCCCCTCCTTACTTCCCCCACTATCGAAAACTCTAACATTTCATGGTCGCTACTCCCAAGACGGCCACCGACCCTCACATCTCCCACTAGTCCTTCTCTGTTCACAAACAACAGGTCAAGCAGGGCCGCTCCTCTAGTGGGCTCATTTACCACTTGCATGAGGAAGTTGTCCTCCACACATTCTAGGAACCTCCTAGATTGCTTCCTCAAATATGACTTAAGTATTAGAAATCTACATCTTCTTGTAAAACAAACTGACAGCTTAAGCAGTTGTTTTGGTGAATTTGCTCTAGAAAAAAAAAACCAAATAAAAAAAATCCCAAAAGCAATCAACAGTCGAAAATAATTAAGCACACAGGGGAGTAGACAGCAGGGTCTTGGCAATGTTATTCTTCTATTGTTTGTCCTGCCAAATAAATTCAGGCTTGAGGGGTTTTGCATTTTTTTTTATCAAATATTTGGAAACAATCCTGTCCATTTCCTTACTGCATCTGATTTTCCACATGTTACCAAATAGGGCATAAAATCTGAGAATTCCTCTCACACAGTGAGATTTGTTAGGGCTTGCGAAGTAGAAATGGTGAGAACATGAATGATTTAGTTGCTTCTGAAAGCAATATTGCCTGAATCAAAAAGAATATTTAAATATACCTAGCAAAATGAGTTTCTTTTAGAAAGGTTTAATGTAAGCAATCAGTTTTTGAAAACAGTCTGGAGATCTTGCTACTAAAATGCAGAACTGATAATATGCATTTTTGTATAGAAACTCATATAAAGGTCACACCCACAAAAGCAAGGTTACCAAATAGACCTTTTGAGCTGTGTCCCATAAGTGGTGTAGTCCTGAAATATTAGAATGCCACTTTTATCTGTTACTCCCTTAATATTAAAATGTTGTACTATAAACAAATAAATGGGCAAATGGAGGCTAGTACAGAATTTGGCAGTCTTCTGGCTAAACAAGACAACTTGTCTAGGAGTTACTATTCATCTGTTTTCATCTATATTTTGGTTTTGAAGTAATGTCAAAGGCACTAAACACGTGGGGAAGGCACTTATTTTTATTACTTTTATAAAACTAAAATATTATTTCAGGTGAGAATAAAATTAAAATGATGGAGATTAAATTAATTTCTTCCTTCTGTTCTTCCCTAGATGAAAGGGAGAGAACATCATCCAAATACATGCTTCCATATTTATATATGAAATTTTGTATTAATACAACTCCAAACATGGCATTCCAGCTAAGATTCTGGAAGTCTGTCAAAATGTAATATTTGTTGCTGACTTAAGAGAATTATATTCAGCATTTAATGGCAAGTCAAAGCTATATAATTTCCAGGTCATTAAATTATTTTAAAAGTGTTATGGTGCAAGATAATCAGTATCACAGAGCATGACAACAACAAGGAATAGAAGTGTGAGTTGCCAAGAACAAATATAGAAAAAGAAATCTGTCATGTGAACAGCAGCATTGTTTGGTAACCTGGCAAAGAAGTAAATAGCTTTCCATTTCTGTGAAGGTGGAAAGATGAAGAATAGCTGCTGTTGAGTCAAATAAAGATTTTCAATTAAAGGAAGGGCTTCACACGTTAAAATGTATTCCTGCAGAGCAGGATATGAAATATCAAACAATTATAGCAGAGATCAGGGGTTTTTACATGCTATGTGACTCAGCCATTAGTGCCAGAGGTGATTACAAATTCCTTGTTAGACAGAAAGATATAAGACTTGTAAAAGGTTTTTGTTGCTGATAGGCAGATATTTTTTTAATAATTAAGGCATATTTTTAAAACCTTTTTTTTAATATTTAATCTCAGCTATTTATTTGTCATATTAATTTGCACTCCCAAGGAGAGGCTTAGAAGGCAATAAAGTATGTAGAAAGTTGGAGAAGTGTAAGGTTCAACCAATTCCGTGTTCAATGGCACAGCTAAAATCCAGTTGTCTCTTTTAAAATTATTGCTGTTCTATACTTTCCACCAGCACTGAGGAATTTTAGAAGGGAATCATCACTAGAGCATCCAGTTTGAGGGGTACCTAAATGTTTCTATCTCTGCTGAAGGGAGGCCTTGGTGATCTGTATAAAATAAGCAAAATGAATTAAAAGTAAATGAAGAACCACGTTATTTACAGAATAGTTCTCTGGTCAGGACATTCAGAATTCAATTCTAATAGCTTCTTCATAGTTAATTATAAATTTGTAATGTCTGGCATGTATACCATGAGACTCAAGGTTACCATAATACAGATAATGTAGAAGCTGTACGAATGGATCCCTTAAACTTAGTTATTTCTATCTATTTGCTTTCAAGACCTTTGCATTCATTCTTGAAAAGAAGAGAAGCAAAATCTTGTAACAGCGTTGTCTCCTATAAAGCTTAGGCAGAGTCAGAAAACACCACATGATTTTAAGCGATCTAAGAAACTGTAGCATAGATTCACTTCATCTCATTGCTGTTAGCTTTTGATTTAACTTGGCTTTATCTTGCCAGAAGTGTAAACGAATAATGATGAATGGGCTATGAGTTCATACAGAACTAATGGCAGTTCAGCTGAAAAGTTTAATTAACATGGCACATAAACAGTTTTACCTGTCACTGCAGTTCTGACCTTGCAGTTTCAGGTATAGGCAGATAACTTAAGAAATAGCAACACACAATCCAGAAGTAAGGATATTTGTGTCCTTGACATGTGACAGAACAGCTATAAGTGTAATTGAAATATATGATGCTTTGGCATTGATGCAGATACCTGATTTTGATGGTGTAGTAGAATGACCGATGTGACATTTTGCTCATTTTCCTCAGCTGGAGCTTGTACAATTTCTCAAGAGTAAACGACCTTACAGTATTATATAATATAGTCTTGACCCTGACTGTTACAGCAGCTCGGAGTGTGAATATGCAGTCAGCAAAACAGCCCTACTAAAAGTTAGCTGTAATTTACAGTGGGACAAAATCAACTGAAAGTTTCAATGATAATGTCTGATGGCCTTGACATCCTACCTTGCTGTTCCCTCTACTGTTTCTCACTCTTTTTGTTCCTCCCTCCTCTCTCTGACTGGTGTTTTCTGCTCTTTCTTAAATGTGTTATCACACAGAGGTGCCACCATCTTGGGGGATGGGTTCAGCTGTGCCCCTCGGTGGGTCCGTTGGAGCCAGCTGGAATCGGCTGTGTCCGACATGGGGCAGCCCTGGCCTCTCCTCACAGAGGCCACCCCCTCAGCCCCCTTGCCATGTATTCTCAGTACACTATTTTGGATAACTAAGCATACAATTAAATGCACAAAAGGTCTATACTTATTTCTACCCAATGTGTGATCCAATAATTAATATATTGGGACACCAGCCTTATTAAGCCCTAAAGAAAGTATTGGGAAAAGGCAGTGAAAATTCGTCTTATATGTAGTATTCACCCATGAGAAACAGTAATACAGGACATAAAAGTCATGAAATTGATTTATTCCTTTTAATGAAATCTACATAAATTCTTACCTTCTGCAATACAGAAGAGTGCCTTAACTGGAACCCTATACCATATTACAGGTCAGCTGATTTCAGTCTGACTTGTTGAAGGTGAAATTTTAAGATAACCCTGTCCTCCAATACTCCTTTTGACTATATCTGTTTTAGCTCCACGAGGTAGACTTTCTGTTTAATTTTTCTATCCACTGTGTTTCAGTGAGTCTAGAATTAGGACTTTAGCTTCTTTGGATAACTTAAAAATCTGATGTAAAAATAAAAGGGCATCGTAAAAATAGGCATCATGAAGATAAAATAGAAAGCCTCTTTGTGATACCAGTAGCTTAGCAACAACATAAACGACTATTGCTTCTTTAAGAAGGATTTTTATTGTAAAACAAGAATTCCGTGGTCTCCTTTTAAATTCTGTTCTGAAAAAAAATCATTCAAATAATTAATTTAGTTGGTTATCTAATTTAAAATTAAAAAAAGTAGTCAACTTCTAAAAATCCATATTTTCCAGGTATTACAGTCAAATATATATTTTTGCATGACCTTTTATTGTTTATCAGAATAACTACCACACAAGGTGAGAACACTAGCAAAACCATCAGTCACTGTTACCCTCTGTCAGAGTATGTGCTCTAGAATGATGGAGTACACAATACAGAACTACCTTTTTTTTTTTTTTTAACCTCCTGATCTTTAGCGTCCATTAGGAACTTCTACCAGGGTGTATTTTTCAGTCTGCCTTTCTCGAGGTTGTGTTTTAGTAGAGAGGCTTAATTTTGCACAGAGACAGCTGCAGCCCTTAACTGACTAATTGACAACAGTTGCTTATAAAAACATGATTTCCTTTAGCTAGCAAGTATTTTTACCTACTGCGATGTTTTCCTTTAACATATTCCCAGTATTTGGGCAAGGATAATTGTTTTTCCCCCTATATTTATAATATGAGAGAAATGTAGAATCACTTGAAACATTGACAGGAAAGTGCTGATTCTTACCAATGGCAAGGTGGCTTTCAGGAAAATTTCATGGTTGTGCAATTGATTTTCTGTGTCAAGTGCCTTCTCTGTATCACAGAAACACAGAATCACAGAATGTTAGGGATGGGAAGGGACCTCGAAAGATCATCTAGTCCAATCCCCCTGCCGGAGCAGGATTACCTAGACCATATCACACAGGAACGCGTCCAGGAGGGTTTTGAATGTCTCCAGAGAAGGAGACTCCACAACCTCTCTGGGCAGCCTGTTCCAGTGTTCAGTCACCCTCACTGTAAAGAAGTTTTTCCTCATACTTAAGTGGAACCTCCTGTGTTCCAGCTTGCACCCATTGCCCCTTGTCCTGTCAAGGGATGTCACTGAGAAGAGCCTGGCTCCATCCTCATGACACTTGCCCTTTACAGATTTATAAACATTAATGAGGTCACCCCTCAGTCTCCTCTTCTCTAAGCTAAAGACACCCAGCTCCCTCAGCCTCTCCTCATAAGGGAGATGTTCCACCCCCTTAATCATCTTTGTGGCTCTGCGCTGGACTCTCTCTAGCAGTTCCCTGTCCTTCTTGAACTGAGGGGCCCAGAACTGGACACAATATTCCAGATGCAGCCTCACCAGGGCAGAGTAGAGGGGGAGGAGAACCTCTCTTGACCTACTAACCACACTCCTTCTAATACACCCCAGGATGCCATTGGCCTTCTTGGCCACAAGGGCACACTGCTGGCTCATGGTCATCCTGCTGTCCACTAGGACCCCCAGGTCCCTTTCCCCTACGCTGCTCTCCAACAGCTCTGTCCCCAACTTGTACATGGGGTTGTTCTTGCCCAGATGCAGGACTCTACACTTGCCCTTGTTATATTTCATTAAGTTTCTCCCCGCCCAACTCTCCAGCCTGTCTAGGTCTCTCTGAATGGCAGCACAGCCTTCCGTTGTGTCAGCCACTCCTCCCAGTTTTGTGTCATCAGCGAACTTGCTGACAGTGCACTCTATTCCCTCATCCAAGTCATTAATGAATATATTGAATAGAACTGGTCCCAGAACCGACCCTTGAGCGACTCCACTAGACACAGGCCTCCAACTGGACTCTGTCCCATTGACCACCACTCTCTGGCTTCTTTCCTTCAGCCAGTTCACAATCCACCTCACTACCCGATCATCCAGACCACACTTCCTCAGTTTAGCTGTGAGGATGCTGTGGGAGACTGTGTCAAATGCTTTACTGAAATCAAGATAGACCACATCCACAGCTTTACCATCATCTATCCACCGGGTTACATCCTCATAAAAGGCTATCAAGTTGGTTAAGCATGACTTCCCATTGGTGAAGCCATGTTGACTGCCCCTAATGATCCTCCTATCCTTGATGTGCCTAGAGACAGCACCAAGGACAAGTTGTTCCATTACCTTTCTGGGGATGAAGGTGAGGCTGACTGGTCTATAGTTACCCGGGTCCTCCTTCTTGCCCTTTGTGAAGACTGGAGTGACATTTGCTTTCCTCCAGTCCTCAGGCACCTCTCCTGTTCCCCATGACTTAGCAAAGATGATGGAGAGTGGCCTAGCAATGACTTCTGCCAGCTCCCTCAGCACCCGTAGGTGCATCCCATCAGGGCCCATGGATTTATGGACGTCCAGATTGCTTAACTGGTCCCTGACCCAGCCCTCATCAACCAAGACAGATTCCTCCTCTATCCTGACTTCCTCTGGGGCCTCAGGGGTCCGGGGCTCCTCAGGACAGCCTCCAGCAGTATAGACAGAGGCAAAGAAGGCATTCAGTAACTCTGCCTTCTTTTTATCCTCTGTAGAATAGTATCTGTCTGTCTATTGGCATATTTGACTATGTTAAGAATTAAGGAAACTAATAATATTTTGGTTACTCAAATCTGTTAGCCTTCTACAGCCTATATATGATTTACCTTTCATGTTTGCATTAATTTCAAATGTAACTTAAGTAATCATCTAGACAGGGATTTTAATTTTGACCTTCATACCCTTTTTTGGCAATCATGCAATCACTTTAAAGGAAGGTAGATGGGTTTTTGAGTGATGGGTCTTCCCCTTAACCTGTAACATGGATATTACTTAAATTAAGATAACTTTTGCAACAAAAAATGATGGTCCACAGTAACTATTTTTTGTAACAGAGGCAATCTTATAAGTGGGATGAATATTATATGGAAAAATTGTTTTTACATTTGGTAAATACAGGAACTTATGAATCTTTATTGTGAAAAAATAAAGAATAAACTCAATGTTACTAATAATAGCTACAGAAGTTATTGCTGTTTTGTAGTGTATTTCTTTTTGGAATTATGTTTTCTGATCCAAATTTTCATTCCTTAGTAAGTAGCTTTTTAATGATACTGAAAACAATTTAAGCCATTTTAAAGACTCAGAAAAGTTTCTTGAAACCTAGTGGTGGATTTTTTGTACCTGTTTGTCCATAAAAATGCTTAGTAATAAAATAAAATAATAAATGAATTGAAGTAAAATATAAAACAAATGTTCTTGGCCATTCAAGTGCAACTGTCTGTCAAGTTAAACTGATTACAGATTAGTCAAATGGCTTATCCTTCCATTGTGTTATTGGCAAGAAACAGCTGATTAAGCCACTATATATAATTATGAGCTGGGTTGGATCAAGGCTAGTCCAGGTCTACTATATCTGCTGGAAAGCTGTTATCTCAGAAAAGGTTTCTGGTTCTTACTGACTTGTATAATCACTTATTTCCTTTTCGTTTTGATTTCTTAATACGAAACACCAAACTAATGTCTAGTAGTACTATACTTAAAGCATATGCATTCTAAAGTGTTTTAATGTGCCTACAGAACTAGCTTATAAACCCCTAGATACAACATATTTCAGGATGTGTTTTGCTGTAGAAATAGTGACTGCCTGAGAATAAGCCACTTCTTGCTTTTGCCGTGTTATCCATTTCATAATCTTTTCTTTCTCATCAATAAACTGTTCAGCTGCCTAAATAGGTCTGCCTAATATCTTTTGATGTATCCAAGGGTGGTTCAGATATCCACTTAAAGCTGACAGGTATGACACAGGCTACAGACTTTTTTGGACCAGCAAATGGTGCCAGGTAAAATAGGCTAGTAGCAATTACTGGCAAATACAAGCTACTAGTAAATACTTATATTTGGGCAATCAAATCAAACCCAAAATGCAACAGTAAATTCGAACTTGTGTTTATTGAAGGGTAAGAGTTGGGGAGTAGGAAGAGAAGAGAATGGGAAGGAAGAACAAAAAGGAACACAAACACTAGACATCTAAACCTTTTCTCTCCGTGTTTAGAGCACTTATTTATTAACCTGTTCTGCTGTGATATACCTGATCTTGCTTCAGTTGTGAAGTAATTCTCAGTGAATATTAATTAGAATGATAACTGAAACACAAAGGTCTCTGCTCCCACAACACTACTCTAACCATTAGGGTACACAGAAGCTTGCTCATGTTCTAACTTTTTCATATATTTCTAAGAAGTATTTATTTATTCCATTGAAAGGGGGTTGTCTTTCAAGAAGAGTGTGAAGACATAGGTGATGGAAGTAGAAGGCAGAAACTCAGAAAGCCACATCACTGAAATGCTCTAGATGTACTGAAGTTGCTCTAGCTGGTTGCCTGGACAGCCTTAATGCCAACCATTAACAGAAAAAAAATCGTGTCTCATGGATTTTTAACATTTTTTATACTAACAGATTTTGTATTTAGTATTTTTAAAATGTAGATATGCAAAAGACAAAGTTTATGTCATTTTATTTAACTCACCAAGCTCTTTTCAACATCAAAGAAATTTCTGATGTCATATTAAAATTAAAAGTATAAACCTTCAAATGAGATAGTAAAATCGACATAGAATTTCAGACACATTTAGTCTGTTTCCTTATTACAAAACATTTGTTATCAACTGACTTGTTAAATGTCTTGAGCCATTTGAAATACATGACCTGCTCTTCTTAGTGGGCTACCTCTGACATAGTTATAAGTATAATTTCCATTACATTTTACCTACAATAATATCTTTTCTCAGTCCTGTTTCGCGATGTTATTTTATATTCATAGTTCTTTTATATTTTCCTCTCAGTCTTCCGGTTTCCTACTGCATTGCATACTTACACATTCCCTTTTTTTTTTCTGTCTCCCTCAGTAAATGCCTTGGATTTCTTTTGTTATGTTTTTCTTGGAACAGCAAGCCTGCTAGGCAAATGGAAGAAAACTTCAGAGCTGTAATTTTTGTAATGGTTGTTTGCTTGAGCTTGCTATAGCACAAACAGCTTACTCTAATTGTACTAGATAAATCACTAGGAAAAAGCTACTCTGGTTCTTAGATTTTATATTAGCTAAGTTGTCCCCTTTGGTGTTTTAATTTAATGAAAGAAGTTAATTGAAGCAGAAATAGCTTGACAAGGTACAGGCAGAACGATTATTGGGAGAGTCTGAGACAAACCTGAAGTATGATTTCTCTAACTGCTGAGTCTAACATGAACTTGCTTGTAAACCTGGATCTGCTGAGACAGAATACAGTCATCATTTTCTTCTAGTGTTCGTTATTTTCGTTTGCGTCTTCTTGAGGCCTTCCCAGAAGTGCAAGTCTCTAAATTACAGTCCCAGTCTTGACACTGTGATGCATGTTAGCAGAAACTTCTGCTTGCGTGGTGGCGACTTAAGTCAACAGAGGTTTGTAATAGTTTGGAGATATTCCTATGCGAACTGCTTTATAGAATTAACAGCCAAAGTCTAAGCAAAAGCTTAAATTTATTTGAGAAAAAATGGTTTTACATCATGCCATGCATTTCTATCCTAATTTCTCTACTGTTCTTTGTCTTATCTTTGCTCTTTTTCATTGAATGACATGGTCACTAACTTAGTTATCTTTTTCATCTGCTTTTTTTTAGAACTCCTGTAGTTCTCACCCTAGCTGTCTACATAGGTCTATAATTATCATGCAATTGAATCTGCTCTTCAGTGCAGTTTATCTGACACTTTTGAATTTAAATTATGGACTAGCAGCTGGAGAACTGAACAAATACCAGTGTAGTAAGAGTTCTTCCACTGTTCTGTCAGAACTGAAAAACATCATTATTGTGCTCTAGTAGGAAAAATACTTGCTCAAACATTACCTGAATCAGGATTTTCCAGCTCTTTGAATCTAAACTTATTCTATGCTCAAGTGAACTAAGTCCAGTGCATAATTATGCAGGCATGTATAAGCCTAAGTGAGGCCTATTCCGCCTTCTACATATCACAATTTTATATTAATTCCTTTTTCATGCTTATTTAAAATAATAATCTAAAAACTAATAGCTTTGATAATGCTTAACTTGGTTGTTTTCCCATAATATCAGCTTTTTTTTTTTTTAGCAGAAAAATTATTTAGGATCTTTTGTATAATGTTTAGCACTGAGGCTCTCTGAAGAATCCTGACTGGCTGCTACTCAACAGGCAAGCTTCTTTGGTGGTACTACATTAAATTCATTATACAGGAAAAATGAAATGTTACTACTTTGGAATGCAGATATTGATTACTGAAGAAATATACCCATTTATAAGCATAATTTATAATCCTCTTAGTGCTGTGCACAGTAGTTCACATGTGGTCATTTAACAGGTTTTCAGGGGAGAGGAGATGCAAAGCAAAAAGAATAGTTCTCAAAATGCAGAAACAGAATGTTAATAACTCACTAATTTCAGGAGTGACCAGTGGCAGAATGTTGAATATGAGGTAACAGCAGACGCAATAGAAGTGGTCTTCTGTAGTGCTGCACTCATACTGTGAAGGTTGTGAACGCATTAGAGAAGGGAAAAGGGAACAACATCAAAGTGAGAGAGAAAGTAAGTGATGCAAAAAAGTGTTTACCTCCTTCTCAGTTCTGTAAATTACAGTCTCATCTGAAGGAAAGGAAAAGATCCACTGCAAGCTTCAGGGCTTTATGTAAAAGATTTCCGTACTTACCAAGAAACCGTATATTTTTAGGAAATAACCACCATTCTTTTTTTAAAAAGCATCGCTATTAATGTTTCTAATTTCTTTATACTTTTTTTAAATATAAAAATGATTATAAATAATATACATCTAAAATAATACAAATATGATAAATATGATATTTTGTTTTCTGTGGCCTTTACTACAAATCATCCACATCTTGAAGTAGATAGTATATTAGAGGTTATTCTGGCACCGGAGAAATGCTTTTACTGAATTCCTTCTTTTCACACAAGAATTAAGGGGGTTTTGGCTATAGAGAAAGCACAAGAATATTATTCTGTAGATCACCACTTGGAGAACTTTCACAGAAAGGAGCAGTCTCGGATTCTGGGCTCTGTTTCAAGACCTCTCTCTCTGCTTTGTTTGTTATCAAGAAGTGGTAGCATTCAAGATTTTGCTTTTTACATTTGGAAACCAAGAATCCACATTGTTTCTTTGTGGACCTCAGCAGAATCCAAAGGCTTCCCTTAGCCATTATGGAACAAACTTCAGTAATATTTGCTTGGGAGGGGAGGAGATCATAACTTCACAAAAAGTAATATTTTCCTATTAATTAGGATCATTTGCATAATGAAGCCATTTGTATTAACCTTAGAATTACAACAATGTTTTACATTTGTGTCATGAACAGTGGAAGATTTTCATCCTTCTTTTAATTCAAAAATAAATGCATGAGTTTTTTCTTTGTTTGGTTTTGGATTTCGGTTGGGATTTTAACTGCAGTTTGTTACTGTGTGTACATGTGAGTTCATCAGTCTATGAAAAGATACACGCTGAGGGGACTGCTGTCTCAAAATAAATTTTCTTATTAGTCACATGCTGTGCAAGCTAGTCTAGTGATAACACCAGTGTTAGGAACACTGCTGTAAAGTAAATGCTACAAACGAGCATATTTATCTTTCAAATACAAACACAGCTATCCTTTCTCATTGTGAATTTAAAAGTTTAACTTCATAATCTGTCCATGAGGAAATAAAATTTACATACAAAGAGAGAAAAATATTTTAATTTAGAAAGAAGCAGCCACATGGTAGGACAGTTGGAGACTTGACTTAAATTTAAAAGTGCCTTTTAAATTATTTTTGCTGTTTTCTTGAGTAAAAGGAAGCAAAGAGTGAATACATTAAAAATATTCAGTAAGTTTATCTGTAGCACTGAATTAAATAAGGACATGTTTTCCTCATCTCTGGGCCATTGTAGGAATAGGTCATGCTATGACTTTCCTTCACTGATGTTGATAGTCTTATTTTTCCTAATTACAAGTAGATTAATGCCTTTTAAAGGAAAAAGTCTTCATAATTTCAAGAAGGTAATTTTTATCATAATTCTTTGCAACTCATTTTAGCAAATGAGCTACATGGATGACTTGGACAAGCAATATGTTATGAATTCACAGCACAAAAATTAGCGACATTTCAGTAGCTTGAAAATCATGTTATAATGGCAGTTAGTGCATATTGCTTACTGCTGACAATGGCTGTCCAAAGTAGTTTATAATGAATTTAAAGCAATTTGTTTTATGAAAGACTTATGTGTTAAGCACTAACAAGTACTTCCAAATTATCTGCTCTATCAGAATTAATGACCCATACTGCAATATGACAAAATAAGTAGAAATTGTAGGTGTAACAAACTATAAGCAAGCAAATATTCCATTAAGCAGGTACATTCTTAAGGCAATTTACAACCTTTCACTACATAGATTACTGTTGGATCAGTGCAGTAATCAAACTGAGGTCAAAGTTAAAATTAAATCAATAAATTTGAGGTTCAAGTAAATATAATAGATAATTAGACTTACTGAGGAAGTTTTATCATCTGAGGGCAACATCATCAAGTATGTTATCACCTGTGCTGGTATCCGTAAGATCAAAAAAGCAAAGCAAAACTACTCAAGCTAGCAACAATTACATTATAGCCTGGATTCAGGAAACTTTTCCCTATGAGTGTTAGGTTAAAAATTTATTCCTAAATCTCATACAGGACAACCAGGGGATCTGGCGTAGTCAGCATGGGTTTAGGAAGACATGGGTTTAGACCCAGGGGATCCAGCGTAGTCAGCATGGGTTTAGACCAGCCTCATCTCTTTTTATGACCTAGTGGATGAGGGAAGGGCTGTGGATGTAGTATACTTGGACTTCAGCAAAGCCTTTGATACTGTCTCCCATGGCATTCTCCTGGATAAGCTGGCAGCCCACGGCTTGGACAGGTGCACTCTTCGCTGGGTTAAGAACTGGCTGGATGGCTGGGCCCAGAGAGTGGTGGTGAACAGTACCTCATCCAGTTGACATCCAGTCTCTATTGGTGTCCCCCAGGGCTCAGTACTGGGCCCACACCTGTTTAATATCTTTATTGATGATCTGGATGATGGTATCGAGTGCACCCTCAGTAAATTTGTGGACGACACTAAGTTGGGTGGGAGTGTTGATCTGCCTGAGGGTAGGAAGGCTCTGCAGAGGGATGTGGGCAGGTTAGATAGATGGGCTGAGACCAATGGCATGAAGTTCAACAAGGCCAAGTGCCACGTCCTAGACTTCGGCCATAGCAACCCCATACGGCACTACAGGTTGGGGGAAGAGTGGTTGGAATGTGGCCCGGTGGAAAAGGACCTGGGGGCATTGGTGGACAGTCAGCTGAACATGAGCCAGCAGTGTGCCTAGGTAGCCAAGAAGGCCAACAGCATCCTGGCTTGTATCAGGAATAGTGCAGCCAGCAGGACTAGGGAAATAATTATCCCCCTGTACTCAACACTGGTGAGGCCACACCTCAAGTATTGTATCCACTTCTGGGCCCCTCACTTCAAGAAAGACATTGAGGTGCTGGAGCGAGTCCAGAGGAGGGCAACAAAGCTGGTGAACAGTCTGGAGGATATGTCCTATGAGGAGCGGCTGGGGGAACTGGGATTGTTTAGCCTGAAGAAAAGGAGGCTGAGGGGAGACCTTATGGCTCTCTACAACTACCTGAAAGGAGATTGTAGCGGGGTGGGGGTCAGCCTCTTCTCCCAGGCAACTAGCAACAGGACTAGAGGACATATCCTCAAGCTGCAGCAGGGTAGGTTCAGGTTAGACATTAGGAAAAATTTCTTCAAGAGTTATTAGGCATTGGAATGGGCTACCCAGGGAGGTGGTGGAGTCACCATCCCTGGAGGTGTTTAAGAGAAGACTAAATGTGGCACTTAGTGCCATGGTCTAGTTGACACAGTGGTGTTGGGTCAAAGGTTGGCCTCGATGATCCCAGAGGTCTCTTCCAACCTAGCTGATTCTGTGATTCTGTGATTCTTTGGTAA
Organism: Nyctibius grandis; assembly: GCF_013368605.1. Lineage (NCBI taxonomy): Eukaryota > Metazoa > Chordata > Aves > Nyctibiiformes > Nyctibiidae > Nyctibius > Nyctibius grandis. Next base: position 25,081,183 of record NC_090663.1, on the reverse strand, counting down.
TTTTTCATCCGTCCTCCACAAACACACATATCCTTTCTGTGGGCTTAATCAAAATGGAGTTCAATTAGGCAGATGGGACACTTTGGTGAGAATTTAGTCTTCACTTTTGAGAGGATACATTAAAATCACTATTTATTAAGTACATCACTGAAACAGGGGGAAAAAAAAAAAGTAAAAAGCTCCCCTTCCATAAATAGAATTAGAATCATAGAATCATAGGATAACCTGAGTTGGAAGGGACCCACAAGGGTCGAGTCTAACTCCTGACTCCACACAGGGCAACCTAAAAGTTAAACCATATATCTAAGAGCATTGTCCAAACGCTTCTTGAACACTGATAAGCTTGAGTCCTTGACTACTTCCTTGGGGAGCTTTCCAGTGCTTGACCATCCTCTCAGTGAAGAACTTTTTCCTAAAATCCAATCTGAACTTCCCATGATGCAGCCTTAAGACATTCCCTTGCATCCTATCACTGGACAGCAGAGAGAAGAGATCAGCACCTTCCTCTCTGCTTTCCCTCATGAGGAAATTGTAGACAGCAATGAGTTCATCGCTTAGTCTCCTCTTCTCTAAGCTGAACAAACCTAATATCCTCAACTTCTACTCATAAGTCGTGCCCGCTAGTCCTTTCATCATCTTCGTTGCCCGTCTTTGGACACATTTTTAGGAGTGACAGGCAAGAGGATCTTTGTCAGAAACTTTCGCTTACGAATTTTTCAAAGTGGAATGAAGAGAAATTCCTGAAGAAATACAGTCTTTTTAAATTATCTTTTTAATATTTTCAGGTAGAAATGGTATACGGGGATATCAGAGACTTCTATGACCGGATAGTTACTGTAGGCATTCCCAGTTTCTTATTTAAAAAGAGAAATTGAATCTTTCAATACTGCTGTTTAATGCCATGAGTGCACACAGGGGGCCAACCAACTGGAAAACAGCTTTGCAAAGAAGGACCTCGGGGTTCTGGTGGACAACCTAATAATAAGCCAGCAAAGCACCCTTGTGGAAAGGAAAGCAACAGCATGATGGGCTGCGTTAGGCAGAGTGTTACCATCAGGTGGAGGCTGTGATCCTTCCTCTCTGCTCAGCACTGATGAGGCCCCATCTGGAGTGCTACATGTTCAAGCTTCAGTCTGAAGAGTATCAGGACTGTCCTAGATAAATTAAAGGTAGATAAATTTTTTTTTAGGAGGGAGGATGAGGAGACTTGGATTAGAAAAGAATATCTGATTATCCCTGAAAGAAACTGATTATAAGATTGTGTGTTAAACCAGGAAGTTATCTTTGAATAGTGCAATCTAAAACAGGATCTGCAGAAAGACAGAGTATCTGATAAGGTGAGTAAGGAAAGCATCTAAGGCAAATCGTCAGATTATTGAGAAGGAGATTTGGCTTGGTATAAGATTTGGAAAAAAAAAACCCCAATCATAATTTCCTTTCATTTTACAATTTCTTTCAGAAACTTTTCTGACAGTACTGTTTGTTTCACCAGTAGTAAGTTAATATTTTAACATGCATTTTACCTTATCTTGGTTCAAGTAAAGGGTAATTTTCAGTAATTGGTAAATCTGAAGGCATTGGTTATGTAACAGTTCGATGGACGTAAAATGCGAGTACTGCAGCCCTGACTTAGCACATTCTCCACAGGGTATGTTTCAACAGGTTTTCATGGGCCACTTGAAGGCAGAAGAAGTACTTTACAGTAAACAATGAGTATTAGAAAGTAGTGGGTACCTGTGTGAACCTAAGACAGAGAAATTTGTAAAGGCTTTTTGGCAATCTATGAACTATTAGCATTACCCTCCTTGCATTATACAGAGTCTTAATAATCTCATCACCAAAGTTGCGTAAACAGTGGGAACAGGCAAATTGTAAGATGATCTAAGGAAAAATTACCACAGGTTTCAAGTTCATGACTGTTACCTAACTTGTATTGTTCATCATATTTAGGAAAAAAAAACCCAAAACCAAACTCTTTCATGTGAGGCTCAGACTAGACTCCAACTTTATGCCCTTCATTGCTGCGATAAATGATTAAAAATAAATTCAGAGAGTATTTGCTTTCCTTAAGAGCTGACGGGAATAAGCAGTAATTTATGTTTAAATTTCATATTAGTAAACTCTCACAGAACAGAAACTCTAAAACAAGCATTTGGTTTTATGCATAGGATTCTGATTTTGTTTTCTGTTGTTTTTTTATAGTACTTCCTATTGCTAAAAAGGATTGAATATTCCTCCTAATACTTCATTCTTAAGAATTCTTTATTAAGCCCATTTTTTTTTCTTTTGAGTTGCTTATTATTCTTTGAAGTTATGTCTCCTCAGGCTCTTCAATATTTTCTATTGACTCTTCTCACTTTAATTTAATTGCTTTTTGTTTTTCTGAGACTTTGCAGAAAAAGAAAGTATTCTCTGTATATACAGGCTGTACTGAATTATATTTCTTGCTTGACCTTTAAATATTAAAAGATGAGCAAAAGTATCTTGAAATAGATTTAAACATTGGACCCATGACTTTTTTTTGAATTCCATTAAAAAATGTATATTCTTTTTGAAGTAGGGTTGCTGTTGCGTGAAGGAGCTATGAATAAAATCAATAGTAAACAGCAGATTTAGTCATAATGTAATATAAAAAAATGGGAATGCTTGAAGTGGTATACAATCCCTGAAAGTGAAATAAAATGAGGCAGGGGGTGGAGGGAGCTTAAAAAAAATCCGTTAGAGAGAATACAGGAATTCTGTAATGGGTTCTTCTTCACAAAAGAAACTACACGTCAGCCAAAAGCTTGATTGTCATAGGGTCAATGAAGCAAACAGTTTCATTTTGGTATCTTTTTTGCAATGGGGCACATTGTTAGGACTCATAGAGATAAAAATTATAACAGTTGTAAAATTTTGACATTATAGAATAAAAAGAGAGAAATCCCCAATTAGAAGGCAAATTTTCTGGTTTTTTTCTTCATGATCATTCAGTAAACAGCAGCCCAATTACACTTTCACACATGTAAAATAATTTACTTAAATCTCTCCTATTAGCTTCATTTGGTAATTTTGGCGGTCATTATTCATACAGGAAGACACTTTAAATAGGAAGAAAAAATTATACATGATTTTTAGTAAAATCTAAAGTTTTGGCAAATTTAGGGATTAAAAACAATGATAATTTTCTAATTAATGATCGTTTTCTGATTAGGTAGGCAAACCTAAATTACTCTTATTATTCTTTTATTTGGAGTGTTGGGCAATTTTGACCATGGATTAAGATTTATGTCCCTGGAAAATAATCCCAAAGTGACAAAGGTGTACATTTACATGGTTGATTCCTAAGAGAATGTTGTCCAAGAGTTAGCAGTGGGCTTGTAGGGGTTATGCAAACCCCTACTCCCTGAATACTTATTTCTATGAAAGTGTGGGTTTCTGAACCTAGTCAAAGTAATTTAGTGTCATTTGGTTATTTAATTAAGCAACATGGATTTAAAAAAAAAAAAATGGATGTAATGCAGCTATAGTAAGATAAGTGTATAGTGCCATTTTTGGTGTCTCCTGACCTTGAGCTGCTGCTAAAGAAGGGTGTGTATCATCTCCAATACACAGATCATACCTGCCAACCTCATGCAGATATTTCAGATACAATAAAACATCTAAAATGTTTCCTCATGCTTGGGTTTGGCAACAGAATCACTCCCCAAATTATTATAGTACTGACATTTGTTTGTGGCTGAATTTGAACTCTGAATAGGAGATTATTCTCATGGAAAGAAGAATGCATACTAACGATTGACATTCACATTACGGTTGCTCACCTAGATTCACAGTTGAAGGATACTGACACACCTCTTACTCAGAGCAAGGTCTCTGTCATAATTAAGGGCTTAAGAACCTTTTCAGCTCAATCTTTTATATCCTTGAAAATTCTTATTCAGCTAACTCTTAATTGTAAAACATGTTTGTAAGATATTCCAAGAATCAAATGTTCTACTCAGCTAATATCTGCTCCTGGAAACTGGACTTCTTGCTTTTTCAAGTCATGGATTTCTTTCTTTTTGAAGGCACGGTCATCCTGTGAGAGCATGTCTGTGCTCACATAACTGTGTCTGACTAGAATTTGTAGGCAATTAGTTATAGAAGGCTGTTTAGAAGATTGTAGGTGTTTATTAACAATTCATAAGCACCTATTATTGTGGCTTACCTCTTGTATTCCCAAATATAAAAGTTCATAGACTGGCAGTTAATTAGGTGTCATTAAAAAGTCAATAAACTACTTGAATTCTGATTTGGTTTAAACTACATGAACTCAGCATTTTTTCACTGCAACAATATCTAACTCTTACTGTATGTGTATGTCTCAAAATCTAACTGAAATGGGAGTAACAAATTGCTTAGGCCATTTTTTAATTTCATTGTTAAGATTTATGTGCTTAACTTGGGTCTGCAGAATCTACTATTCAGGAAGATACACGAGGGCTAAGTGCACCAGTACTAAAAACTGTTAACATGTGCACAGTTTTAAACTTTGAACTTGTGTTGACTGGCAACTAGAGTAAATGCTCTCTACAAAGTCTGTTACAGTGTAAAACCTTGTGTCTCATTAAAGTCGATATGCGTAGCTTTACTGCCTAGTTGGACTATATTGGTATGCAAGTGATGTGTGGCTATGAAAAGTACCTTTAATCTTTTATTTCTTATTCATCAAAACACAAGAAAACAAACAAAATCCTTCAAATCTATTACAGTTAATATTTATGTTCTACTTGGTATGCTTCAATTTACTGAATAATAATGAAACAAATTAATTCAATCATTAGTTTTATTTCAGACAGAAACTTTATCCTGATGTTGTATTCTTTTCAGAAAGCTGCAATCACCGTAGAGCTAAACAAATAAATTCTTTATGGTTTTATCCTTGTTCTTTATGAGTCCTGTAATTATGTGATTGTAATATACCAGCCAACAATGATGAAAAAGACATTTAGAAATGTATATAGGATAATTCAGCTCAAGAACTCTCTAGCCCAACCCCCTGCTCAAAGCAGGGCCAGCTTTGAGGTCAAACTAGGATACTCAAGGCTTCACTCAGCTGGTTTTTGGAAACCTCCACGGAGGACTCTAGAGAAACTCTCTGCCCTATATATTCCAATGCTTGACAGTCTTCATGATGAAAAAATAAAAATAAATCCAAATTAAAATTCTGTTTCTGGATGAGACTACCCGTGTCACTTTCAAGTTGAAATAATGACATAGTTAATCTGAATACAGTAAGGGAATCATTAAAAGAATGGTCTAATTTAACTGGCATTGTATCCATCCAGTTCCCCTTAGTTTGTTTTATTTAAGAAGCTCTTTTGCTAGAGTAAGAAATCTTTGTGAATTTGAAACATTGTTTTCTTCTACAACTTTTTTATAGTGAGTATAATATGAAGTGCTCAAGAGCTCATTTCTTATTGTTTTAGATTATATAAACTAATAGGCAAATCTAAGTGTTCATAGTACATTTTAGTAATCTACACTTTGACTCAGTTTTGTATAAGAAAAGCTTTACTGAAAATAATCTATCACTTAACAGTAGAAGAACATATGTACATGCAAATAATTTTTGTTATTTAGAAGTGGTCTGAAGAATTTTATCTTTTGGGTTTTTTTAAAAATTTTTCTTCATTAGCTAACTAATGGAGGAGTTAAAGCTTTTTTTTAATTAAAGTATTATTTTTAGTGACAGATATTTATAGTAGATATTTACAAGGGTTTAGTTCAGAATCTTGTGATTATTACTTGGTGCAGGATTTTTCATGCTGTACATTAAAATAAAGGTTTTGTAAACCAAAAAAAATGTCAGTTCGATCCAGAATAGCCATCTACATTTCAAAAGATGAAGTTAGAAATACTCTAAAAAACTTTCAGACTTCTTTTTAATTTGAAGACAGTTTATTTAACTGTAAATTCAAAATGTGAAATTCCAATCAGGAATGTGAAAGTCATCAGCTAATGATGAGGACACAGTTCCGAAATATAGGAAGCCCAAGTTCAATTCTTGCTTTATTTGGGTGAAGCCTGGTTGATCACATTCTTTGATGAAAAGCTGCTGGCTGTTTTATTCTCCTCTACTTGTATAAAGAGTGTAAAGAACACCATAGATATCCCTGTGGGTGCTTTTCTTTTGTATAAAAACATAAACAATACATAGACGTTACAAGATGATATAGAGATATTAGAAATATTTATTCTACTGATAAAGACTAAAGAACAGATTTCTTTTCTGTTTGAATGGGAAGAATATCCATTCAGAACAAACAAATATCTTTTGTGTGTTCCAGTTTTCTCTTAAAAACTTTAATGTCTTTGTACAGGAATATTTATACAGGTTCGTGAGATATTAATGGCCTTCTTTTTGGTACAAACCTTGTCGGAGCTTCAGACATATTTTGGTTAACTGAATTGTATCAATAGCCCTTTCTGAACTCTCTGGTTTCATGGATATTAGACAGACTTTTCACAGCTCACTTTTTTTTTCCGTGAGTTTGATTGTCTGCAAAAAAAAGCCCTTTTGAAATAAAGACATTCTTTCATTTTAAAATATGAAATCTATTGACATTCCTTGCGGCGGGCGGCAAGGAAGGCACAGACTCTGAGATCGAGGATGCAAGGGCCTGAAGCCGAAAGGCCTAAGGCTTTTTATTGTTATGCTACTACTCTATTTAACTGCTACAATGCAGGAGCCAGACTAGGCAGTTCAAGATAACATCAACATTCACACGCTAAGCACTCATCACTCATCCTGGGAAGAGCCCACAGTGTCCTGGGCTCAAAACACCAACAATCATTCCTGTTTTCAGCTCTGTGTTCAGAACTGACCTTCAACACATGTTTACTTGTTACATGCCTCAAAAAGCCCTGTGAACTGGTCTCGGCTCCTTTATCTTAGAAGCAAGCAAAAACTATTCTCAGTGCAGTGTTCCCAAGCAAATCTTATGCTCCCCAAGTAAAGCACAGCTGTTTGCAGACTGAGGGTCTTCCACAATTCCTTGGGTGGTGTTTTTTTCTTTTCTTCTGCCTCTCCTTTATTTTTCTTTTTTTTTCCTCCCCCTTTCTTTTCTTCTTTTTCCTTGAGTGTCCTATGTGGCAGTATAATTCATTTAACCACTTATGACTTCAACACACAGAGATAGTTTAGAGTTTGTCACTCAGAAATAGTGGATAAAAACAAGATTGAAAACTAAAGGTATTTATCACAGAACATTTATTTAGATTATAATTTTTCACTTAGTTTCTTAAATTTAACTGACATTTTGTTATGTCTAATTTTATGAAATACATGACCATGTTACTGTAAGATGTCAACAGACATTTGGAAAAACATACCGTACAAGGAGGCAAAGTTTGAATCCAAGCAGGTTACTAAATTTTCTGAGTGTCAGAGTTGTTTATTTTAACTTGCCTCTTAATTTTCCTCTTTGAAGAAAGGAAATATCTTTTTACAAGGGCATGTAGTGATAGGATGAGGGGTAACGGTTTTAAAAAGAAAGAGGGTAGATTTAGATGAGATATTAAAAAGAAATTCTATACTGTGAGGGTGGTGAGACACTGGAACAGGTTGCCCAGAGAACTTGTGGATGCCCCCTCCCTGGCAGTGTTCAAGGCCAGGTTGGATGGGGCTTTGAGCAACCTGGTCTAGTGGAAGGAGTCCCTGCCATGGCCAGGGTGTTGGAACTAGATGATCTTTAAGGTCCCTTCCAACCCAAACCATTCTATGATTCTATGATTCTATGAAATGTTTTTATATTTGACATGCTTTAAAAATTTTATCTTACATTTTTCAAAATTATTTGGCCTGTAAAACAATGTAATACCTTAAATAAAATTGGTATCAGTACTAAACTGTATATGTACCATATATTACACTAGAAAATAACACTAAAATTGTACTAATAAAGTTACCAAATCCAGCATTATGCCAAGGTTATGGTTCTTTGTGTAATCTTAACAAACAGAACTTCAAAACCTTTGTGGGCTCTAATATGATCACTTCATGTAATATAATGTATCATAATGCTTTTTCAAAAATCAGATTTCTGTCATTCAGCACAATGTTTTTGATTAATTTAAAGTCTTAATGTTATGTTAATATAGTTCTACTTATATCTTCTTATATTTTTAAAATAAGCTTGAATTCATTGTTCATCTCCCACCGACTATTGTTGCTATCAAAGAAACCAAAGAAAAAAGCAGCATTAAATAAACAGAAATACTATCAGGCCATATCAAAAGCCAAATAGCAAAGGATCCTAAGTGAAGGTGGAAATGTCAGATCTGTTTTTGGAAAAGAGACACACACTTTGCGTCCTTGAGCTATTTTGAATTAAATATAAGTTTTGCATATACCTCTCCTGTTTTAAACACAATTTTATCCCTTTTGATCCCCTCCATTGTCCCTGCCTCCTCTCTCAGCTTGTGCTTCTATTTGTAGTATACTTTTCCTGCAAGAACACAACCAGTATATGAAATCTGTTTTCAAACTCTTTTTTTGTTTGTGTGTCACTTAGCACACTGTGCCACTAAGCAGACTTCTTCTGTCTCAGAAGTTATCCTGTTAGAATGAGACCTTTTGCTGTTACGGTTTGATAACTTTAAGAAGAAACTGCAAAAACTCTTACGTAATAGCCTGCTTCACTTGGAGTTCCTGGCATGTCTTGTACTCAGTGAGAGGTGTGTAGAAGAGTCAAGGCTAAAGTGGGATAAATATGTCTACTAGTTGACTGAGGTAAGCTACATCTAAACAGTAGAGAGCAAGGCTATTTACAGCTAGGCAACCATATCAGCAATACCGTATAACACTGAGATTGCCTACATATTGATATCAGAAACACCACATTTAGGTGTGCAGATTTTTATGATTTGATATTAACGAAAATTTAAAAAAATATTTTTTTCTTTTTTGTCCTAAGGTTGCATATGTGTCTATAAGAATGCATATGCATGTATGTCGGTGTGAATATGGGGATAATCATTATGTCAAAGAGCTGTTGTCCAGGCACTCAATGAACTCCTGTGATAGATTATCTTTTCCTGTGCAAGTCTCCTTTCATCCATTCCATTTCCTTAAGTGTGAGCAAATGCCTGTCACGACCCTGTTCTGTGTTGGTCCCCATCCTGACAGTTACTTTTATCTATTCTTGTAGAACATAACTTCAGATATACAACGAATTGCAATACATTTCATTGCACTAGTGGCTGAACATTCTCTCTTCTTTCTCCCCTCCCTGCCAAAAAAAAAAAAGAAAAAAATTACAACATATATTATTCTGTTTTGTATACTGTAATTTCATGTGATTCTGAGATGGTTGACTTCAGTTATGTGTAATAATTACATTTCCTTAACAATGAATACACAATAGACCCTTTACTGTCTACATATTTGGCAGTGTTCACTAAACTCAACGGTAACTTCAACTTCTGCAGTGCTTTATAAAGCTTTCATTGTTTTAATTTTTGAAAAATTATAGCACAATATTAATATGTTCACTGTCTTTTTCAGAAACTTTTATTGAATTAAAATTCTGAGTACTGTGAGTATTTGGTGCACCTATTGTTTTGTTTAAGAAGTGCAATATACTTCAGAAATGAAAAGAGCAATGTGGAAGCATTTCTGTGAAAATGTATATCATCACAGTTACAATGTGCTTTTGAGTAGGCACACTGTACCATGAAAGTACTCAGCTGATCTGCTTGAATATGTTTTTAACAGCCCATGCTTCACAGAATCACAGAATCACAGAATCACAGAATCACAGAATCACAGAATCACAGAATCACAGAATCACAGAATCACAGAATCACAGAATCACAGAATCACAGAATCACAGAATCACAGAATGTTAGGGATTGGAAGGGACCTCGAAAGATCATCTAGTCCAATCCCCCTGCCGGGGCAGGATTGCCTAGACCATATCACACAGGAATGCGTCCAGGCGGGTTTTGAATGTCTCCAGAGAAGGAGACTCCACAACCTCTCTGGGCAGCCTGTTCCAGTGTTCAGTCACCCTCACTGTAAAGAAGTTTTTCCTCATACTTAAGTGGAACCTCCTGTGTTCCAGCTTGCACCCATTGCCCCTTGTCCTGTCAAGGGATGTCACTGAGAAGAGCCTGGCTCCATCCTCATGACACTTGCTCTTTACATATTTATAAACATTAATGAGGTCACCCCTCAGTCTCCTCTTCTCTAAGCTAAAGAGACCCAGCTCCCTCAGCCTCTCCTCATAAGGGAGATGTTCCACTCCCTTAATCATCTTTGTGGCTCTGCGCTGGACTCTCTCTAGCAGTTCCCTGTCCTTCTTGAACTGAGGGGCCCAGAACTGGACACAATACTCCAGATGCGGCCTCACCAGGGCAGAGTAGAGGGGGAGGAGAACCTCTCTCGACCTGCTAACCACACCCCTTCTAATACACCCCAGGATGCCATTGGCCTTCTTGGCCACAAGGGCACACTGCTGGCTCATGGTCATCCTGCTGTCCACTAGGACCCCCAGGTCCCTTTCCCCTACGCTGCTCTCCAACAGCTCTGTCCCCAACTTGTACTGGTACATGGGGTTGTTCTTGCCCAGATGCAGGACTCTACACTTGCCCTTGTTATATTTCATTAAATTTCTCCCCGCCCAACTCTCCAGCCTGTCTAGGTCCCTCTGAATGGCTGCGCAGCCTTCCGGTGTGTCAGCCACTCCTCCCAGTTTTGTGTCATCAGCGAACTTGCTGACAGTGCACTCTATTCCCTCATCCAAGTCATTAATGAATATATTGAATAGAACTGGTCCCAGTACCGACCCTTGCGGGACTCCGCTAGACACAGGCCTCCAACTGGACTCAGCCCCATTGACCACCACTCTCTAGCTTCTTTCCTTCAGCCAGTTCACAATCCACCTCACTACCCGATCATCCAGACCACACTTCCTCAGTTTAGCTGTGAGGATGCTGTGGGAGACCGTGTCAAACGCTTTACTGAAATCGAGATAGACACATCCACTGCTTTACTATCATCTATCCACCAGGTTACGTCCTCATAAAAGGCTATCAAGTTGGTTAAGCATGACTTCCCCTTGGTGAAGCCATGCTGAGTGCCCCTAATGATCCCCCTATCCTTGACGTGCCTAGAGACAGCACCAAGGACAATATATTCCATCACCTTTCCAGGGATGGAGGTGAGGCTGACCGGTCAAGGGTTACCCGGGTCCTCCTTCTTGCCCTTTTTGAAGACTGGAGTGACATTCGCTTTCCTCCAGTCCTCAGGCACCTCTCCCGTTGCCCACGACTTAGCAAAGATGATGGAGAGTGGCCTAGCAATGACTTGCGCCAGCTCCCTCAGTACCCGCGGGTGCATCCCATCAGGGCCCATGGATTTATGGACGTCCAGGTTGCTTAATTGGTCCCTGACCCAGCCCGCATCAACCAAGACAGATTCCTCCTCTATCCTGACTTCTTCTGAGGCCTCAGGGGTCCGGGGCTCCCCAGGACAGCCTCCAGCAGTATAGACAGAGGCAAAGAAGGCATTCAGTAACTCAGCCCTCTTTTTATCCTCTGTCTCCAGGGCCCCCACCTCATTCATCAGTGGGCCTACATTGCCTCTAGTGTTGGCTTTACCTGCAATGTATTTGAAGAAGCCCTTTCTGTTGTCCTTGACCTCTCTTGCAAGGTTTAATTCCAAGGAGGCCTTAGCTTTCCTAGTTGCCTCCCTACATCCTCTGACAACAGACTTCTATTCCTCCCAAGTGGCCAGCCCCTCCTTCCACGATCTGTACACCCTCTTCTTCCACTTGAGTTTGCCCAGCAGTTCCCTGTTCAACCATGCAGGTCTCCTGGTACCCTTCCTTGACTTCCTACCTGTTGGGATGCTCTGATCTTGAGCTCGGAAGAAGCAGTCCTTGAATGCTAACCAACTATCTTGGGCCCCCTTACCTTCTAGTACCCTGTCCCATGGGACTTCCCATAGCAATTGCTTGAAAAGGCCAAAGTTGGCCCTCCTGAAGTTCAGGGTTGTGATTCTGCTAGCTATTCTGTTCCTGCCACATGAGATCCTGAACTCTACCATCTCATGGTCACTACAACCAAGGCTGCCCTCAACCTTCACCTCTTCAACCAGACCCTCCTTGTTAGTGAGGATCAGATCCAGCAGCGCTCCTCTCCTAGTTGGCTCATCCACCATTTGCATCAGAAAGTTATCATCAATGCACTGGAGGAACCTCCTGGACTGAGGATGGCTGGCTGAGTAGGCCTCCCAGCAAATATCAGGCTAGTTGAAATCCCCCATGACAACCAGACCCTGTAATTGCGAGACTGCTCTCAGCTGCCTGTAGAAGGCCTCATCACCCTCCTCATCCTGATCCGGTGGCCTGTAATAGACACCCACAACAGTATCACCCCTGCCAGCCTGCCCCTTAATTCGCACCCACAAACTCTCAACTCGCTCCTGATCCGCCCCTGGACAGAACTCAATACATTCTAGCTGCTCACTCACATAAAGAGCAACTCCACCACCTCTCCTTAGTGGCCTGTCTTTCCTGAACAGGACATAGCCATCCATGACCACATTCCAGTCATGCGAGGCATCCCACCAAGTCTCTGTAATTGCCACTAGATCATAGCCCCCTGACCGAACACGGATTTCCAACTCCTCCTGTTTATTCCCCATGCTGCGCGCATTGGTGTACAGGCATTTCAGGAAGCGAGCTGGGCACACCGATTTCACCCTAGGGGGATGGGGGGCCTCCTGGTCTACCTCAACACTAGAGCGTTGCCCCAGTGGTGCAAGCCCAGCTACTACCCCATCCCCCTTCGAGTCTAGTTTAAAGCTCTCCGAATGAGCCCTGCTAATTCCTGTCCCAGAACCCTTTTGCCCCTACGACATAAACCCTTCCCATGTATCACTGTCACGCCTGTTGTCTTATAAACCCAGCCATTATCAAAGAACCCAAAGCCCTGCCTGTAGCACCAGTCTCGTAGCCAGGCGTTAATAGAGAGAATACTACTATTCCATCCCACGTCATCACCTGAAAATGGAAGGAGAGAGGAGAAAACAACTTGTGCTCCAGACTCTTTCACCAACCATCCTAGGGCCTTATAGTCTTTCTTCATCCCCCTCAGACTACGGGATGCAGCTTCTTCCCCACCTGTCTGGAAGATCAGCAGGGGGTAGTAGTCTGTGGCCTTCACCAGGTTGTGGAGTTGCCTGGTGATATCCCTGATTCGGGCTCCAGGCAGGCTGCAGACCTCCCTGTGATGGGGGTCAGCTCTGCATATTGGGCCCTCAGATCCCTTTAGGAAGGAGTCTCCAACCACTAAAACTCTTCTCTTCTTCCTTGTGGAGGAGGTAGCTATATGCCTGTCAGGTTTTTCTGACTGTGGTGGGACCTCTGATATAGGTTGCCTCTCCACCACATCCCCATTGGACTGGCTGTATTCCACTAGGGCTTCATATCTATTTCTCAGAGGCACCTGTGGAGGCAAAGTAGGCAAGGAGGGCACTCGCCTTTTGCCACGGCCATAGACTTGCCTCCACTCACTCCTCTCCTCTAGGTTATCGTTTTCCACCTGAGAGGGGCAGAGTACAGGGGTCCCTCGATCCTGGGAGCTCTCCGGCAGGTGCTCCCATTTTTGTTGCAGGGAAGGCAGAGCCTGGCTCCACCAGTCTATCTCCATTTCAGCCTCCCGAATGCTCCTAAGCCTTTCTACTTCAGGTTGAAGCCTTTCAACCTGGCTTTGCAGCTGTGCCGCTTGGCCAAGCAGATCATCTACTTGCTCACAGCGCACACAGCCCCCTGACACCACAGAGACTGTGTAGCATTCCCTGTAGCCTGCAACCTGCACCATCGCCTCCTTCCATGGGAGCTCTGTCTGGGTTCCCACATCCATTTTGGTCTTCTTCCACCGGGTAGATACCATTATTCTTCCACTGAGCTGGGAAATACCTGTTGGTGACACCCCTGGTTCACAGCTCCTTGGCACCTTCCTCGTCTTGTGCACTGGGAGGGAGTCAGCGCCCTCCCCAATGAGCTGCAAACAGCTGTGGCCTCCCCTGCCCTGGGACACACCCAGTCACAGCTGAGTCTCCCTCTCCCTTCTGGGCAGGGGCTAGTCCCTGTCCTCCAGGAGACTTTTTATCACCCAATAACAGGGGGTGGAGCGTTTAAATCGCTTAAATAGCCCGCACTGCCTCCGCGGTGCCTCCGGCTACGCCCCCTCCTCTCCTGATTCGTTGCCGGGAACCTCCGGGTCCGGGTCCGGGTCCGGGGTCAGGAGGAAGCAGCTCGGGGCTGATGCTCGCGGGGGGCTCAGGGCGGGCCCAGAGTACGAAAAACCGCCCGGTTAAGCCCGATGTTGCACTCGCCCCCGCACTAACCTCAAGTCGCTGTTGCCGCTTTCGCTGCTGCCGCTGCTGTCAGCGATAGATACCATTGATAGATACCATTGTTCTTTCACTGAGCTGGGAAATACCTGTTGGTGACACCCCTGGTTCACAGCTCCTTGGCACCTTCCTCGCCTTGTGCACTGGGAGGGAGTCAGCGCCCTCCCCAACGAGCTGCAAATGACTGCAGCCTCTCCTGCCCTGGGACACACCCAGTCACAGCTGACTCACACAGTCACTGCTGACTCACTCTCTCTCTCCCCTCTGGCCAGGGACTCGTCCCTGTCCTCCAGGAGGCTTTTTATCACGCAATCAATCAATCAATCAATCACCCAATCAACAGGGGGTGGTGCGTTTAAATCTCTTAAATCGCCCGCAGTGCTTCCGGCTATGCTCTCTCTTCTCCTGATTCGTTGATGGGAACCACTGGGTCTGGGGTGGGGGGGGGAAGCAGCTCGGGGTTGCTGCTCCAGCGGCTGCTGCTCCAGGGGGGTCACGAGTACGAAAACCGCCCGGTTACAGCCCGATGCTGCCCTCGCCCCTGCACTAACCTCAAGTTGCTGCCGCCGCTGTCAGCTGGCGGCATTATGTTTACGAACATTTGGACAACTCTTCCTAGCTAACAGTTTGTTCTCATTTCCATAGCCGGCATTTCCATGCTCTGCCATTTGATGACCTTAAGATGAGTCTCCAAGTTATACACTATCCTATGAAGCTTTCCATACTCGTAAGAATCAATTCTTTTGCAGTTTAGATTATTATCTGTGATCTTATCTGATCGTTGCAGCACAGATCAATTTTGTGACTCAAATTAAAATCACACTGTTAGTCTATCTCTGGAGAATAAAGATGATCATTCATTAGTTTAAATTATGCCTATACCTTTATTCACTCTAATTCACTCTAATTTTCTTTGGTGTATGGTATTTTCTTCTGAGGATGGGCAGTTCCTTTTCAATATGTATTTTTGCCTTTGATTACGCACATTAAAATACTGAGTGTTTCACTTGTCTCTGTCATAACTTTACAGTACTGAAAATCGTGTCTGTGTAAACTAAATACACCCTTTCAACATACACATACATATCCTCACCACAGTATTAATGTATTTAAAGTAGTCAAGGTGTTTGTACTTTCCAAACATACATTTAAATAAGATGGACTCATGTTCAAGTATTTTCAAAGCACTGTTTTATGTTCTTAAGAAAAGCCTTAAAAGTCGTATAATTTGTTACAAAGAGATTCTTTTTTGTAGTTGTTTATACTGAAGTTCCACGTTCTTTGTAGAAGTCTTTTCACAAAAGTTTCCCTGGCATTTGTAATTTTAATGTACTTTAGTACTGAAGCTTTCTTTTCAATAAAAAGCTTTCTAACATTTATTTTATTTGTAGGTGTATATCTTTTTTTTTCAGAGTATAATAAATGTTCACTTTTCTGCTTGATTCTACGTTTTTAGAATACATTTTATCAAAGCATGCTAAAATGCCAAGTACGAGGCAGAGGTGAAACCAATCTGTTCACTAGGTTAAGTATTTTAAAATATTTTATCATGTCCTGTCTTGTTTAATTATTTCCTGTGGAGGATTTTAATATCACATCACTGCTCATTTCTCAGAGCAGTTTACTTCATTTCAAAAGGCGACAATTGTACCAAATAATGCACAGACATATAGTTTCTTAGTTCTAAACTGTGTCTTTGACCATCAACAGAGACTTCAGGTTACACTTCTCTCCATGAACTTGGACAACTTTCTAATTGCCAGTGGCAAGCAGTTTTAAAGGATTTAAAAAAATAAATCTCTTAAACTTACAAATTTTACCACTCCATTTAATGTTTTTTATTTTTCCCATTTGTGTTGCACTTAGCAAATCACTAGCCTCCTCAATGGTTCTTTTATTTCCCTATGTGGTACTTTTCCATTTTTCCTAGGCACAATCTTGTTTTTTCAGTTTGTTTCCTAAGAAAATAAGTCTTATAAGCCATATTGACAATCGTTTCTGACCTCAATACATTTTTGACAAAATTTGGTATGGATGTCTAAGCCTAAAAAAAAGACATTGCAAAAAGTGTCATCAAAATAAATATTTGAGTGAAGGAAAAGTAATTTCATGATGCCTTTAGAAAAACACAGCTTAGAAGGAACTCAGCCTTTCCAAGAGACCGGAAAAAAACTGGAAAGGTGTTTTAAGTCTTCCAAACACAAGGAAAAGCTTCAATCAGAATTTAAACTGTAAGAAATCTAATAAGATACAAAAGCACGTGAAAAACAATTTAATGATCACAAGGTTTTTGTTAGCTTGGGTTTTTTTTCCTAAAGCTCCTATGTGTAACCTATTCTTTTCATGATCAGTTGATGATGCTAAGGTTTTCCCTCTGCCTTAAGTTTCTTTCACCTTATATTGATCAGTGAGAGGGGATGAATTAAAGAGTTTGAATAACATTTATTTTCTTTTCCCTTTATTCTTTTACAACGCTCTAGACAAGAGAGCAGGAAATTCAAACAAATCCTGAATTTTGTGAAAATTCTTGCCTTATCTGTCTCTGGATGTCCAAGACACACTATAAATGGGTTTGAAGTTTAGAATTTGACCTGAAACAGATTGCTTTTGCCCTCAAAGGGAGGGGAGGAATGCAAAGATCACTTTCAAATTTATTAGTGTTGAGTATAACTAGTTGAGAGGGAATGTGGATATATATATGTGGATTGCCTTTGAGCTCTCTTCTTTCAATCAATTTTCTCAAGTGAAATTGCTAAGAAAATAGTTGTGTCTGAATGTCTACAACAGTCAGGTTATCTTTTAGATCAAATACCTTTATTCCATATTTGAAAAAGTTGCCTAAGAACAATAATATACCATGAAAAACACCTTGAAATACATAGTTTAAAAGAAAGATCACCTTCTCATGTTTAGGAGTTTGTTGACATTTTAGTTTGTACTTAATTTGTAACATTCTATTAAAATGTAATCCAAAGCTAAAATTTAAACTGGCAGTCAGTAGTGTGGTTATAAAATAAAACTCTAACCTTTAGCAATACTTTGGCCAAATTCAAGAATTTCAATTTACTAACACACTTGTTTTCAGACAAAAATTGTGGAAATGTTATATGAGCTCATTATTTTTAAGAGAAATTATTCATATGAAACTGATGATGAAAGCAAACAAAGGTCTTCAAATGAGAAATCACAATGCTGTACATCTTTTACAAGTGAAATCAACTGCTGATTTAACAATTACCATGCAGTCTTATGAATTTAAAACATAGCTGAAGACCTAAAAATCTGTCTTGAAGTGTAGCAGTTTGCCCATAGCTCAATGATTGCTTATACAAGCTCATACAAGCTGGATTCTGCCAGCTTTGGATCTGAAAAATTCATGTTGATGTATTTATGTTAGCATTTAAAGAGTGCATTTTACTGTACCCAGTTCCCAAAGGAATAATTAATATCTCATCTTAGATCATCTTTGGCAGATGAAATCCTGTTTTTCACGTGGCATCTTAAGTTATTACTTTGCGCAGGTGTTAGAGGAGCAAAAGGTTCATCAATTTCAATGTCTGGCACATGTGAGTGATGCCCAGGGGACTTGAAAGACAACGTTGGAGAAACTTGCTCTCACTCGCTGGTTACACACTTCCAAATTGTTAATGGTCTCATTAGGCATACTACACAGAATGTGTGACTTATTAATTGTGGCCTCTCCTACATGAAATTGCCTGCATAGATTTATTAGTATTTGAAGGACTTAGACATCAAATTATTTTAAAGCCATGGAGTCATTAGTGGTGTAGTATCACTATATTGTCACTAGAGACACTGCTGTAATGCAATATCTACCTTGGTATTTTTAATGACGCATTCTGAATAACATCACAGTGCACTGTCTAGCTTCTATTTTAAATTTCTTATTGAAAAGAATGGAACAATTTGCTCATTTACTATTAAATTTGATTGTTAATTACTAAAAAGTTGACAGTGAATTTAAAAAAATTCTTTGTGTTGATTTTTTTCTCAGTCACAGAATTTTTGGCTAACAACAGGCTAAATTTTCCGTGATGTCTCTATTCCTCAGTTATATGAAAAAAGTTACATTTAAGATTAGGGAATAACATTGTGAGTAAAATTCAAAGGTATCCATCTATTCAGGTAAATGCATTTATATTATTTTTGTATTTTTAACTAATGCAGTTACCAAACACAACCAGATTAAGTTTTAGCATTTAAAAATATCTTCTTTAACCAAAGGGTAAATGTGAGAATTTTGTGCCTCAAAAAAAGTTTGAGAACAGTTATAAGAAACTTATAACTGAAATTATTAGGGATTTGTATCTGAAATTTTTGAGTAGCTTTACCTGTAGCTGTCACCCTGTATTACAGATAAATAAGCATTCATATAAATAAGTATATAGGTAAAACCAAAAGAGATTGTTTCCCAAAAGAAAAAAAAAGAAAATGACTTAAATTTCAGGAGCATTTCAGGTGTATGTGAAACAGCACCACTTTTTCATTTTTTTCATGTCACTTAAATACTTGGTACAAATGTATCAACCACTTTTATAAAATGAGAAGATCATAATTTAAGCTGTCAAAGGGAGAAATTATTTTGAGAGGTTTCATCAGCAGGGGGTTGGAAACAGTTTAATGTAAGAGTGTCTGCAATTAATAGAGTTGTATCTAGCTGGAGGGTTAATTTATTCTGCTGCTGTTGTCTTTCTTTCTCTTTAACAACCCCCTACATTATGGAAAATTCCTTTCATGAATCCCATGTGTCCTCAATAACACAATACAAATTAGCGTGAAGAGTTCACAGCACAGAAAGCTATTCCTTTCTTTTTTTCTTTTCCAGTTATTATTGAATTAAGGCTTTCAGGTCAAAAAGGTTTAATTTCACAGAATCACAGAATCACAGAATCAACCAGGTTGGAAGAGACCTCAGGGATCATCGAGTCCAACCATTGCCCTGACACCACCCTGGTCAACTAGACCATGGCACTAAGTGCCATGTCCAGTCTTTTCTTAAACACATCCAGAGATGGTGACTCCACCACCTCCCTGGGCAGCCCGTTCCAATGTCTAATAACCCTTTCTGAAAAGAAATTCTTCCTAATGTCCAACCTGAACCTCCCCTGGTTAAGCTTGAGGCTGTGTCCTCTTGTCCTATTGCTAGTTGCCCGGGAGAAGAGGCCAACTCCCACTTCACTACAACCTCCCTTCAGGTAGTTGTAGACTGCAATAAGGTCACCTCTGAGCCTCCTCTTCTCTAGGCTAAACTAAATTTAGTGTCAAGAGTGTGCATTTGGCAATAAATGAAGACTGTTTACACCATATTTCTTATCATTTAAATTATTTTTAATTTGTTTTTTCATATGAACATTGAGAATTTGTTTCTCAAACAAACAAAAATATTTTTTCCTAAAAGGGGTGGTCAATTTTCTATCGACGAGAAGATTGTTTTGGACTACAACATATATATGTTTTTTATCAAATTAATCAAACTTGCAGAGAGACAAAGAAAGAGTCTCAACGGAGTTCTCAATTAAGAGATTGTGCCAGTTAAGATTTTTATATGAGGGGTTTTTTTTAATTATAAATTATGTTCCCCAAATCTCTCAAGCATGTTAATATCCTTCCTATTCCTTGTGAAGTACAGGTTCATTAGGATAAAGAAGTCAAGTGAGTAGATCTGGAAGAATTCATATCTGAGAATTTAGATTTCTGAAAGCTCTCTTTTAGGTCACTGCTTATTCTACACTATGTTTGCATCAAGAGAGTGACTACTAAAAAAACTTCCTTTAATGTGGTACCATTGATGTAGTTCCTCTATGTTAAAACAGGGAATACTAAGAGCAGATGTCTGGGTCTTACTACATTTACACTTCATGACTTTCATCTCTTTTCTAAAGCTCATACCAGAATTTTCCTCCTGACAAGATCCTTTATATTTTCTGTCACCACATGCAGAGTGATTAAGAGTTCTGTCAGCATTCACAAGCATACACACAACACAAGGAATGGCTCCGTCCTACACACTATCTGCAAAATGTAGTTTATGCCAGTGGGAAGAAGTAAATTAGATACAGAATGTAATGCAGTTCCAGTAGGTAAAAGAATTAGTCAAGTAGCAATATTAAAGATAATATATTTCTTTATAAGACTACATAAATGAAATCTTTTTAGCTATGGACATTGATGGCTATTTTGTACATTTTGAGAGGATTTATAGAATAACTAGAGGGTATAAGTTGGCATATCTAATAGGAGAGAAAGTAGGTGAAAAAGATGAACTTAGTTTCAAGAAATCTTGGGTTGTTAGTTTGCTATAGATAAAGTAATCTTCAACCGGAAATAGTGGAACTTCGTTTGTTTGATTTTTAAATTGTGCAGAACAATATAAAAAAGTAGTGTTGAGGAACTCCTTTATTGGTCTTGATCATCTTCTGAAAACACGAATAAGAAAGGTGATATGGTCATACTGTTGGTTAGTACTTCCTAACACGTCTTTTCTGACAGCAAGATAATGCACCAGCCATTAATTAAAGTGATTCTTCTCCTATTCCCCTCCTCCTTGCTTGTAAGAGCAGAAAATGACTCTATATCTATTGGACTTATTGTTTTTCCCATTTTGTCTTTTTTTTTGTTTCAGTAGAGCAAGAATCCTGCCCATAGAAGGCAATCCTGAAGTAGGAACTAGGCATTCAGCTCAGTATTTCAGCATTTTCTACTTTTCTGCCAAGGGCTTATTCAAGGAACTCATCCTGTCTTCCTGCTGTTAGAATGGCTCTTGGCATGCTTATATTGCTTCTTGTCTTTTGCCTTTTATAGTTCAAAA
Source organism: Nyctibius grandis (assembly GCF_013368605.1). NCBI lineage: Eukaryota > Metazoa > Chordata > Aves > Nyctibiiformes > Nyctibiidae > Nyctibius > Nyctibius grandis. The sequence goes on along the minus strand of NC_090663.1, from coordinate 25,059,968 downwards.
TAAGCAACAATATAAAAATTACTGCCAATGCTTTTATTTGTCACTTGATTATATTAATCATGGTTATTATCTAGATCTGTGAGGGATCTTGAAAAGAATGCAGTGTGGAACCGGGTCAAATAGATTAAATAAGCTCAGAGACATAAATAATCATTTGAATAATAGGGCCTGAGTTTTTTTTATGTCTTTACCTGGCAGTAAGACTATCACAGAATCACAGAATCACAGAATGTTAGGGATTGGAAGGGACCTCGAAAGATCATCTAGTCCAATCCCCCTGCCGGGGCAGGATTGCCTAGACCATATCACACAGGAACACGTCCAGGCGGGTTTTGAATGTCTCCAGAGAAGGAGACTCCACAACCTCTCTGGGCAGCCTGTTCCAGTGTTCAGTCACCCTCACTGTAAAGAAGTTTTTCCTCATACTTAAGTGGAACCTCCTGTGTTCCAGCTTGCACCCATTGCCCCTTGTCCTGTCAAGGGATGTCACTGAGAAGAGCCTGGCTCCATCCTCATGACACTTGCCCTTTACAGATTTATAAACATTAATGAGGTCACCCCTCAGTCTCCTCTTCTCTAAGCTAAAGACACCCAGCTCCCTCAGCCTCTCCTCATAAGGGAGATGTTCCACCCCCTTAATCATCTTCGTGGCTCTGCACTGGACTCTCTCTAGCAGTTCCCTGTCCTTCTTGAACTGAGGGGCCCAGAACTGGACACAATACTCCAGATGCAGCCTCACCAGGGCAGAGTAGAGGGGGAGGAGAACCTCTCTCGACCTGCTGACCACACCCCTTGTAATACACCCCAGGATGCCATTGGCCTTCTTGGCCACAAGGGCACACTGCTGGCTCATGGTCATCCTGCTGTCCACTAGGACCCCCAGGTCCCTTTCCCCTACGCTGCTCTCCAACAGCTCTGTCCCCAACTTGTACTCATACATGGGGTTGTTCTTGCCCAGATGCAGGACTCTACACTTGCCCTTGTTATATTTCATTAAATTTCTCCCCGCCCAACTCTCCAGCCTGTCCAGGTCTCGCTGAATGGCTGCGCAGCCTTCCGGTGTGTCAGCCACTCCTCCCAGTTTTGTGTCATCAGCGAACTTGCTGACAGTGCACTCTAATCCCTCATCCAAGTCATTAATGAATATATTGAATAGAACTGGTCCCAGTACTGACCCTTGCGGGACTCCGCTAGACACAGGCCTCCAACTGGACTCAGCCCCATTGACCACCACTCTCTGGCTTCTTTCCTTCAGCCAGTTCACAATCCACCTCACTACCTGATCATCCAGACCACACTTCCTCAGTTTAGCTGTGAGGATGCTGTGGGAGACCGTGTCAAACGCTTTACTGAAATCGAGATAGACCACATCCACAGCTTTACCATCATCTATCCACTGGGTTACATCCTCATAAAAGGCTATCAAGTTGGTTGAGCATGACTTCCCCTTGGTGAAGCCATGCTGAGTGCCCCTAATGATCCCCCTATCCTTGATGTGCCTAGAGACAGCACCAAGGACAAGTTGTTCCATCACCTTTCCGGGGATGGAGGTGATGCTGACCGGTCTATGGTTACCCGGGTCCTCCTTCTTGCCCTTTTTGAAGACTGGAGTGACATTCGCTTTCCTCCAGTCCTCAGGCACCTCTCCCGTTGCCCACGACTTAGCAAAGATGATGGAGAGTGGCCTAGCAATGACTTGCGCCAGCTCCCTCAGCACCCGCGGGTGCATCCCATCAGGGCCCATGGATTTATGGACGTCCAGATTGCTTAATTGGTCCCTGACCCAGCCCTCATCAACCAAGACAGATTCCTCCTCTATCCTGACTTCTTCTGAGGCCTCAGGGGTCCGGGGCTCCTCAGGACAGCCTCCAGCAGTATAGACACAGGCAAAGAAGGCATTCAGTAACTCCGCCTTCTTTTTATCCTCTGTCTCCAGGGCACCCACCTCATTCATCAGTGGGCCTACATTGCCTCTAGTGTTGGTTTTACCTGCAATGTATTTGAAGAAGCCCTTTCTGTTGTCCTTGACCTCTCTTGCAAGGTTTAATTCCAAGGAGGCCTTAGCTTTCCTAGTTGCCTCCCTACATCCTCTGACAACAGACTTCTATTCCTCCCAAGTGGCCAGCCCCTCCTTCCATCATCTGTACACCCTCTTCTTCCACTTGAGTTTGCCCAGCAGTTCCCTGTTCAACCATGCAGGTCTCCTGGTACCCTTCCTTGACTTCCTACTTGTTGGGATGCTCTGATCTTGAGCTCGGAAGAAGCAGTCCTTGAATGCTAACCAACTGTCTTGGGCCCCCTTACCTTCTAGTACCCTGTCCCATGGGATTTCCCCTAGCAATTGCTTGAAAAGGCCAAAGTTGGCCCTCCTGAAGTTCAGGGTTGCGATTCTGCTAGCTATTCTGTTCCTGCCACATGAGATCCTGAACTCTACCATCTCATGGTCACTACAACCAAGGCTGCCCTCAACCTTCACCTCTTCAACCAGACCCTCCTTGTTAGTGAGGATCAGATCCAGCAGCGCTCCTCTCCTAGTTGGCTCATCCACCATTTGCATCAGAAAGTTATCATCAATGCACTGGAGGAACCTCCTGGACTGAGGATGGCTGGCTGAGTAGGCCTCCCAGCAAATATCAGGCTAGTTGAAATCCCCCATGACAACCAGGCCCTGTAATTGCGAGACTGCTCTCAGCTGCCTGTAGAAGGCCTCATCACCGTCCTCATCCTGATCTGGTGGCCTGTAATAGACACCCACAACAGTATCACCCCTGCCAGCCTGCCCCTTAATTCGCACCCACAAACTCTCAACTCGCTCCTGATTCGCCCCTGGACAGAACTCAATACATTCTAGCTGCTCACTCACATAAAGAGCAACTCCACCACCTCTCCTTAGTGGCCTGTCTTTCCTGAACAGGACATAGCCATCCATGACCACATTCCAGTCATGCGAGGTGTCCCACCAAGTCTCTGTAATTGCCAGTAGATCATAGCCCCCTGACCGAACACGGTTTTCCAACTCCTCCTGTTTATTCCCCATGCTGCGCGCATTGGTGTACAGGCATTTCAGGGAGCGAGCTGGGCACACCGATTTCACCCTAGGGGGATGGGAGGCCTCCTGGTCTACCTCAACACTAGAGTGTTGCCCCAGTGGTGCAAGCCCAGCTACTTCCCCATCCCCCTTCGAGTCTAGTTTAAAGCTCTCCGAATGAGCCCTGCTAATTCCTGTCCCAGAACCCTTTTGCCCCTACGACATAAACCTTTCCCATGTATTACAGTCACAGCTGTTGTCTTATAAAACCAGCCATTATCAAAGAACCCAAAGCCCTGCCTGTAGCACCAGTCTCGTAGCCAGGCATTAATAGAGAGAATCCTACTATTCCATCCCACGTCCTCACCTGAAAATGGAAGAAGGGAGGAGAAAACAACTTGTGCTCCAGACTCTTTCACCAACCGCCCTAGGGCCTTATAGTCTTTCTTCATCCCCCTCAGACTACGGGATGCAGCTTCTTCCCCATCTGTCTGGAAGATCAGCAGGGGGTAGTAGTCTGTGGCCTTCACCAGGTATTGGTGAATACTTAGTATTTTGCTGTGATTCATTTAAACAGGTTCTTTTTTGAGTGTTTAGTTTAGTTAGTTGATCCCATTGTTCAGTTGCATGAATGAAACCAGAGTTTCAGAAACTATCTGATAATCTTGAGCTCATTGTTACATAGACCTCAACCACTGAAAATCGGGTTGAGCAAACAATTAAAAATGAAAGACTGCCAGTGACATAAAGCAACAATAATAACAAGAATTAATAATACCCCAGAAAACTATGAAATTCATATTACCTAAAAAGACTAACAAAATTATCTATTTCAAAATGTTTATCTTTGGATTAAGGCAATTCAGGCCCAAATGAGAAGGAAGGATAAAAGGAAAGAAGGAAAAGACAGAAGTCAGTAGAACGAAATGCAGAAAAGGCCTTTACAATGGAAGACAGTGTTTGATGTTGAAAGAAATATTCACGGTCTCCCACAGCATCCTTGCAGCTAAACTGGGGAAGTGTGGTCTGGATGATCGGGTAGTGAGGTGGATTGTAAACTGGCTGAAGGAAAGAAGCCAGAGAGTAGTGGTCAGCGGGACAGAGTCCAGTTGGAGGTCTGTGTCTAGCGGAGTTCCGCAAGGGTCGGTTCTGGGACCAGTTCTATTCAATATATTCATTAATGACTTGGATGAGGGATTAGAGTGCACTGTCAGCAAGTTCGCTGATGACACAAAACTGGGAGGAGTGGCTGACACACCGGAAGGCTGCGCAGCCATTCAGAGGGACCTGGACAGGCTGGAGAGTTGGGCGGGGAGAAATTTAATGAAATATAACAAGGGCAAGTGTAGAGTCCTGCATCTGGGCAAGAACAACCCCATGTACCAGTACAAGTTGGGGACAGAGCTGTTGGAGAGCAGCGTAGGGGAAAGGGACCTGGGGGTCCTAGTGGACAGCAGGATGACCATGAGCCAGCAGTGTGCCCTTGTGGCCAAGAAGGCCAATGGCATCCTGGGGTGTATTAGAAGGGGTGTGGTCAGCAGGTCGAGAGAGGTTCTCCTCCCCCTCTACTCTGCCCTGGTGAGGCCGCATCTGGAGTATTGTGTCCAGTTCTGGGCCCCTCAGTTCAAGAAGGACAGGGAACTGCTAGAGAGAGTCCAGCGCAGAGCCACAAAGATGATTAAGGGAGTGGAACATCTCCCTTATGAGGAGAGGCTGAGGGAGCTGGGTGTCTTTAGCTTAGAGAAGAGGAGACTGAGGGGTGACCTCATTAATGTTTATAAATCTGTAAAGGGCAAGTGTCATGAGGATGGAGCCAGGCTCTTCTCAGTGACATCCCTTGACAGGACAAGGGGCAATGGGTGCAAGCTGGAACACAGGAGGTTCCACTTAAATTTGAGGAAAAACTTCTTTACTGTAAGGGTGACTGAACACTGGAACAGGCTGCCCAGAGAGGTTGTGGAGTCTCCTTCTCTGGAGACATTCAAAATCCGCCTGGACGCATTCCTGTGTGATATGGTCTAGGCAATCCTGCCCCGGCAGGGGGATTGGACTAGATGATCTTTCGAGGTCCCTTCCAATCCCTAACATTCTGTGATTCTGTGATTCTGTGAAATAAGTATAGTTGTTATACAATTTTAGGAATGCATAGATTTACTCAGGCAGAGGCTGTTAATCTCTTATTACAGTCATAAGACTGTTTTCCAAATACAGTAAAATTTGGGACTTGTCTGAGTAATATGGAACAATTAATTTTTAAAATCTTGGTGGTCCTAGTGAGATTGCTTTGTTTCTCAGCCTTTAATGAAGAATTTTTTTATCATCTTACTAGAAAGATCAGGTCATTTCATACCGCATTTCATTCTGCTTATGTTTCTTTACTGTTCAGCCAGATAGCAGCAAGGAACAAAACATCTTTTCAATGCAAGTGCAGATCAGACAAATGAAAGTACTTTCATATCCATCACATCTGAATGAAATATGACATGTGCTATCATCCTATGTTTTGTTTGGTTCATCCTTTTTGGGTTTGCGTAGCATTTTGTAGGGATAGAAAGAGCAGGTCTTTTTTTTTTGTGTTTCGTTTTATTCAGTGTGAGTCAGTAGTGCAGAAGGAGAAAATCTCAAGCAGATTACAAGCACTGCTTAAAATATCCTGTAAGGTCAATCCCTTAAATATAATTATAACCATAAACTAATTTACTGCTATATACTATATTCTGTGTACTAGTACTGTGCTCTGTGTACTATGATGTCTCTATGCACCCCAGATCCTCATATAAGGATGATTTTCATGTGCTTGGTGGTCAGCATTACCAGTGTTTTAGGGATTGTATTTCTACCCCCCGCATCTCTGATAGAGGAGGTTTAATTTTCTGTTTTGTGTAAAAAGCCATAGTTTTGAAAGGTCCAGCATTCAAAGATAGATAATCAAGTTTAAAGATCTTTTTTACAATATTCTCCAACAAATCACGATGACATTCTTGCATTTTCCATTAAAAAATTCAGTCTCAGTATCTCACACTCTGAATGTGAATGTAAACTCTTGTTTATAAGGAAGCACAAATTTAAAAATCCTCCCACATCTAGTGTAGTCTAGTAGTATTGTAGCAGTAATTAGTAAAACCAAAACGTCCTTAAATGATAACTTAAGAAACAGCATATAATAATAGTTACATAAACAATTACTAGATCCATAAATTATGACTTTTTAAGATTTCAGATATGACTAATTCTTCTTAAGGTAATGTATTTGAAATCCCATGTCTGTTAATGGAGAAAGTTCTTGACTTAGCATTTACAATATACCACCAACAGCAATAATAAATGATAGCCAGTCACACAGCTGCTAATGATATTTTTAGACACCTATTTTTTAAATAAAAAAAGATTTAGGAATAACCTTTTATAATACCTTTACAGAGCTAAAGAATAGGCTTTGTGTAATAAGATTGTTTTTCAGTTTTTAAAAACTGTACTATAAAAGCTTAGAATCATATAGTTTTAGTGACCTTTTGGTTAAGAATGATACCTGAATGACTGAGAAATTGCAGTTCATTGTATGAGAACTGGCATTTCAGTCTTCGAGAGCTGAATAGAACTGGCAATAATTATATTCTAGATTTTTAATTCCTGATTTATTATATCTGCAAATATATTTCTACTTTAATGATAATTTTTACAATTTATCAATCAAAGTACTTTATTATTCCAGTAGTTTTTTTTCCATATTGGTAATATTGATATTTTCTAAATAGTAGGAATACTAATTATTTTGAAAGTAAAAGTAATTTTTTTCATAAGCATGATCTTTTAGTAGAAATACCTGTATTTCTATCTATTTCTGAAGAAAGCTTGTATTGTAAACCATTGTTTTCTTCAAAGATTTGCAGATTGCATAAACAAACCTTGCATTATTTAGTAGTTGTTACCGTATGTTAAAAACTTTGTCCAGTTGGCTGTATCATTCTGGCTTACATAACACCATAACATCAAAACACTGTAAACAGTTATTTGAATGGTGCCTGTATCATACGCTAATTTTTCTTTAAGCTCTAACCGCCTCATAACAGCATCCAAAAGCAAGGGGAGCTCTAATACAAGTTGGAGTAAATGGAGAAACTTGTGAGAGAAGATTAGAAATAATGTCAGGAAAAGACAGAGTTTGGAGACAAGATTTGTAAAGGGGGAGGGACATAGCTGTTACTCACACAAGTGAGGCAGCCAGAGGTGTTTACAAAGTATGTGAAAAAGAAGAAAAAAGTGTAGGAGACTAAGAGAACCAACCAAGTGACTAAACAGAAATGATGCAAACGTTTTAAAAACAAGCTCATAATGCAAGATGTGCTGAATAGCTAAGAAAACCTCCTAGATATGATATAGTGTGTAGAGAGTGGTTGACATAAGTAGTAAATCCGAAGTAGATTGAGCTGTCCAAGCTGTAATAACACCTGTGAGTTAGAAATATACTTTACTTTCATGTAAGTCTAAATGAAGGGATGTTATACTGATTTTTACTCAAAGGCATGAAAATCATATTAGATCGTTTTGTCTACATAGAAGTAGTCTTTCATAAACATGCAGAACTGTTTTATTTTCACAGCATTCTTTGTATTAAGTTCGACTTCTGACCTAAAACAGAAAAAGTCTGTGATCTAGCGAGCACTAGATTTGTAACAGCCTATTATTCATCATTGACATCAAGGTTCTATTTGAAACTTATTAAGAACGCTTTCTGTTATTTACATCTATATCTAGTGTATAGGTAATTGAATAGTAGAGCACTGTGAGATATTCATTATACAAAATTATTATTTTGCATGTACTAATTTTGAATTTATTTCACTCGTCCAGCAAAAGAAGCTTTATTTCCAGCCTTTGTGACCTATATTGTACGATTCAGCAAGCACATGCTTCCTCATCAAAGGCTGCCTAGTTCACAAAGATGACATACTTGTGCATATGAAAATATATACATAGAGATATTTACTATATGACTGTAACAATAGACAAGATTTTTTATTGAAACATTGTTTTATATATAGTCTGGAAGCAAGAGGCAAGTTTTTTTCAAGGCAAGCAAGACAGTGGATAGCTATACCAGGAACAGAAAGGAATATACAGCTCTATCCAGTCTCACTACTTGGACCATCAATTAATGCTGATTATGTACATTTACACTGCAAACTGCATTGTTACTAGCTTTTAACAGATGAAATTTCTGAGTTTGATTCAGCCTAAATGTACTGAATTGCAAATCTTTAAGTCCTCATTGAAGACTGGAAAAATTAATCAAATATTGAGAAACCAATTAACATCCAGAATAGATGACAAGTTGTTAGACTGTGGTTTGCATGAAGTCTTCTGAAAGGGTTTAGTACACCTTGTCCCAGACCTTTCCTATAGCTCTTGCACTCGGCGCAGGGTAAATGCATGTCTTTGTTCTCACTCAGGCTTCGTAGCCCAAGCTGAAGAGGTAAAGAATTTTACATTTGCTTTATGTACTTGAAACACTAGATTTTTTTTCCTTCTCAAAACACAGTATGTTAGTAGTATTATCAAATCTATTGGAAATCATGTGGAATGGACCATATGATGCCATTGAGCTTAAATAGAAGTGTCCATTGAATAGAGAGGTGTTCTGATAGAAATCAGACTAAATTAATGTAAGTTATTGAATGTTTTTCCAATTTGATATTCTTCCTTACAGAGGACTATCAGATCATGAATTATTTCAGTGAAATTTTTTTAATCAAAATACATATTATTAGAATGCACACTAACCTTGCCCCTGCAGCTAAAAAGATTATGGTAAATGTACTAAAATTAGTTGAGCATACTACTATGTTAATGACTAAACTTGCTCTTCTTCCATAACTTGATTTTTTTTTTCTTTCTTGGCTATGAATACTTGATTTTGGCAGAGTGGAAAGCAAATTTTGTTAGAAAATAAAGTTGCAAGTAATGAAAAACAAAAACAAATAACAAATCCTAGTCAAAATTAAAAGTAACTTGTCTCACATTCAAATCAAATATTTATTTAAAGAAATCAATGATCCTCTGAAAAATATTGTACACACTGCTATTTAAAGAAAAAGGAATGTCCTGCCACAAGACATGAATGACTTTACAGTGAAGATGAGAGTTTGTTTTAAGTCTGTGGGAATTATTAAATAGAAATTATTAAATAGAAATTTTAGAGTACAGAAGTGTGAGTAGTAAGCAGGTTCAAAAGGTTCAATTAGGTGATTTTTTTTCCCAAGAAAATGTATTATAAAGAAATGATGTATACATTTATATAGGAAAGTATACTGCTTTCTTACAGCTAAACAGGAATAGAACATTTTGGGCTAATACTTCTAGCTTCTAGAAGTTTCTTAGCTGCTTGTAGTTTCTGACAGGTACTGTGGATTATGCCATAAAAGAAAATGCTTAGGGTGAGTTTATCTGAAATTTTGTTACATATTTAGACTTTATATCCCACAAAAAATAATTAGATCCATGCCAATTTGTACCAGGTGAGAAGAGTTCTGTGAGTCCCAGTTCAAAACGATCAAATAGATATGTGATATAGCCATCAGTTCAATGGTAGTGGCCCCAGGCAGGGGAGGTTACCCTAGTTACAATATGTTGGCTTGATACAATAAAATAATCTGGGATACACTTATATGAAAATGCACTATATCATAAGTGATCTGAGTTGTGATGAATGTATCAGAAAACATTCTCTTAGACTGAAGTTGTTTGTTTTGACTGATTGTGTTCTTTATTTGTTTTTTGTTATCCTGGTGAGAATATAGAAAAGATTAAAATCTGTGAAAATTTCGAAGTGATATTTTGATTCAAATAGATTTCAGAATAGATGAGGATATACTTTACCTTCTCTTTGTCTCCTGATCATAGGAAATAAACTTCTAAATAGGAGTGGTAGCAAGTGTATTTCATCAACCTAATAAGGAACTCTCATCACTCTGGTGTGTTGATTTAAACACATTTCCAAAAATCAAAAGACTGAACATTCTTGTTACTAAATGCCAGCAGCTGATTACTTAAATTAAATCTTTCATTAATTTATTTTAAATTTCCATTTACTTCATTCAGCATTAACCTTACATTTGTATGTGATTCTATTTCAGAAGGAATGCATGGAAGAGAGACTGATATTTTGACAATATTTTTCTAAAACTGAAAAAATCTAAAATAATCTCAGTCATGGTTAGATGCCCAATCTGACACATCTAAACTTAAACATAGATATATTCAGTCACAGTAACACTGTGGCCTATCCTTTGTGGAGGCAACTAAGGGCTATCAAAATGTTGACAAATATTTTAATTATGAAAAAGAAACGAATTCAATCGAAAGCAAGGAAGTTAAAGAGGAATATAGCTACCCATGAGCTGTATTACTAGTCTGAACCATGTCTGGTTTTCAAATTCACTGTAAAGGTGAGGGAAAAAATTTGAAAGGCTACTTTCAATTTTAATTTGAGCCTTTTAAACTTTATTCAAGATTTATTAAGCCTTTTAATTTCCATCATGTATTAATGTGATAATTTTACTGGCATATTAAAAGGCCTAGATTTTTTTATCAGGGCCTGGTTGTATTATACACAACTGAGACAATGATTGGTTATAAATTTTTATATCATAAACTATTTGGAAAATGAAAATATCAAAAAATGTAAAACAGAAAAAATTAAGTTTGACATCCCTTTTTAACAAATTCCATCATTCCTACTCTCTGTTTCTACAGTGGAGAATTTTTTTCTTGCCTTAGAGTCTTTAACTGACATAAAACCCCATTATATGTGAAAGAACTACATTAAAAAGGTATATATCTTGAGGTTAAGTCATTTATTTTTTTATGTGGGAGGGCGTTGGATTTTTTATTTGTTTATTTAAAGCCTGATCCCATTTCTTTTCAAAACAGGATTTGTTCAAGAGCTGATGAAAATTGTTGTTGTGTTTTGTTGGGTTTTTTTTCCTCCTTCCTGCATGAGAAGTAAGCAGTCTCCTGGTTCAGTAACTGTAAAGCAAGAGACACTACTGCAGTCTAGGTAGCCATAACTGAATCCTGACTTTGCTTCACTGGTCTTGGGAAACTCTAGCTTGGGCCTCTCTGCTTTACATTGGGAGGCATTCCTACAGGAACCCAGTTCCTCCTGAATCTTTTCAGTATTCTTATACCCTCTGCTAGGGTATAGCTTTACAGTTAGCTCAAGTGGTGAGTTTAGGATGCCTTTTGTCCTCTCACAAACTTCTTGCTTGCTAACATCTGTCAAGGGAGACCTCTCGTGGCCAAACTAGTTCTCATGACTGCCAGCTTAGTGGCAAAGTGCCTCACTGGCATTTGAGTCTCCTGAATTTGAGCAATCCTTGTAGATTAAGCCAGCAGGCCTGTTTAACATTTCTGATAAATACCATGTAAGCTTATCTCAAAAGGTCCTTACTACCAGTTATAATACCAGGGAAAAGTGGAGACTAATTTTTACTTAGTCATAGGCATTGTTAAGGAAATGGTTACTAGATTATAGAAAATAGAAATAGAAATATAGGCAAACAGGGTAGTATAGCCTGTGTAGGCAGGCAGCTGAAAGAAAATTTTATTTGTGATGTTGTTAGAACTGGGACATGCATAGATAAGTAAGTCATGTCTCTAGGCAGAGTCTACCTGCATAGGAATAATTTCTTAGAGCATTGTTCCAGGACACAATTTTCTTCAATGATGAAGCTGTTGTCAAACTCTGAAAACATATTCCTAGCCTGGCATGGAGATTTGTCTTCCTCTTTGCACTGCGTGCATAACTATTTGCAAAGCCACACTGTACTATTCCATAGTATGTAAATACCACCTCTCCTCACTCTTAACGGAGAGTTATTTTTTAAACTGAATCAGTGCAGTAATTTTATTGATAGAGTAGACTTTCAAAAAGATGTTATGCACAAAAGGCAATGATGTGAGACATGTAAGTAGAAGTCACTGGAATGAAAGAAATGAGAACTTTTAGAGAGGAAAACTCACTGAAGACAACGTATTGATAAATGAACTCCCAGAAATTTCTCATCTGTATCTTTTTTACTCATTGGGCAGCCTACTGAATGCAAGTGTATTTCTGTGTGTTTCTCTCTGCTTTCCTCTGCACAGCTGGAGTGCTGTGTCTAGTTCTGGGCTCCCCGGTACAAGAAAGATTTGTACGTACTGGAGCAAGTCCAGCACAGGACCACAAATATAATTAGGGGACTGGAGTATCTTTCATAAGAGAAAAGGCTGAGGGAGCTGGAACTGTTCAGCCTGGAGAAGAGCGGTCTCAGGGAAGACCCTATCAATGCGTTTAAATACCTAATGCGAGGGAATGAAGACGAGGGAGCCAGACTCTTCTCAGTAGTGCACACTGATGGGACGTGAGGCAGTGGGCATGAACTAAAAACCAGTAAATTCCATCTGAGCAGAAGAAAAATTTTTTTTAAATATGAAGGTGGCCAAACACTGGAACAAGTTCCACAGAGAGGTTACGGGGATATTAAAAACCCAGATGGAGACAGTCCTGCTCTAGGTGACCCACGTCAAACAGGGGCGTTGGACTAGATGATCTCAAGAGTTCCCTCGCAGTCTCAATTATTCTGTTAATCTTGATCATTTATTTTAAATACCAGGTCACGATTACCTTGTTAATTAAATATTACTCATCTTTGATATACAAAGGTGATTTTGAAATGTAAAGTCCTTTCTGGGAAGGTGCAGAAGACATTATCCTCTAGTTTGCTAATAAATAAGCTTTATTTGATTTATATAATACAAATGTGTTTTTCTACTAAGAGCATAAACATTTCAGAATTGTTACTAAAACTTTTGGCCTATAACTTTTCATTATATATTATTATAGCTTTTTTCATTTTACAGACATACGAGTACCAAGGAACACAATTTATGAAAAGCTTTTAACTAGAGTAGGACTTTCAAGTAACAAAACAAACTTGGAAACAGCTGGGTTGAGAAACGCCCCTTATCACTCTGCTCATTTTGAAGGCTACAAATGTAAGTTAAAAAAGGAAAAGAGAAGGACAGATTTAAAGGAAAAAAGCCAAAATTCAGGAAGGAGTTGGTATTAACTGTTGTAATAGGGAAAAGGTTTATCTTTGTATACAAAATTAGAATATTAAATAGGCTGAGATAAAAAGGAAATAAGTCTTTGAGATGTGAAAACTATTACATTTCAGAATCTTTATGTTGTTGAAGTTTCAAAATTCAAAATGTAACTTCATTTTTTTTCTAAATCATCTTTCAGCATATTGAACATCAATTTCCCCTTGGTATCCACAGGTGACTTTCCGAAATAAGAAAGCTAATCACTTATTCATGTGCTAAAGTAGTCAGTAATCTACAAAATGACCTTTCTTCTTATCCCATAGCACCTAAGAGACTTTGAAGAGCCTTATTGATAGCCTTTTGGCAACTCATTATCCTATAGCAAACATCATTCCTATCTATGTTCATTTCTGTTTCCTTTAGTGAAAACCAATATACATATGAGACACAATTTATCTTAAAAAACTCTGTCAACTCTTCCCCATTCTATAATAAGTCTACCTATTCTTTATTGTATTCTCTAGCAGTTTAACTAGGCTCACTGGGACACAGTTTCCTAACCTTGGAAACTGTGTCCCAGTGTCTTAGAACTGTTATTATTTTTTTTTAAAAAAAGGGCATTATGTTTACCATCTTCCATATCTCTGGCATTTCTGGTAGTGGGGCATTTTTCTGAAAAGTAATGACAAATAAATATCTACTTTACCCTATTAATAATTCTGTATATTCTCTCATCTTAATATTTTTTGCCTCTGTAACTGTCTTGTGTTTATAGAAAAGGGTCTTGAAATTCATAATCAGGAATTACTTTATTCAGAAAATATTTCTATCTTAGACATATCGTCAGTTTCTAAAGAGTTGCATGTTTATAGTTTACAAAGAAGCATTAGGACAATATTTGGAACCGACTTTTCCAAGTCTGAATGACTCACAAGTCTGACTCACATGTCTGACTCACAGGTTCAGACTGTGAGAAACAGATTCTCAAGGATCTACTTCCTTGAGATGGTTGGCTTTATTGTTTGTTTGTTTGTTTGTTTTTTTCTGGATTTCTGATTCCTTCCCAATACTTTTTATGTTCAGGTTATTTACAGATAGCTTTTTAGTATGCTACTTCCATCTTGTGTTGACTTCACTAATACTAATGCATTGCTCTGACAGTATACTAATATGACAATGACAGGCCATGAACCTAAAACTCTTTAAGAAATGAAATAAATTTAAAATAATTTCTTCATAGTAAAAATTTGTTCATATACCTAGCTCTGCACTAGTCAGTAAGACCACTTACTCTAAAAAAAATATGGATTTAGATATCATAAAGTTTTTATAGAACTAGATTGAATAGAACATGTTTCTCTACGTGTAAAGTCTTACATTAAAGTGGGAATTATTAACAATGTTCACAAGCCACATGTCAGTTAAGAACCACTAAAGAAAGACTGCAGTGAAAAAATGTAACAAATCACTTCATCATCTACAAGTGTAAGCCTGAATTATTACACAGTAATGTATTATCTCTTAGCTACTGTAAAAAGACATATTTTCTGCAGCTTAAATTTTGAATTGGTTACATACAGCCAGCCTTATTATAAGCCTGCACCCTCCAAATACATTTGGTCTGATTTTCTTTTTCCAAAAAATTTATAAGTAGGCAAAGGGGAAGGTAAAAGTTTGAAGACAATTTGTGGAATGTTTTTTGAATTACAGGCCAAAAAATGTAGCCTATTGTGAAATGATGACCTTTGTCCAGTGTTCTTTGTCTCCCCAGTGCTTGAAAACTGCTTATTATTAGTCCTTTAGATTTCTTCTGTACTTAAATCTCTGTTTGAAGTCATTCAGAGGCTACTCTTAAGTAAAAGTATTTGAAATTAATCAAAGTAAGGTTTACATTTTATACCACTCTTGTTGCCATTTCTGGGATAGTTGCATACTTGTAAGTGATAATATGAGAAACCTTTTTTGGAAAACAGGAAAATATTCAGGGGGGTATGTAGAGGGGTTTTTGGAGCAGAATGGTCATGTAATGAGCCAGAAGTATGAGAGTATGGAGTGAAGGCCTAGCTGCGTGAGAAGATTCATGTAGCTAGTGTCAACAAGCCGACCTTCGAGAGATGAGGAAAAACAGCAGCTGAGCAAACAAGAATTGAGGGAGTAGCCGGTGGGAGCCGAACACGGAGGGGAAGAAACAAGAACTGATGGAGCCAATTAAGGAAGGACCAGTGGCAGAGCAGTGACCAATCAACACATCAAAGAAGAGTATGTTTAGTAATATTAACGAATAGCAATGCACATGCTTACAGCCAGGGAAAGTACAAAATGTATAAAAGGGACAGCTTATGCTTAATAAAGGTCTTCACTTTGATTCACATTGGATTTTGTGGAGGTGTGTTCCTTCTCCTCAGGGGTATTTTTATTGTTATTGGCTTTATTAGGAAGAAAATCTGGAAAAATTCCATTGTTTCTATTCCCAAAAGAGAAGGAACACATGGCTCCAGCTAAAGTTAATGTGTTTTCTTTAAACTCATGAAGCAGAGGCCTGTGTTTCTGAAAAGTGTGCGTGAAAATTTAGTTCCACCTTTGCAGGTGTATGTTACAATTTAAATGTTGTAATATAGTTTAATGTTATAGTATAAATACCTTATTTACCAATCAATCCCACTGTGAGTGTAACTTCTATTCTTCCTATAATTCCAAAGGTACTTTCAAATCATAAAACAAGGTAACTAGAGTTTGTTCTGAAAAAGGTGAATAAATCTTACCAGAAAACTTCCTCTTTTGAAGCTCTCTGCTTTAAAACAATGACTACTAGCCAACATTCTTGAAAGAGAAATTGTTAGAAAATTTTATTAGTAGTGTATGCACTGAGACAATTTTCTTCTCAAAGTCTATATTCTACCAATTAAATAACTGAAATATAAAGTGTTTGTATCATATCAGTTTATATCACAGTGTATCATCATGACATCTGAAAGCTTTGCATGAAAGGGAAATTAGTTATTGAATGCCATTTATTTGCTCTTCTGACCTACCTTAAAATATAATTTGTAGGTTTGCTGAAGTCTTTCTTATTAATGCAGGTAAATATGAACATAAATTCCATGCTCTCCTCAGTTTCTTCCTTCTACCTGATGCTTGCCCTGTTTCTCCATTTGTCTCTACATTATACAGCAGAGAAAGAACTGACAGCAGAATGTCTAGGCTAACAAAAAACTACTGGCTGTTTGTGCTTAAATCTAAAATCAGTCCTCACTCCTGTTACCTGCTTGGCTGCACCATCCGTACAAAGCATGTCTATTGCCGCCGTGATAGGGCTATGAGGGTACATGTGAGAGACTGTAGACAGAGGAAAATGCAGAAAAGGCTCACTGTGGAAAAAAAAATAAATAGTGCTCCTCCTCTGTATGAGGACTTCTCCATGAGTAAAGGAGAAGGTTATGTAAAATAATTATTCACATAATATTTTATGAGTTGTTTTGGAATATATAAAGGCTATTTAAATCCTAAAGAACCATTTCATTGTCAGTAGATAGAACAATATAACCTTTTTCAATCTTTATCTTCATTTGATGGCTGGAAAACTGGCCTCACTAAAAACAGCAGATCAGAGAGTAATGCGAGTGTAGCCAGATTGCGTGAAAAGAATACCCAAAATTGTCTGAGAGGGCATTTGACTAACAGTGCTGTGACTGAGAACTGAAGATGTCCACCAAATGTTCTGGAAGAAGGTGTGCATATTAGTGGGTGTGTGTTTGTGTGTGTGGTTAAAGCTTTTGTGGGTAAGTTATAGAAGGCTGTTTAGAAGGCTGTAGGCATTATCAATTCATGAGACTTGAAGTGAGAGATTTTTCCTTGCAACAGTAGGCAAATTGAACCATTGATGTATGCCAGAGGAGAAATAAACCCAAGCACTGAAAAACCTTATTCGTTATGTGTTTTCTACCTGCAATAATAAATGAAGTATTGTGAAGCTGGTTTCAGTTTCCTGTCATTTACATTTTATATTTTTGTATATGTTACATATTTATGAAAGTTGCATATTTTTGTCTGCCCCAAATTTCAACTGTTTAGTATGTAACAATGTTAGCTTTTTCCATGTTATGACTGGGAATTTAAAAGAATTTTATGCATTCTCTACCTGTATGCCTAATTCAAGTTTCTCATGAGGGAATAATAAATCAATGTGTTTTATCCAGTGGGATGTTAATGAAATAAGAACAAGCAGTTCTATTATAGTTAAATGGCTAATAGTCTAAATTACTACTGTCTGTTTACTACAACAATATTGACCTTATATAGTCTGAATGTGTCCCTAGCTCTTAGATTGTAAAAAAGAGTAATTGTAATGAAGCAGTATGTTTACTTTAATAATAGAATTCACCTCAGATACGTTTGTGTTAAGCATTTTGCACCTGAATCTAAGCCTTATTAGCATAAATTTAATTAAGTGCTCTTCTGCTTTTGTGCCAAAAAGGGAACATATTTTAGATTAAGCAGGAAGTTTGTACTACCAATTCATAGTAGACAATAAAAATACTGAAAATAAGCAAGTCTGGAATCAACAACTTGGAAAAGAATATAGCATTGATGAAAAAATTGAGAACAATGATAACAAGCTTTTTATATATAAATTCATGCTTCCACATCATGAAAGATCAAGAAATATTAAAGAAACAGGTCTTAACATCAGTGGAACAAAAGCAATCAAAAGAATTATTTAGTAAGTTTATAGTAGTGGGGTTTTTTGTTTGTTTATTTTATAATGGCTGTGTTTTTTCTCCAGTTTCCTGAAAATTAATGACAAGTTGTTTCAAAGTTAGAATTACTGACTGTGCTACTTTTTCCATAGACAGCTAACTGAATTTGACAATGCTTTTCTTTATAGTACGTTCCAGTCATAATGTAGGGTTTGTATGTTTTATCTTTTTCTGTGAGTGTATACTTCAGTTTTCCTGAAGTTTGTGTTGTGAATGAAATTTGGCAAACATTTGAAGACAATTACTTGAATTCAATCAAAGGCAGCAGGAGACCTCCATGAACGAGCAAGGAGCTCTTGACTGAGCTCAGACATACAAAGGAAGCATACAAGAGGTGGAAACAGGGGCAGGTGACCCAGGAGGAGTATAGAAATGCTGTCCAGTCCTGCGGGGATGGGGTTAGAAAAGCCAAGGACAACCTGGAGTTAAATCTGGTGAGGAATAAGAAAGGCAACAAACAGGATTCTACAAGTATATAACATTCAAATATCCAGTTTTATTAAAGTAATTGAAAAGCTGGGGGAAAAAAGCCCCTGACAACAACATTACTCTGAGAGGGCCTAATTGTACCTTTCTTCTTCTCTTTTTCTAATTGTCTTAAATGAAGTGCCTCTACTTTGTTTCTGAACTATTCCTCATGCTTGTCAATGCTAGCAGCTAAGAGGCTAAGAATTGAGCTGGGTTTTCAAGAGGGTTTTGAAAAAGAAGAAGGAATGTTGTGCCACAAGATAAGCTTAGAGAGGATAGTTTTTGTCTGAAAGAGACAATCTAGAGATGTATCAGAGTGAGAAGTTATCATGTATTTGACACTATGTCATATATACATGGAGAAAAACAGTAGTCACTTGAAATTAGGAAAGCCTGATAATCTGGGAAGCACCAAATAACGTTCTTCTGCAGTTGTGACAAACTCTCTGATTTTACTGAATGCAGAGAAGATCTAGACAAAAACTTGAAATAAGGCAAACAGGTGGCCCAAAATAGAGGAGGAATATTATTTTTTATAATCATCAAATGGTTGACTAATTTATGTTTTAAGGGTGCTGTGCAGTCATCTAATCTAACTTCCTCCTCAGATTGGGTCTAGCTGAAGCAGGTTGCTCAGGGCCTGTCTAGGTGAGTTCTAAGCACCTCCAGAAATGGAGAACCCAAAACCTCCCACAGTTATTTTGAGCAGTGTTTGATCACTATCAGAGAGAAAAAGTTTCATCACAGAATTTCTTCTGGTGCCTGTTGACCTTTTGTCATATGTTCATGTCCTTGACTACAAGAGTGCCAGTAAATCCAAACAGATTCTAATAACAGAAGGAACATCTGGATCTGACTGGAGCATTTCCCATAAGTGTGCACATGTGTAAGCTGGGGGAGAGAGAAGGAAGAAAGTGGCAGTAGAGAGTGATACCAGTGAAGAAGAAATGGTAGAATTTAGCAGGATTCAAATACATTCAAAAGCATATAATGGTTTATTCCTCTGGTAAGTGTACAAGAGTCTAACTACACTTTTGAATAATCACTTTATTCTTTCAAGAAACAAGGCTGTTATTCTTTTAAAGACTTTGTCAGAACTGGCTATATTTTTTTTGTCCTTTCTCTATTAATTACATTGTCAGAAGCAACCTGATCGCAGTCAATACACCAAAACTGTTGCTTTGTAAGTTTTGCTCAGTCATGTATGGTTCTTGCTATAAGTCAGTATATTAAAATGAGAAATAAGATGTAGAACTGTCTTTTGTCTAGATATTCCACTTCAGGAGCAAGCAGCAAAACATATTTAGTGGCATTTCTCAACAACAATTTGTTTTATGAGAAAACTGGCATTGATTTTTCTGACAAATTTGCCTCTATTTTTCCAGTCTTCCATAAAAATCAGTACCACTAGCAAAAGAATTGAAGATGAAAAGCAGAGCATACACAAGTGCCAAATCAGGTTGGCCCTTCAATATTTATTCCAATTTAATTAAACTACGGAACCATTCATTTCTGTGCTAGGTGATAGAATCTGATTTTTTATGGAAAATTTAGAGTGTATTGTTTTGGAATCTCCATTGCTAAAACAAATTGTTGGCAGTCTTATTTGTTAGTACAGTAGAAGAGTATACTTCTGTCCTAGTTTCACTGGGATTTTGTCTCAGTTTGTCTCCAGCCATGGTGATCAAGGCCCTTAGCAGTTAAATGCAGGGCAGCTGATCCAGACTGGCCCACAGGTGTATTCTATAATATTAACAATCAAGTTCCCTATAAAAGGGAAGGCTTACTAGGCAGAGGTGAGGCTGTTTTTGCTCTCCTTTCTTCTGGCTTTTCTTCTTCTTTCTTCTTTCTTCTTTCTTCTTTCTTCTTTCTTCTTTCTTCTTTCTTCTTTCTTCTTTCTTCTTTCTTCTTTCTTCTTTCTTCTTTCTTCTTTCTTCTTTCTTCTTTCTTCTTCTTCTTTCTTTTTCTTCTTCTTTCTTCTTCTTTTTCTTTCTTTTTCTTCTTTCTTCTTTTTCTTTCTTCTTTTTCTTTCTTCTTTTTCTTTCCTCTTCTTTCTTCTTTCTTCTTTCTTCTTCTTTCTTCTTCTTTCTTCTTCTTTCTTCTTCTTTCTTCTTCTTTCTTCTTTCTTCTTTCTTCCTCTTTTCTTTCTTTTTCTTTTTCTTTCTTCTTCTTTTTCTTTCTTCTTTATCTTTCTTCTTTCTTCTTTCTTCTTCTTCTTCTTTCTTCTTTTTTCTCTTCTTCTTCTTTCCTCTCCTCTCCTTCTTCTTTCTTTCTTCTTCTTTCTTTCTTCTTCTTTCTTTCTTCTTCTTTCTTCTTCTTTCTTCTCTCCTCTCCTCTCCTTCTTTCTTTCTTTCCTCTCCACTCCTTCTTCTTTCTTTCTTCTTCTTTCTTTCTTCTTCTTTCTTTCTTCTTCTTTCTTCTTCTTTCTTCTTTCTTCTTCTTTCTTCTTCTTCTTCTTCTTCTGTTCTTTCTTCTTGTCTTCTACCTGCTTTCTTCTTTCTTCTTCTTCTTTCTTCTTCTTTCTTCTACTTCTTTTTCTTTCTTCTTTCTTCTTCTTCTTCTGCTCTTCTGCTACTTCTTCTTTCTTCTTTCTTCTTTCTTCTTTCTTCTTTCTTCTTTCTTCTTTCTTCTTTCTTCTTCTTTCTCCTTTCTTCTTTCATCTTTCTTCTTCCTCTTTTCTTTCTTCTTCTTTTTCTTTCTTTTTCTTTTTCTTTCTTTTTCTTTTTCTTTCTTTTTCTTTTTCTTTCCTCTTCTTTCTTCTTTCTTCTTTCTTCTTCTTTCTTCTTCTGCTCTTCTGCTTCTTCGTCTTCTTTCTTCTTCTTTCTTCTTTCTTCTTTCTTCTTTCTTCTTTCTTCTTTTTCTTTCTTCTTTTTCTTTCTTCTTCTTTTTTCTCTTCTTCTTTCCTCTTCTTTCCTCTTCTTTCCTCTTCTTTCCTCTTCTTTCCTCTTCTTTCTTCTTTCTTCTTTCTTCTTCTTTCTTCTTTCTTCTTTCTTCTTTCTTTTCTTTTCTTCTTTCTTCTTTCTTCTTCTTTCTTTTCTTCTTTCTTCTTCTACTTTTCTTCTTTCTTCTTCTGCTCTTCTTCTTTCTTCTTTCTTCTTTTTATTTCTTCTTTCTTCTTTCTTCTTTTTATTTCTTCTTTCTTCTTTCTTCTTTCTTCTTTCTTCTTTCTTCTTTCTTCTTTTTCTTTCTTCTTTTTCGTTCTTCTTTCTTCTTCTTCTTTCTTCTTATTTTTCTTTCTTCTTTCTTCTTCTTCTTTCTTCTTTCTTCTTTTTCTTTCTTCTTTCTTCTTCTGCTCTTCTGCTTCTTCTTTCTTCTTCTTATTCTTTCTTCTTTCTTCTTATTCTTTCTTCTTTTTTCTTCTTTTCTTTCTTCTTTTTCTTTTTTCTTCTTTCTTTTTCTGCTTATTCTGCTTCTTTCTTCTTTTTCTTTCTTCTTTTTCTTTCTTCTTTTTCTTTCTTCTTTTTTTTTCTTCTTTTCTTTCTTCTTTTTCTTTTTTCTTTTTCTTTCTTCTTTTTTCTTTCTTCTTTTTCTTTCTTCTTTTTTCTTCTTTTCTTTCTTCTTTCTTCTTTCTTCTTTCTTCTTTCTTCTTTTTCTTTCTTCTTTTTCTTTCTTCTTTTTCCTTCTTCTTTTTCCTTCTTCTTCTTTCTTCTTTTTTCTTTCTTCTTTTTTCTTTCTTCTTTTTTCTTTCTTCTTTTTTCTTTCTTCTTTTTTCTTTCTTCTTTTTCTTTCTTCTTTTCTTTCTTATTGCTGATGATTGCTACTCCTGGACATCTTGCTGCATCGTGTAGCTAAGTATACTTTTTTGTGTTATCATTTATATTGGTTTCTTTATTTTATTAAATCTGTTTAATTTTAACCTACGAGTCTCCTTCTTTTTCCCAATTTCCTTCCTCAGTTGAGAAAGGGATGCTGGGTGAGAGAAAAACTGTTATAGTTTAGACCTGGGTGCAGGCTAAACGAAGACAACTTCCTTAGCAATTTCTGCAGAACTTATAATCTTGAAGAATCTAATTTCAAACACTTACAAAACAGAAATATTTTGTTAAGAACCTAAAATGAGAAATATTTTTCTTTGCTCCAAATTGAAAATTTTGATTTTCTAGTCATAAAGTATTTTGAATCTCTTCCATCATTTATTAGAGTGCATTTGCCTTTTAGCATATACTCCCAAATAATCCAGGTCTGGTTTTCTATTCTCTGCTGACCATGATTTTCTAGTTAAAAAGACTCATAATGAAATATATTTTCCTGTTGATAAACATGAGTGATACATCTAGTCATAAATGTGTGTATATATATATTTTAGCCACAAGTGGAGAAATAAAAAAGGCATCTAGGCTTTGAACTGCAACCAACAATATTTTGTCTGTATTTTTTCAAGGGAAAATGAGGCTAATATTGAAAACAACTTAATTAATTTTTGAGCACTTCAACAAAATAAAATTCATTATTTTATTTTGGAGAATACTGAAATACTTTATAAGGAAAGAAGTTTTCACAATAAAATGTTTGGACATTTTTCATGCTACTTCCATAATTGCAAACTTTTTTTCCACTTGATTTTTAATGTATGTTCAATTTATATGAATGCAAAGGCTGAAATGCTTTCTAAGGGATATAAACACTTTTTTTATTCAGTTCTCTATTAAATATTGCTTAGTGGATTGGTTTTGAATGATTTTGATACATGTATAGCTTTTAATGTTTTAGTTTTCATCATTATGTAAAGAAAATTTTTATGTAACAAAAGTGTTGAAGGTAATTCTGACACAACCTCCAGTAATCTTTTACAAGGTTTGCAGAAGGGTCAAAATTCAGATTCACATGCTTGAGTTGGGGAACTGAAAAAAAAATCTTCAGAAATTCTATGTGGATAGGGTAACTCTGTGGAAGTTTTTGTTATATTTACATACTTGAATATGTTGAAAGAGCAAGGCACAAAGGTAATTTTACTTTAGATTCCTATACATATGGACTCTGAATTTGAGAGCAACTGAATAAAATTTCACTGCAGTACTTGGAGAAGAATGACTATATTCTTTCCTATTGTGATTTATAGACTATAATCTTGAACACTACTTTCCTGCCTGTAGACCTGAAGCTATTCCCAGTTAAATTAAGTTGAAGAATCTGTAACCAAGAGAACACAGATTTTTAAATTCTTTAGTTCTCTTGAACAAACATCAATTACATTTTTTTTTAGTTTATGGCAGTTTTACACCTGGTTTTGATTAAGTGACAATAAAATCTGCATATTTGGTTGTATCTTGGGATAAGAGGAGTACATTTTTTCATCTACATGAAAGAGCATCCATTTGAAATACTGCCAACTTTAAGAAAATTTTATTGCAGTTATTAATTACTGTCAGATACACTTATTTAAATATAATGATCCTTATTTGAATGTATCCTACACTTTAATACTATTCATCAATAGTAATTACTGCAAGTATAATTAACAGCTCAATTATATCATATTTACTTAAGGTATCTAGTTGGACAAAAAGATTGCATTTAGTACAGTGTCTTGAAGGCTAATTTGAAAACAATGGGCGGTCATTAAGAGTAATTATATCTGAGGAGGAGAATTGAAAACTTTGTAGGAAAGTTTTTGTGTCATGTATCTGATTGCACTAAGATCATAAACACACATTCTTTCAGGGTGTAATGCTTTTCAGCTCCATAAACTTCTTTTCTATCATAATGCTTCTACCTTGGAATTTTCAGTCTTGAAAGTGTTTCAATATCTGCTCAGCCTAACTTTGTAAAAAATACTTGAATACATTATAAAATGACAGCCTTTCAATAAAAAATGAAGCTTCGTAACTTGCAGAACACAAACCATTTTTTTTTACTTATTCTAAGGACCAGACAGGCAATCCTGTAGAATAATGAAGGGCTAGTAAATGCAACTTTGTTATTCAAGACAAATCAATGTCCATACTTAGACAGAGGTGCGATAAGGCTGATTAAATACTATGAAACATTATATATATAAACTTTGTATGTTTAGGAGGAAAGAATACAAGAAGATTGTGATTATTTCTATTAGGGAAAAAAAAGACATGACTTGATAAAATTTAATTAATGAATGTTGTAGTAAAAGTATATCAGAGGATTCTGCTCTGCCTGCATGACAATATAGCAAAAAGTTTGTATTAAAAAAACATGAAATTATACTTCACACAACTTTTAGACTATGCAACTTGCTAAAAAGGAATTTTTTTACAACAGTAACTTAGTAATGCTCAAAAAGGGTAAGATGTGTTTGTCTAGTACAGAATGGATATATATGTGTGTGTGTATAAAATTCATATTCACTGTAATGTAATTCAGGTTGACTTTCACTTCTCTTTTAAGAAGAATAAGGGCTTCCTATTATCGAAGCTCAACTACATAGCAGAACCATGAATAAGTTTGACTACTTATAAAATGTCACAGGGAAATATATTGTGGAAGCCATTTTAAATCTTTTTCTTTAGACTTTAAGCCATTATCTCACTTTCAGATACATTCCATAGTACTCTGCCATTCTCTGAAGTGGCTGATTTTAGTTATTCTTAGAGACATGATAATAGTACAGACATAAACACTTGCTCTGGTCTATGGGAATACAGTCACTTTTGTCAGATTGACAGAAAACCCAGGTCTTACAGTGAAGTCTTTATTTTCTCTTGCTTTATTAGCATAAAGATTAAGTTTTAGCATGTTAATACCTTCACTGGTTTCAAAATTTGTCTTTGCTACTAATACTTTTTTTTCTTATTTTTTATTTGAAAGACTATGCTTAAAGGCTAGTGTCTTCCATTATTACTGAGATTAAACCAACGTACCACCAATATATAAATAGGTAACTAAGTTTGTTTAGGTGTTTGATGATTTAGTAAGGGGGCTATTATATCTTTTTTTAATAAAGACCTTTTGTATTTTGTAAAACCAGAGAGAATGACTATGATGATTAAAGGAACTGAAGACTTTTCCAGCAGATGCAAAAAGCAGAAAGAAATTACATAGGCAAAGAAAAGTGTGACACAAACTGGCAGGAAACAAACCACTTAGAACATACTTAGTCCTTCCATAATAAAGACCTGTGGGCAGAAATCCTGCTCCTGCTGAAGTAAGTGACATAGTATAAGATGGATTTAACTTTTTTTGTTTCAAAATTAGGGTCTTGCTATTACTGAAGCTCAAAACCAGCAAAAACTGTTTTTGTATGAGCGTTTAGTGAAATTAAAACTTAGATCTTTTAAATCCTACAGTTTCCATTTCTTTCTTTGCCTTAAGCCCTATACTCAGTAGTTATTCTAGGAAGTTTTCTATTACAGCAGCATACGTGGCTGAAGCAGAAGGCCAACACATGCTGTGTGTTGGACATCCATAAGTTTAGGAGCACTGGATGACATTAGCAGTCCTATCTCACCTACCTTGAAGGATTACTTAATGAGAGACTTTTGATATTCTAGTTGTACAATTTTTATATATTTTTTAAACTTTTTTAGTTACTCTTTTTAACTACCCCTGAAGCCTAATGGGCAAATTGGAGAGAAATGGATCTGATGGATAAGGAATTGCCTGGATGGCTGCATTCAAAGTGTTATAGTGAATGGCTCAATGTCCAAGTGGAAACCAGTAATGAGTGGTGTCCCTCAAGGGCCAGTACTGGGACCAATACCGTTTAATATCTTCATTAATGACATAGACAGTGGGATTGAGTGCATAGGCTGCAGGGGGACAACCTGCATCACCATGATCTTCTCCATGGGCTGCAGGGGGATCTTTGCTCTGGCACCTCCTCCCCTTTCTTCACTGACCTAGGTGTCTGCAGGGCTGTTTCTCTCACATTTTCTCACTCCTTTCAGCTGTTGCATAGTGTTTTTTATCCTTCTTAAATATGGCATCACAGAGGTGCCACCAGCATTGCTGATTGGCTCAGCCTTGGCCAGTGGTGGGTCCTCTTGAAGATGGCTGCGACTGGCTGTGCCTGACATGGGGGCAGCACATAGTGTCTTCCCACAGAAGCCACCCCTGCAGACTCCTGCTACCCAAACTTTGCCACATAAATCCGACACATACACATAATGAGCTAGATGCTCTCACGTTCCACATACCCTTACAAAATATTAAAAAGATAAAGGAGCAATAAAATAAAAAAACTGGAAAAAAGACTTTAAAAATTAAAATTAAAACAATAGGAAAAGTAGCATAACACCACCTAAATTGTATGAATGAAAAATACTTCATTATGAGCAACCAAATTTTGTGCTTACAATTATTCACCACATAGTTCACCTGAATAGTTCATGTCATTTTTGTGAGTATTAGGAATCAGAAGTGTTGATAGATATAACTTAGGCTGAAATAGGGAAGAGGAATAGAAGAACATAGAACAGTTCAACCCATAATACAACTGAATAACGTAAGTACAGCAAGTTGATAAAAAGCAAGGTGTTAAAAAGAGAAATTCTGCCTTGCAAACAACATTGCAGAAAATAATGCCAAATATAGCTTTTTGAGGTTCTATCTCAATATACAGTCTTCAAAATTGTGACAGCAGAGATGAGCATGCATGTAATACTGAACACCATTAAAATTTCATAGCTACTTTATACTTAAGGAATCCTTTGTGAAAGTCTCTGCATATCAGGTAGAGAAACAAAGAACATGGAATTTAAATAACTTAATGAATGTCTGAAACAAATCTGTAGCTGTACAAACTCTTGGCAGCCCATTCTTGACTGGGTATGATAGACAATACAGGATTTCATTGTAGGTCATTAAAAGATGATAACCAGAATAAATATTTTGAATCTTGAGATCCACAAACCAACATCTTTTAAATGGTAGTTTTACTGCTGTAGTCCCAAAAGTGGGTTGTTCACCCAATGTGCATTGTCCAATCTACACACAGAGTTGAGGTATTTTCCTTTATTACGTAAATGCGCAGATATGGGTGCCAGGTATAAATGTGCACACCCTTGGTACAGAATGACAGTTATTTATACCCAAAATATTAACATATTTAATCATCTGATACATATTCATTGCTATTCTATTATTTCATTGGTTAAAATTTCCTTGCCTATCATGCGAATAACTACACATGCGCATTAGAATTTTTTGCTATTTTATTTCATTCTTTTGGGTCAGTGGGTTTCCTCGTTTGGCCTAAACCAGGCCAATTTTCCTTTCA
Organism: Nyctibius grandis; assembly: GCF_013368605.1. Classification (NCBI taxonomy): domain Eukaryota; kingdom Metazoa; phylum Chordata; class Aves; order Nyctibiiformes; family Nyctibiidae; genus Nyctibius; species Nyctibius grandis. The sequence continues at coordinate 25,032,439 of NC_090663.1, read as the reverse complement.
GTGATTTTTACTTTCAGCTAAGTCTCCTCTAAGTAACTGCACTTTCTGAAACTAACTGCATGTTTTGCAAAGAGTGTCTGCTTCTAGGACTGATAACGCTCGAAGTTTGTAGTTATCACTGAGGCACCGGTAGGGATGTTATGCAGAAAGGCTCTTGCTGTACTTATTCTTAGAGAAACCAAGCTCACTACTAAATTCCTCACTGCTTACAAGCGAAGAGCCAAAGGGGGGTCACGCCTGCAGGGAGGAGCGGACAGGGCAGGTGACCCAAAATTGACCAACGAAGGTATTCCATCCCATACACGTAATTCTCAGTATAAAATGGGGGGATCACGAGGGTCTCGGCCTCCCTGCCCCTTCCGCCTGCGGGTTTTGGGTGCTTCTGCTGCTTCGGGCTGCTTCTGCGGCTTGAGCCTTTGGCCACTGTCAAAGGAGGACTCTGTCCGTTTTCCTGCTGCCCCCGATCCCGATCCGTGCACCCCTGAATCCAGTTCTCCACTGTCGCTGGGCCCAGCCTGGGCCTTCCCAGAGCCTGCCCTGCAGTGCCGGTGGTGACGTGGCTGACATCGGGGGAGCTTGATCTTGGTTTTGTATATATTTGTATATATTTGATTATTCCAATATTATTATTATACTCTTTTTCATTATTATAGTTTATTAAAACTGTTTTAACTTTCCAACCTGTAAGTCTCTCTTCCTTTTCCCTTTCCCTTTGGGTGGGGGGGGCGGAATTAACAGAGAGCGTCTGCCACAGGTTTAATAGCCAGCCCAGCTTTAAACCGTGACAGTGGGTTTCTGGAGTCGGTGGTCTGTGAGTCGGTGGTCGTGATCTCCCCCTGCCAGAATTACCTTTCCCCTAGTTTCATTTAAATTTGGCAACACTAAGTAGTTCTTCACAGGCTGTTAACTGAGTAGACCATCATTCACCTTGGGAGACAAGTTCCTCTGTTTTACAATGCCATAAAAGAATGGGTTAGGTTAATCTTTATCGAGGTTCATCCTATCTAATATCACTGCCAACTCTTGCTTTGGTCACTGTAAGACTGTTATTTTAGTTATGTCTATATAGGGTTTTTTAATATTAATTCGTAAACCAAAAACTGGTCTATGTCACATACCAAAACCTCTGCACATACATGCAGACACCTCATAATGTCAACCTTAGTGTCATATGCATATAAAGCAGTATGATCTTATTTTAGTGCCCTTCTACGATGGGAAATGTCCATATAACTCAGCGAAAGGGAAGATGAGCTAACTCATCTTCTATAACTGTGAGACAAGTCTTACTCTTTTGACAATATTGTCACTCAAGGAAAAGGGTAGAGGTACAAGACAAATATATTCTCCATACTGTACCTTTCTAGGTTCTTACAATCTTTGTCTTAATAACTTCCTCAACAGATATTGTAGCTTTCAGTTTGAATAGCCCTTGATAGACTTTGTTAATAAATGTCTAATTCCTGTGAAGCTCACTAATCCTTTAGGCCTGTGACATCCAGTGGCAATTAATTCCACCGTTTAATATGAAAAAAATACACTTTGTTTCTTTTAGCCTGCTGATTGAAAAATTCATTGAAGGACCATTCTTCTAATTTTGTAAAAAATAAAATGATGTCAGATTCCATAATTCTGTGTATGTCCTCATTCAACTCTTTCCTTTTTTATTCAGGTGAAAGCTCCTAGGTTTTTATCAACATTCTCTTCCACAATCCTTTTTTTTTGTCATTTCTAACTTCTTTTGTTATACCATGCCCTTCTGTGGTGATCAGAATTGCATGTAATATGATTATGAATCTGCATATTTTGGTTATGTTTCTTATTCTGCATTCTGTTCCATTCCTGAGGTTTCCTGACATTGTTTGCCCTAGAGGCTCCTTGCGCAGAGAGACAAGTACTTGACATGACTCAGAGAATGGTGGGTTTGTATTTTGAATGTTTCTCTCTGTAACAAAATATCTTCTTTTTATGTATATGAAATGAATGAAAACATGTATTTTAATGGTTTTGGTGTGAGAGATATATAGAGAAAAGATATATAGCATAAAAGACACTAGATATCTGTTTGGACCAGTACAAAAATCTTGAAAGAATTTATGCTCCCAAACCTTTGACAGTGCAATGAAAAGGAAGCACTTTGGCTACACTATGCTTTCCAAAACTTGCAATTCATTCATATCCCAAAATATGAAATATTAGCAATGGATAATACATTTGAAACTATTTAGAGATTACATTTCTGTTTTGTGAGAAAAATAATGCATATTTTAAAAAAGACACCTTTCCTAATGTGATAAAGATTGTTGTCAGTATTTCCAGTTAGAGTTACCTGCCATAGAATGCCATGTGCTAAAACATGGTTGTAGCTTGGTGATTTTTGTGCTGAAATACTTTAAAGTTAATCTGTTATCGCAGGACAAAAAAAGTGAATTAATCAGTATATAAGTAATATCTAGACTCTTTTATTATTAGTATAATTATTTCTATGCTTATACAACATATGTTAAGGGAACCAAGTTTAACAGCAATTTCTGAGGTCTATATTGTAATGTAAAATTGATTTCATCACTGAACACTGGATTAAGAATGGTAATGTTGGACTTTTTAACATCATGAGGCTTTTCCTGTTGTTAGATAATATTATTCAATTTTATTAACGTTTTATATATTTTTAAGGAATATTTCTACCCGAAGGTATAAACTTCATACATTAAATTTTGTATATGCTATCTGAAACTATTCTTCAGTGATGTATTAAAAGATTCCAGTTCTGATCTCCTAAATCATAATCATGTAACTTATTGTCCTGGTTTCATCTGGAATAGAGCTATTTTTCTTAGTAGGTAGCACAGTGTTGTGTTTTGGATTTACCATGAAATTTTGGTATGAGAAGAATGTTGATAATATACTGATGTTTTTAGCTGTTGCTAAGAAATCAAGGACTTTTCAACTTCCCGTGCTTTGCTAATGCGCAGGTACACAAGAAGAAGGGAGGAAGCATAGTCAGAACAATGGATCCAAATTAACCAATAAGATATTCCATATCAAGCAACATCATGCTCAGTATATAGATGAGAGTTGGCCAGGAAGTCTTGCTCTCTTCCGGGATTGTGTTTTTGGGGTTCCTCTCCTCTGGGATCACTAGACAGGGACAGGCTGGGCATTGGACAGCAGGTTGTGAGCAGTTGTATTGTGCATCACTTGTTTGCATATTCTTCTATTATTATTATCATCATCATCATTATTATTATATTTTATTTAAATTATTAAATTGTTTTTTATCTCAACCCATGAGTCTTTATCTTTACCTTTCTGATTCTTTCCCTCATTCCCTGGGGGATGAGGGGAGAGTGAGCGAGTGGCTGCATGATATTTAGCTGCCGGCTGGGTTAAACCATGACACGTATGTAAAGTAGTTAGGTAACTTTGCAATGCTCACGATCCACCACATTATAGCTTTGTCTAAATCATTCATAAAGATGTTAGAAGTAATGATTTCATCATTAATTTCTGATCTTTCTAACACACATGAAATGCCACCTTTCATTTTTGCCTGGAATTCATAGCTTAGCCAAAAAACTAAACTGCTTCTACAATTATTCTTGTGAAATTTTCTCAGAAGATTTTGGAAAACCCAACCAGACAATCCAGAATTCTGAAACGTGAATATCTGTGTTTGATTCAAAATGCTACCTATTTCACATCAATGATATATTTTCAGAAGTTGGTTCTGAGGAATCAGTGTTTTTAGGTACTCATAGCTGTCAAAGCTGATGTCTCCACATATTCTTTGTGTTTTGAGTTATTTTTATTCTTTGTGCTCCATTCTCTCTTCCCATACAGCTATGTAAAGAGATGGTATTAGGAATGGGGAAAAGCTACCCTGGTTCATTGCATGAGTTAATATGGAGATGTTTGAGCTTTGAAAGCCTTTTGGATTGGATTGAAGGATAGAACTGGGGTAAAGAGAATAAAATGAGTTGAAATCTCATTCATAGTTCTTTTCAGGCTTAATTCTTTCCTCAATACTCTGCCTCAACTACTCTTTCAACAACACCAGGCTTTATCTTAGGGAAATTAGTTGATTCCCTCTGAAGAACAGCTCAAGGATAAATGAAAACGTACATAGTGTGTTTGATCAGAAACCCAGGACCAAGGCATGTATTAAGATCCTAAGTTATTGGACAATATAGCTGAATTTCAGGAACAACAATCTTATAAATAAAATACAGTTTAATTCATTTCAAGTTTTAGTTTTTCCTTCATGTTGATTCTCCAGTGATAAGTTTATCATTTTATGTACTAAGAAACAGAAATTAAAGCTGCAAGAAAATCAGCAAAAACATGAGATAGTAACTTATGAAAACAATTTATGACTTTTGATGAGAAAGCAGGACATGCAGTTCATTTTCATCTTATACTAAAGCACAATTACTGAAAATTTATTCTAGGCATCTTCAATCATTTTTTTTTCGTTTGGTTCAGACCACCAGAAACTAAAATAAGAGAACTATTATGGCATAAATACACCTCTTGGTTTGTTTTCTTACTTTTTAAATTGTCAGTTTATAAGGCAGTTAGAAAAACAACATCACAGCAAGACTGGAACAGTATTAGCATTAGTAGCTTGAAGTCAAAGAAAAGATACAAAATGCATTTCTCATTATTTGGGCATATAAATAATAAGCATCTACACCATCTGAGATGACTGATGTGGATCTCTCCAAACTATACCTATTTAGTAATTATATTTTTCACAAAATGTGTCATGTTATCTTCTCCTATATTCATTACATATCTCTATATGTATACACTAGTAATATAGTACAATACAATTAATGATTTTTCATAGATCTCTGAAATGTATTATTAAAACAGTATATTTTAAATACATGAATAGAAGTGTATATACATTGTATGTATTTACATACTTACATAGAATCATATCAATATGCATGTGTGCATTGGTATGTAATATGAATTTAAACATAGTGATGAAAGCTAAATATGTTTAGTTTTTTGAAACTTTTCTTTCTCGTATGCCAGGACTTAATTTCAAAATATGTAATTCCCATGGGTGTAGATTATATTAAGATATATGTCAGTGTAAAGGATGCTTTCATGAGCTGGCCTTAGATGTCAGTGACTTTAGAAACACTTCAAAGTGAAATAGAGATCTCTGAGTTATAGTTTTAGCAATGCACATAAAAGTATGGAGGTGACAAACAAGAGCTAAAGATTTAATCTTATGCGAGTCCAGTTTCACTAAAGGTATTTTAGTTGTGTTACAGAGCAAATAAAGGAAGATGGTGATTGATAGCTCTACTGCTATAACTTTTGAAACCTCTGTGATGTAAAATAGTCAATTCCATACAGTGAAATGTGAAACTATCTCACTAATAACAACAACAAATTTTTGTTGAAGTGTGTCAAGACCAAATCTTTGGGAGAGAACAGCAGATAGACTGCACTAGTATGACACTGTAATCTAGCTTGGACTGGTAAAACCATGAGTCACTGTGGTTTGGGTTTTGGCATGTTAGCAGAATATATGCTCTCCATGAACACGGTCATCAGTTAGTGTATCATACTGAAATCTAAACTGATGTCTTTACTGCTTCTAATTCTTAAAGTAACTCTTTGTTACAGTAAGCAGTATTGGCATTTTGACTTATACAATGATCCACCACTGGGAAAGATAACCAATGTCATCATAAGTAGTGACATTTGTATGTTGTTCTGCAGTAATGTTGAATAGTTTGGAGAGCTCTGAGCTTGATGTAGATAGGTCCTTTAGTATAAGTCAGTGACAGAATTAGTTATAAGTCTTTTGTCCTTCTTGTTGCTAGCATTGTTTTCTGTTCATTAGACTAACCTATAGAATGGTGTTAATTAATAACCTAAACCTCTAGTTTACACAAAAAACAGGTTTCCTAATAACTGATTATTAAACAGGTTATCAGTACCCTCTCATTTAGGTTATAACTGAATATGTGTAGGCTTGTATATCGGTTAGAATTAGAGATCTTGGTGATGAGAGTGTTTAAAATTGAGTTAGTTTCAAACTTTGAAACAACAGTTTACTACATACACGTACCCAATGATTAGTTCTAACTCTTTATTAGTCATTATAACTACAAAATGAAACCATGAGTCCTTAACAAGCTTATTCTAAATTAGCTGAGAGTATACAATGCCATGGAGCTGATGCTGCTTGCTTAGCATTGATGGCTACTGTCCCTGACACTCTCAGTTACTGAGGATGAGGTGGCCAGTCCTAAGAGCTGTGTGATGAAGGCAGAAGGGTTTGAATCAGACAGCCTTTTTCTTCTCAGTTTCCTCTAGCTGTTGTTTTATGCTTCTTGATCCCTTCTTCAAACAAAAAGGTGGTGGTCTCATTCGTTCTTGGCATGATTCATTTTATTTTTGGAATCAGGACTTGTCTTGGGTTCCCCAGGCATCTGTCTTGCTTATTCTTAAGGATTATTCTGGTTCCATTAGCCACCTCTCCCACCTGCTCAGTCTTACAGATATTACTACTTTTTCCTGTACCCTGTTTATACAACCCCTTGACAGGTTTCCTTTTGCTACTTCGGGATTATGGCTATTTTTTTATATATATTTATGCTTAGCTGTTACAAAATATTGGTGTTATAAAATAGTTACTGGTTACAATGTTACAAAGTACTTATACAGTGATTACGTTATCTGAGTGCTTATGTTTAGGTTTCAGTCAAACACATGCTAATATTTTCCTTAGTGTGCTTCTATTTTGTCAGTGTAATAGGCCTTTGCTTTGGCTACAGTCATCTGCTGAATGATCTTGGACGAAACACTTCATATTTGTGTCTCGTGTATTTTTATATGCACATTAAAATTTATGTTATATTACATTTCTGGAGCAAAGACTGACACTCAGCTGTTGCATGCATACTGTCAGTTAAAGTAATGCAGTCCAAGCATATCTTATACTTCTGACTAACCTGATCTCTTTCTAGAACAAGATGACCCTCTTACTGGATGAGGGAAAGGCTGTGAATGTTGTCTACCTGGATTTTAGTAAAGCCTTTGACACAGTCACCCACAGCATTCTCCTGGAGAAACTGACTGCTCATGGCTTGGGTGGGCATATGCTTTACTGGATAAAAAAACTGGCTGGATGGCCGGGCACAAAGAGTTGTGGTGAATGGAGTTAAATCCAGTTGGCGGCCTGTCACAAGTGGTGTTCTCCAGGGTGTAATTACGGTCTATTATGCGACAACGCAGTGTGCCTTGTTGCAGAATACATGTGCGGAGTCATCAATGGGATCTTGGTTTGGGGAAGTGAAATCAGGTGGCAGACTCTCTGGTTAGTCCTGCTTGCCATATTCCTCCTTTAGACAAATTTCAACAAGCTAGACAAAGTCATGAGCATTTCCATCAAAATGCAAAAGGAATAGAGAGACAATTTGGAATAACAGAAAATGAGGCAAAATCTATTGTTCAAGCATGTCCGAGGTGTGGGGCTCAGGGACCAGGCATTGGTATTGGTGTAAACCCGAAGGGTTTGGCAGCACTTGAGCTATGGCAGATGGATGTAACACATATTCAAGAGTTTGGGAGACAAAAATATGTACATGTCACAGTAGATACTTTCTCGAAGTTAATCTGGGCATCTGCAATGTCCGGAGAAAAGGCGCAACAGGTTTGTAAACATTTGTTGGCGTGTTTTGCTGTTATGGGGGTGCCAGAACAGATCAAAACAGATAATGGGCCAGCATACACCAGCCAAAAGTTTCGTGTATTTTTAACACGCTGGGGAGTGAAACATGTTACTGGTATACCACACTCCCCGACAGGTCAGGGGATCATCGAAAGTACCCATAGAACCTTAAAGGAATATTTGAGAAGACAGAAGGAGGTAGATACTGATCCAACATCGCGGTTGCATAAAGTGTTGTTTACTTTGAATTTTCTGTGTTTAACAGGGGACCGAGAAGAACCACCGGTTGTAGTACATCACCAGCAGTTGAAATTTAATAATAACACCATTATACCTCAGTTACAGGTGATTTATCGGGAACCTGCTACAGGGGAGTGGAAAGGACCGGTGCCAGTGATCCTTAGTGGCCGGGGATATATGTGCGTGGCCACCGACCAGGGACCACTTTGGGTGCCGAGCCGATCAGTAAAACCACACCTCCCCAAGAAATCGGATGGGTGATGGAACTGGTAAAAATGGTTCTTACGGGAGTTTTTGTGATTGCAGTTATCTTGTTAGTGTTACCATGTTTGTTGTCTTGTTTGCAGGAAGCTTTAATGAAACTTGCAAATCAGGCCTGGCTTGCTCACAAACAAGAAGGGGGAATTGTAGAGGCTTGGTTAAATGAGAAGGGGCACAAACTTGTGCCACTGAGCAGTCTGAGCAACCCAGGCTTTGAGCTACGCAAGAGTTAAGTCCAGAGCTCTGAGTATGTAAATCCATAGACCAATCACAAGTGCGATCGGGGCGCGTGATTAGCCTGTACTCAGGTTACCGCCTATATGTTCGCGGCATCCTTTGTGAATAAACGAGAAGCTTCCATACTCACATTGAGATTGTGTCGTTTACTCCGGACCGTCCCCCAGCACCTGCGAGCGCGCCCCCCCGTTTTTCCCCTTACTTCACCAGGGCTCAGTATTAGGGCCAGTTCTGTTCAATATCCTGATTGATATCTGGATGAGGGGATCGAGTGCATCCTGAGTAAGTTTGCAGATGACACCAAGTTGGGTGGGAGTGTTGATCTGCTTGAGGGTGGGAAGGCTCTGCAGAGGGATCTGGACAGACTGGATCGATGGGCCTAGGCCAACTGTATGAGGTTCAACAAGGCTAAGTGTTGGGTCCTGCACTTGGGGCACAACAACCCCATGCACTGCTACAGGCTTGGGGAAGAGTGGCTGGAAAGCTGCCTGGTGGAAAAGGACCTGGGGGTGTTGGCCGTTGGCTGGCTGAATATGAGCCAGCAGTGTGCCCAGGTGGCCAAGAAGGCCAACAGCATCCTAGCCTGCATCAGAAATAGTGTGGTCAGCAGCGCAAGGGAAGTGATTGTCCCTCTGTACTTGGCGCTGGTGAGGCCACACCTTGAATACAGTGTTCAGTTTTGGGCCCCTTACTACAAGAAAGACATTGAGGTGCTGGAAAGAGTGCAAAGAAGGGCAACGAAGCTGGTGAAGGGTCTAGAGCATGTGTCTTATGAGGAACGGCTGAGGGAACTGGGGTTGTTTAGCCTGGAGAAAAGGAGGCTGAGGGGAGATCTTATTGTTATATACAAGTACCTGAAAGGAGGTTGTAGCGAGGAGGGTGTTGGTCTCCCAGGTAACAAGTGATAGGATGAGAGGAAACTGCCTCAAGTTGTGCCAGAGGAGGTTTAGATTGGATATTAGGAAAAATTTCTTCACAGAAAGGGTTATCAAGCAGTGGAACAGACTGCCCAGGGAAGTGGTGGTGTTGCCATCCCTGGAGGTATTGAAAAGATGAGTAGATGTGGTGCTTAGGGACATGGTTTAGTGGTGGGCTTGGCAGTGCTAGGTTAATGGTTGGACTCGATGATCTTAAAGGTCCTTTCCAAACAAAACGATTCTATGATTCTATTGTTATTTATGTAGTAAATACATCATTTAACCTCATAAAAAGCTATTGATTCTGCTTTATGTACTTCATTATCTCATTTGTTTTTAATGCTTTTAAAAAATTTTAACCCCTCTTGTATTTTCTTTCCTCCAGTGACTGATAATCCATTCCCAGTACCAAAAGAGAGGCTCAATTTTATTTCAGTCAAGATTGAAGGTTAGAACATAGAAGCTCCAAGCTTTGCTCATTATTTGAGTTATTTCATACCTAACTTTTTAACACTCTTTGATCTTGCTAGTGTAATATTCTTTCAGTATATTAGAGATGTGATGAAACAGAATCTCCTAATTTGAAATAAGTAGCTCCTAATGCACAGGTAATTGGATCTAAATAATTTTAGACCCACTTACACCTTGCAGCTACATCCATCAAAAAGACTCGGGAGACTTGCATAAAGTACTGAATAAAACTAAACTCTTCTACTGCACTAGTTAACAGTGTTATCAGAAAAAAGATTGCTAGAATGTGTCAGTTATGTCTCATCATTGATCAAGGATATGCAGGTTTATTAATTAGCACATAAAACATAATTCATTTAAGGAAGAAGCAAAGAAGTGAAAGCTGAGCATCATTAAGTAAAAAGTATCTGTCATAGAAAGAAAGAAAATTAAACTTTCTTCTTTTTCATTTAAGCTGATATTTCTCAATCTATTGAAATAAATAAAATAAAATAAAACAAAACAAACCGGCAAAACTTCTTACATCTGTATTTTACTTCCCATGTAGTTCAAGTCTGCCTTTTGCATTTGGAGTTCTGACACATTAATCTGAGTCAGCAGATGTTCATGTGATTTAATGCTTTTATTATCCTTTTTGGTTCATCTTTCTCCGGTATGTAGTAACACCCTGCTCATTCCTCACCTGTCATATTATGTTATCTTTTACCCTTTGTATCATCTTCTGCCTGTCTCTGAATTGCAGATTCCTAATTGCCTCCTTGCCTGTCATGGTGTCTTAATATCTTGCACCTTGCTTCTCCATCCTGTTTCTTAAATGCTCTCATCTGTCCTTCAGTTCTGCCTTCATTTGAATATTTGTGTGATTGGGTTTGTTTGTTTGTTGTTTTTTTTTTTTCCCTTAGCTTGGGAATGACAATAGGCTGAAAAATGTACAAGGACATAGACAGTGGAAGATTTTGCTAAAATTAAACATGCTATGAAATGACAGTTTCTGAAGGTTTTTCTACTGTATTTAGTATATTAGGAGTTTTGAAGGCATAAAGAAAAGAAAACTGTACAGCAAATCCTAACAAGATACAGACTCCCTTGTGTTATTCAGTTCCCCAGAGGACTATGCTATCAAAGGAATACAATCAGCTTTGAAAACAGGTTGCACAAAATCAACTGCACTTGCTTTTTCAATTGGGCATGATTTATATACTGCATGGCACACTAGGTAGCCTATACTAAAATAGAAACATAAAACATAATAGGATTCTAAAGTTAAAATCCTGAAAACCACTTCAGATACACAGAGCTCATATTTTTTCTTAGATTTGAAGGGAATCTATGGCTCTGCAGTTCATGGCACTAAGCTTTTGGTAGTAGCTTTAAGACAATAAATTGAAAAAATTAAAACTGTAATAAAATATCTTCTTCTAGTCCCTGATTCAACAAAACTCTTATGCATGTGCCTAGCTCTAGTAATTTGAATGATCTCATTGATTTCAGATTTAGGGGAGAGTGGTGGATGTTGTCTACCTTGACTTCAGCAAAGCTATTGACACTGTCTCCCATAACATCCTCATAGGAAAGCTCAGGAAGTGTGTGTTAGGTGGACAGTGAGGTGGATTAAGAACTGGCTGAATGGCAGAGTTCAGAGGGTTGTGATCAGTGGCGCATAGTCTAGTTGGAGACCTGTTGCTAATGGTGTTCCCCAGGGGTCAATACTGGGTCCAATCTTAACTTATGCGTCAATGACCTGGACGATGGGACTGAGTGCACCCTCAAAAAGTTAGCTGATGACACAAAACTGGGAGGAATGGCCGATACACCAAAAGGCTGTGCTGCTGTTCAGTGAAACCTGGACAGGCTAGAGAGCTGGGCGAAGACGAACCTCATGAAGTTCAGCAAAGGCAGGTATAGGGTCCTGTAACTAGGGAGGAATAACCCCATGCACCAATGCAGGCTGGGGATTGACCTACTGGAAAGCAGCTCTGCAGAGAAAGACCTCGGAGTTCTGGTGGGCAAGTTCACCATGATCCAGCAATGTGCCCTTCTGGCCAAGAAGGCCAAAGGTATCCTGGGGTGCATTAGGAAGAGTGTGGCCAGCAGGTCGAGGGAAGTTATCCTTCCCCTCTACACTGCCCTAGTGAGGCCACACCTGGAGTACTGTGTCCTGTTCTGGGCTCCCCAGTTCAAGAAAGATAAGGAACTACTGGAGAGAGTCCAGCAGAGGGCTACAAAGATGATCAGAGGACAGGAGCGTCTCTCTTATGAGGAAAGGCTGAGAGAGCTGGGTCTGTTTAGCCTGGAGAAGAGAAGACTGAGAGGGGGTCTTATCAATGCCTACAAATACCTTAAGCGCAGGTGTCAAGAGGATGGGGCCAGACTCTACTCCGTGGTGTCCAGTGACAGGACAAGGGGCAATGGGCACAAACTGAAACATGGGAGGTTCCATCTCAATATGAGGAAAAAGTTCTTTGAGGGTGATAGAGCACTGGAACATGCTGTCCAGGGAGGTTGTGAAGTCTCCTTTTCTGGAGATATTCAAAACCCACCTGGACGCAACCTTGTTCAATATGCTCTAGGGGAACCTGCTTTGGCAGGGGTTGGACTAGATGATCTCCAGAGGTCCCTTCCAACCCTAAGCATTCTGTGATTCTGTAAATATAAGCGTAATCAGGTCTATAACTGAAAAAGGAGTTCATGAAATGTCTCCATTTAGTTGCCTTATATTTAGTGAAAGCAGTTTGCCAGTTATTCTGATGCCCTTGTTAAACCTGCTCGTATGCTATTCCACATATATGTCCGTGCACCTTTTCCTAGTTTTTGTATCCACACAAAAATTGCTGTTACTGCTTCTCGTTACTTTAGACTATTATTATTGGGGTATTTTTCATGCATTATAAGGCTCTAGATGCGCAGTTGCTGAAGAGGGATATGGGAAATGCAGCTATCAAACTTTTAAAAGTTACTAAAGCACCATGCATGGTGTGTTATAAGCATTACAAGACATAGACACAGCTGTGTAGTTTCCCTGTCTTCTTCCTTGCCCTGATCAGTTCAGGACATCATCAGCCTATGCAAGGTAAGTGTTTATGCTTACACTAGCAGAATGATCAGAAGTGTGATTTTGAAGCAAACCTACTGATCATCCTCATTGGCTGTGCTTTAGTTAGCCCCACAAAGTGATCACAGAGCCCAGGGGTGGGATTTTTTTTTAGATTAAACTGAACTCTAAGGTGTGTTTCTCTTCGAGGAATTCAAAATAACCTCCATTTAAAACAGTCTGCATATCAGGTCGTGAAAAATAATGTTTCAGTATGCTCATATTATGCTGTATTACTTGGTAAGGTTGATGTAGTTGAACAGAGTAATATATAGGTCTTTTCTCTTTCATAAATATGTATGAATAAAATCTGGTTGATGGAAATAACATTTAATAGCTGTATTCTTCAGGTATGAACTAAATGAGCAAATAAAACAGATCCTTATAAAATTGTCCCTGTCAAGTGTTAGGCAGAATCTTAAAATTTTCATACTCGTATGCTTAATAATTAAAAAGTTGTAATTTAATGTCATTATGTTTGTTAAGAATAAGGAATATGTTAACTCATGCTTAGAGAAGTATGGTGTGGGTTGTCATAGACTTTAAAAGTTATGTATGCTCATAACACATACAGAATGAAAACAATTTCTTTACTTAAAAAAGAAACTTAAAACTGTCTTACACTAACAGTCACATTCTGTGATGGCAAAATATGATATTTTGACCAGGCATATCTAGTTCAATCTAATGTTTTAATACTTTCTTACCTACGTTTTTAAAGCAGGCCTATGGAAGATGCCAATAAGAACTTCAGGTACCCAAGATTTGAAATTTTTGATACAGTATGTTTTAAATAGTTTTTGTTTCTTTACTTTTTACCTGGGCACAAGTTTGTAGTGTCATTCTTCAGGCATCCCAGAGCTGTAAACCTGTGTTACTTACTTGTATTCTTTGAAAGAAATGTTTCCTAGTAGAAACATGGGTTTCCTTATGTCTAACTTTGGAAGTGATGCTACCTTATCAGAAAAAGTGAGATAGTTATAAAAGTAATTTCCTTATAGTAAGTATTTGGCCAAGACTTTTTACACTGTTTACTAAAAATACATTATTTCAGCGTATGTGAAATAACACCGAATTTTACTCTGAATATATTACATGGTACTCAGAGTACTTTAATTGTATTACAACAACATCCTGTCAGTCTTTCATGTTGGTCAGTGAAGATTTTTAAGATATGTGAGTCTCTTAAATTACTTGAGAAAAAATAGGTTTTATCTGAAATGAAACTGTAAAACTTTTTGACTTTCCATTAAATAGAAAATTCATGGTATAAAATAGCAAAACATATCCTCTTAATAAAATTGGAATGGCTATGATTTACATATTTATTTCTACAAATAATTTAATTCCATATGTTTGTCAACCATAAATTGATCCCAGAGTTCTTTAATTTACTATAAATAGGGAAACAGAGGATTTTAGCCTCACATTTTTCTCCCAATATTGGTGTGAGATGGACAGTTTCCTCCTTCATTACAATCCATCAGAATAATGGCGAGGATGGAACTTTGTGCAGGATACTCTGGACACATTTCTCCACCTGGGGTTATATGTACATATTCATTACAATTGCATATAAGTAACTGTGCAAAGGAGAGGTGCAAATGTTTGTTGACATGCCTTTTGAAATATAGGACTAGATTTGCCCATAATTATAGTTTAATGAAAAAGTCCTTTGTTATTCCTATGGAATAACAACCAACAACCAACACTAGAGGCAATGTAGGCCCACTGATGAATGAAGTGGGGGCCCTGGAGACAGAGGATAAAAAGAGGGCTGAGTTACTGAATGCCTTCTTTGCCTCTGTCTATACTGCTGGAGGCTGTCCTGAGGAGCCCCGGACCCCTGAGGCCCCAGAAGAAGTCAGGATAGAGGAGGAATCTGTCTTGGTTGATGAGGGCTGGGTCAGGGACCAATTAAGCAACCTGAACGTCCATAAATCCATGGGCCCTGATGGGATGCACCCGCGGGTACTGAGGGAGCTGGCAGAAGTCATTGCTAGGCCACTCTCCATCATCTTTGCTAAGTCGTGGGCAACGGGAGAGGTGCCTGAGGACTGGACGAAAGCGAATGTCACTCCAGTCTTCAAAAAGGGCAAGAAGGAGGACCCGGGTAACCATAGACCGGTCAGCATCACCTCCATCCCCGGAAAGGTGATGGAACAACTTGTCCTTGGTGCTGTCTCTAGGCACATCAAGGATAGGGGGATCATTAGGGGCACTCAGCATGGCTTCACCAAGGGCAAGTCATGCTTAACCAACCTGATAGCCTTTTATGAGGACATAACCCGGTGGATAGATGATGGTAAAGTTGTGGATGTGGTCTATCTCGATTTCAGTAAAGCATTTGACACGGTCTCCCACAGCATCCTCACAGCTAAACTGAGGAAGTGTGGTCTGGATGATCGGGTAGTGAGGTGGATTGTGAACCGGCTGAAGGAAAGAAGCCAGAGAGTGGTGGTCAATGGGGCTGAGTCCAGTTGGAGGCCTGTGTCTAGCGGAGTCCCTCAAGGGTCGGTTCTGGGACCAGTTCTATTCAATATATTCCTTAATGACTTGGATGAGGGAATAGAGTGCACTGTCAGCAAGTTTGCTGATGACACCAAACTGGGAGGAGTGGCTGACTCACCGGAAGGCTGCGCAGCCATTCAGCGAGACCTAGACAGGCTGGAGAGTTGGGCGGGGAGAAACTTAATGAAATATAACAAGGGCAAGTGTAGAGTCCTGCATCTGGGCAAGAACAACCCCATGTATGAGTACAAGTTGGGTACAGACCTGTTGGAGACCAGCATAGGGGAAAGGGGCCTGGGGGTCCTAGTGGACAGCAGGATGACCATGAGCCAGCAGTGTGCCCTTGTGGTCAAGAAGGCCAATGGCATCCTGGGGTGTATTAGAAGGGGTGTGGTTAGCAGGTCAAGAGAGGTTCTCCTCCCCCTCTACTCTGCCCTGGTGAGGCCGCATCTGGAATATTGTGTCCAGTTCTGGGCCCCTCAGTTCAAGAAGGACAGGGAACAGCTAGAGAGAGTCCAGCGCAGAGCCACGAAGATGATTAAGGGGGTGGAACGTCTCCCTTATGAGGAGAGACTGAGGGAGCTGGGTGTCTTTAGCTTAGAGAAGAGGAGACTGAAGGGTGACCTCATTAATGTTTATAAATCTGTAAAGGGCAAGTGTCATGAGGATGGAGCCAGGCTCTTCTCAGTGACATCCCTTGACAGGACAAGGGGCAATGGGTGCAAGCTGGAGCACAGGAGGTTCCACTTAAATTTGAGGAAAAACTTCTTTACGGTGAGGGTGACCGAACACTGGAACAGGCTGCCCAGAGAGGTTGTGGAGTCTCCTTCTCTGGAGACATTCAAAACCTGCCTGGACGCGTTCCTGTGTGATATGGTCTAGGTAATCCTGCTCCGGCAGGGGGATTGGACTAGATGATCTTTCGAGGTCCCTTCCAATTCCTAACATTCTGTGATTCTGTGAATAAGAAAGCAAGCATGTGCAATTTTATCTGAGAAAATGGGAGCTGTATCATGACTGTGTTATGTGACAAAGTTACTGACAAAATCTATTACAAATTTTCATAAAAGCAACAAGATACACCCTTTCTAGAGTTGCTTCCTTGGCCAGAAGGTGCTTCTCTGTGGCAATTACTGCCTCTGGGAATGTATATAACAGTTTTACTCATTGATTAAATGGATACAAAAGACACAACTTACTGACTGGAATACAAATCAGGTCTTTCAAATCTGTCAAAGTCACATAATATGATAGTGTTTCTTTAGGGCACATATTATTTCATGTACTTCCAAACTGTTCACAAATCTAATAAAGTGATCCTCCTCAATTTTTTTAAGGACTACAATAATTCTTTTCAGACTGTGTTCAAAACTGTAGAAAGATCTTCACACATATATTTAATGAAGAAATAAGACCCTTTTTAGAACAAAGCAGATATTTCATTCCTTTTTATGAATAAGGGCAACTATAGTTAATTCCACTTTCTGCTCTCTGTATCCCTCTGACAGTATATGAAACTGGAATGCCTCATTATAAATGGCTATTGGATGAAAGCTTATGGGTTTGAAAAGTCTTGAAAAAATTAGCAAGGCTATATCCATCTAAACTTCGTGTTGTTTCTAATTCAGATGCTGGAATTGCAACTTCATTCCACGTGTTTTTCCTATTAGTTGTGAACACATGCAATTTTGGAGGTTTTATGTTTGTTTAAAATCTTGCACCAAAGACTTAGTTTGTTCTTACAGGTAGCATTTTTTCAACTGCAGCAAAATCTTTTAGTTCTCAAGACAGTTTTAAAAATATAGACAAGTAAATGCAAATGTTGACTTTAAATTTTGGGGATTCCTTTGTGGATTTCAAAATTCCTCATCATCAATTTGAAGGGACAGTAAAATAACAGTCTGAGATTTATTTCTGTATTACTGGCATGTTATTACCCTTGTGAGTTAAATTTTCGATACAATTATTGATTTTTTTTTTAATGTAACACTTCTGCCATATTTGTGCAATTGTTGCAACACTATTGAAGAATCTGATGTTATTAGAGCATGGTCCGTGTTTTGAAGTGTTTGAGATATGGTTGCTTCTGAACAGGCTAATCTTTTACAACAATTATATTAAAGTTCCTGAACTATGGGTGCCTGAAAGCCACAGCTTTTCACATTTCAAAAATATGATTTGTTTCTTGTTTTTATAGCATAAAATTAATGTAAACCTTTTTACTAATACTATCCTTTGTTTACCATCATGCTCCTGTTCTGATATGCTGTTCAGAATATAGAGATAGGTAACATAACTCAATAATAAAACTCCTATTGGCAGCCTATAGGCTGCTGAAAGGGCCCTACAGGCCTGTGATGTAACATTATGGAGCAATGATTTGTGGAGCGCAAGTCATAAGGTAGGATAGAGAGTGATAAGTCTTGTCCTGGTTTTTCAGGGATAAAATTTATAGAATCACTTTTCTGTTACATTATGTTTCAGTTTATGGCCAGCTGTGGTATGGTGATTAAGGCCATTAGCAGTGAAAGCCGGGGCGGCTGACCCAGGCTGGCCCATAGGTGTATTGTATAACATTAATGTCAGGTTCACTATAAATAGGAAAGCTTGCTAGAGACTATGATGATGGTAACTACTTCTCTTTTCTCTCTTCTGCTTTCTCCTCTCTTCTCAATGATTGTGATCCCTGGAGGGACTTACGATCACTCTATGGGCTGAGTATGACTTTGTGTCTTTTCTATTAGTATTGATATTGGTTTTCTTATTTTATTTAATCTGTTTAAATTTCAGTCCAAGAGGCTCCCTCTTTTTCCTAATTCCATTACTCAGCTGGGCGGGGATCTTGGGTGATAGAACAACTGGTTATTGTTTAGCCCTGGATGTGGGCTAAATGGAGATGTGTCTCAATATAGATTCTTACATTATGATGTCTCTTTTATATAGAATGCCACAAATATTTTCCTATAAAATTGGAGCATAGTGCATTAGTTAAATCTGAGGTGTGACTTAACATTACAGTGTCAATGTTGGCTTAGAAGAAATTGTTATTTTTTAAAAAAGCATAAACTTTATAAGTGATGGTTGATATACTGCAAACCCATGCAAGGAAGCCTCCAAAAACAAGCAAACAATATTAGAGAAAGCAACTATGTAAAAAGCCTAAAGAATATCAAGTTTGAAGAATACACTAAAGATTTAGTGGCTTTGGTCGATGAATATCATATTCTTCATTACTGAAATATTGATTCTGATAACAAGAATATCTTCTATGTATTATGCATAATTTTAATAATTTTGTAAATCAAAAGACTAAAAATCAAGTGTAGGTTACATTTAGATGACTTGTTTAACTTTCTGTCACTATATGACAAAATAGTAAGTTATGGAGATCCACTTGCTGCTTATGATATTTTGGTATATGTATATAGTATTATTATATTTACTTTCTGCTGCCAGTGATTTAAATTGATTAAGATAATTTCTAGCAATTTATAGAAAGTGAGTTCAAGTCCAGAGCTTTACTCAAAAAGCAATCCTTTAAGAGGCATCCTTACTTTATTCAGCTTCATTGAAATTTTACTGTTTGTTCTTCTTTGGATAGTTCCCTTCCCTGTGCCACAATACAAATTTTAATAAAGGTTATATGCATCTGGAGTCATTAATAATCTGAAGACTAATTGCCACATCCTTTTTAGGAAATGAATACTAGAAACAGTTATAAATTAAGCCTTAATGATAGAAGAGGAAAGTGATTATCCAGAAAAACAAGTAAACAAAGCAGAAGAGGATAATTGCATGAAAAGAGAAATGCTGGTTAGGAAATACTTAGTTCATATACCAAACAAAATGTAGACAACAGAGGAACTTGTGATTAACTGAAGAATGAAAAGATGGTAAGGAATTTAGAACTTGCTAATAATTAAGCACCCAAGGATGCTTAATGATTTTCAGCAGCTGTTCACATATACTGTGCACTTTACAGTGTTGTTATCCGTTCATGCAAGAGATGGACTCTTGTTTTATACGTACATGCTGTTGCATCTGCTGCCCTAGGGGACAGACTGAACCCAGAAGAAAAATCCATCTGTAAATGCATATTCTAGTGATCCATTAGTAATGAACCTGTTCCACTCAATAATTTTTACCAAAGCAATCAATGTCTGAATTATTTTTTTCTTTATCATGACATATCTCATGGAGACGCCACAGGGTATTCTGTTCTCTGAATATAGGGCAAGGTTCAAAGGTATGTTTTGTTTTGCCAGTGTCCATTAAGGATTCAGTTCATTAATGAACTAAAGACATTTCAATATAAGTATTAACAAGGGTTTCAACTGTAGGAAGTATATTTTCTGATTTTATAGCAGTCTATAAAAACACAATCTAACCATCATATAACTTTTTACATGTATACAATTAACACCGATATTTTTCACCAGACTTTCAAGTCCACTGAGTTTTATTTTATATTTTCTGTTCAGACCTAAATATTCTGTTATATAAAGAAGTTTCTTAGCTTCACAGATAGTGTGTCAATTTCTTTTACAAGTGTCTTTGTAACTCTTTGACTATGTTGTTTACCATTCCAAACCTTTGTTTTGAGTTAAAATGTCAATAGAAATTCCCCCACCTTTTAAGAGATGAGTAACAAAACCACTTTGTTTCACTAATTATTCTACATCTTTCATTTTTAAACAATATTATTAATAATAATTATTCATATTGCAGGAAAACACTTGCTGAGTTCTTAAGTTATGTCTTTCCGCTTTCTACTTCTCTTTCATGACCACCATTGAATTTGTCCTACTGTTTGGTCCCAGGTGTTGCATCATTTGTAACAGTAGGTTGTAAACCTTCAGGCTGCTTCCCTGTGTAGCTTTTCATGCAGAAATTTCTAAAGAACTCAGCGCTGTCCTAGATCTGTTTCTGTTAGTTAATAGTGAAAGCTTCATTGACTTTAAAAGGAGCAGTGTTAGGTCAAACATTTCTTAAATATCCTAGTGAGCATGAACTTAGCATTGACCTGGCACAATTTTTGGTGCAGGTAAATCGTCAATAATGATGAAGAATATATAGTGACTTTCAATTTACAGTTCATTCTTCTGTATATATAAAAGGATAAGACTTTCTCATATGCCTTGCCCTTACTTTTAAAAGTAGTGGGCCTTCAGTTTGTTGATTTGTACCACCTGAAGCTGTTTGTTACATGTTTTAAATAGAAGGCCCTAGTACACATGATATGTGCCATACACAACAGAAAAAAGATGGGCAATTAATTGCTCTTACTACAGTGGTACCACAATTTTAAATATACGTAAAACCAAAATTATTTTTCAGCAATATTATTGGAAGAGCACTGTGGTTCCTGTAGTTCTGTGAGCGGCACCTACCACTCAGTGCTGCTGTCTCTCCTATGTCTTTACTTTCCATCCAGCCCTTCCACCACCTCTCCTATTTCATTGCTTCAAAACACACCTTCAGGGAGCAGAGATAACTATATTTCACTTTGAATAATAACCATAAATAAGTACAAACTGAGGGGTGGTGTATCTAGATGAAGTAATTACCAGTATAAATAGATGAGACTCATACCAACAATGATGAGTCTTACAAAACGTGATGCTTTAAATCAGCTGAGGGATTTGATTAAAAATACTTACAATACTAATAACTACTTACAATAATGATACATTATCACTGACTGCATCTTTTTGGTGCATTCTAATAGAACTTTTTTCTTGTGTTTTGACAAAGTTTATTAATGCCTATAAAATTTCTTTTAATCTGTGTTCCATATTGGTTATTTCTGTCATGAGAGAAATCTTGGGTTTCGTTTTGCAATATTATTTCATAGTTAATTAAGCGCTATTTGGACATGACCACAAAAGGTTATAAAACTGAAGATTAAATGAAAAGCAAATGAAGATTATAGAGACATGTAATCAAAGGCTTGGAAATGCCAGTGTTTATGTTGCTTGACCAGTTTTAATTACATCCTCTTTCAATTAACTATGACACAGTTTTTTAATCACGTGATCAAAAATATTTCTTTCTACATGGACAAAGCCAAATTTGTAGCAGAATTTCAGGAGAAGATGTTAATATATGACGAATGCGGCCGTGAAGTGATTTCATGGATGTAAAGTAATACCCTGAGAACTGGATGCTGTACTACCACTTATGACAAAGTTCATATACGATGCTCAGCAAATCACATATAACAATAATTTCACAGGTTGCCACTCAGTGTGGATCCTCCTTTTTCTAAACACTGAACCGGAAAACTTGTGTGACTTGATTTGTAGAATTGTTGAGTACTTACAATTTCCTCTGCTAGTAGATAAGAGCTTACTTCACAGTAGTCTCATAAAGATAAATCAAGTGATGTTTGCAAAAGAGTAAGGTATTGGATGAATATTATAGGAAAGGCAAAATGAAAGGAATAGTTCTCCAAACAGCTCAGGATTTCTATGGTGTGCAATCAGTAAAGCACAAGATCACACACTGAAAGACAAGCATAATAACAGAAACTCCCAAAGCATATTCAGAGCACTAAAGTAGATGTCCTCAAGAGATATAATCAAGGAAATTAAAACTGAATCAGAACACGTATATTGAGCGACATTGCAGAAGAGTTGAATGAGATGAAAATATATAGAGGTAATTGTGATCAGAGATAGTGTTAGTAAATTTTTTTTTATGTTGCAAGTACATCAATTGATTTACGGAACCACTTGCATGAAAATGAGCTCAATTTTACCCTTAGATTACACATAGTGTTCATCAGTATCTTGACATCTTATATTCTGGTTAAGAAGGTCATATTTTAAACGTAGATATTGCAAATATTACTGCAGGAATGGTAAGAAATGGGCCGGCATTGCTGTGTTGAAACCTGTTGCTTTTTGAAATAAACGTGATTCTTTAAATAATGTGAGTAAGATCAGTCCTGGAAAATTACATATTCAAGGTAAAATACCTAATTAAAAAAATAGGGTAGAACGTTTTTACCATTCTCATTCTCTTCATAGATTATTTTTGTTCTAAAAGTATTCTTTTTTCTATACTTGTTCTTGAACTTTTCTCAGTGATCTAGTGGTATCTTAATCTCTCACTGGCCCCATTGCCATCCACTGGAATATTTTCAGTGTATAGAATATATTGAAAAAAAAGTGCTATAAAACAGGACAGTGGAATTCATAATTTTTAGAGGCTTGAAAAATTTGGAAGTCTGGTTTCAATGTTGTCTGGAGTCCCTTAAAATGTGTATGAAGTGTCCGAATATCAATTCAATTGCTATACTAGGAATTATTTAATGTTGTGACACCTAGAAAAAAAAGAAACAATCAGAAAATCCAAATTGGTTACCTTAACTTGCCTTTAAGCCTCAAGACTTTTGATATCATGCACAGAACTGTCCAGAATATGTAGGATATATTTTGGGATATACATACACATGTATCTCCAAGCAAGGTATTTTGGATACCATTTCTTCTAGCAGCATTTGAGCTGTCTTTCAAATAGCATGGGTCAGTCTTTGAAAACAGACAGAACCAGGGCTTCCCGTGTTTCTTAACAACTGTCCAATAGCTGAAATATTTTCTAGGTTAAGTGATACCATGAGGGAAATCTGTTTTCTGCTAAAGGCAAATTAAATTACATCTTTTGCCTTCCTTGAGAGTTTTACAGCTGCTAGACTACAGCCTGTTTTAAGGTGTGGAAATTTTGCTTTTCTGAAACTATGCCAAAAAAAGTCATGATTTTTGAGAAAAGTCTGACTCCACTGACTGAGTAGGTCACTCATTATCAAGTGAAAAATTTTTCCTTTTTTTTAAGGGCTCTTTATAGAATGTCTGTTCAACATACAAGAACAGTCACAACGGTATATAATGTCCTATCCCCTTGGGCTAAAGAACAAAAATGAGTTTGTATGTATCACATCCTGGAAGAGTTAAAGCACTAGATACATGAATAAATGAATATTTTTTGGGAAAAGTTTAGAGCAGAACGGTGGCACCGGTATCATAATTATGTGTAGTTTGAAAGATGAAATAGGTGCTGCTATGTTTTGTACAGAGGTCAGTTCAGGCTCTCAGGAACATCAGACATGCATGTACTTACTTGTACCCATCAGTACTTAGGAGTAAAAATTGCTAGTCAGCACGAGATATTCTTTTGATCTTGTTAAGATTGAAGCCTGCAACACACGCAGCAGAATTTTAGTTACCTAGCGTACTTTAAGATTAAAACATGGGGAACTTGCAATATTTGGGCATTTCCAGGTTTAAATGCCAGCTGAAAAGGCACTTTCAAGGTCTTCGTCTTGCATTTTTGTGGTTGTCATATCTAACTTTATTCTTTTTACATGTATTGTTCTCAAACTACATCCTACTAATCTCTAACATGCAAGTACGATGTAGTTGAATTATACATAGTGGTTTTCACAATGAAGTAATAGGTGGTCTCAATCTAAAGAGGAACGTTAATTTAGTGGCTGTTGAAATTATCAGTGTTCGCGAGAGGGCACGGAGACACCGCACGCAGACCAATATGATCGTTAAGCAGATCTCGTTTATTTACATATCTGAGGGTACATTTATACTATTCTGTTTTTGTACACACTCTGTGTACATGTCATTTCTATTATGATTGGTTAGTATGCTTTGTTCACACGCCTCTATATAAGTTCTGATTGGTTTATGCTAAAAAGCTATATCTTGCAGGTGCAGCATTCTTTCTTATTTTTCAACTTCTCCATATCTTATTTTTCTCATAGCCAAAGACCTTGTTCTTTATTATGATTGGTTAGTTCATTACCACCCCATTACCACCCCCTGGACATGCCTGGACATAGCTCGTTCAGTACCTCGTTCCTACCATTGTCCCGTGGGAAACCCACAAATCCCCCTTTTTGTTTTTGAACGAGCTATGTCCTGTCCTGTCCATTTTGTCTTTGTTTCTTACTTCAGCCTGGTTCCCTGCGTCTCGCAGAGCCCGGTCAGAGAATCCCAGCCTTGGTTACCCATAAACCCTGCTCTCTGTTGTTGTGCCAAAAAGGCTGTATTGACCATTCGTTGTACAGTTCTCTGCAAACATGCAAACAAACAGGGTAACACAAGTAGGATAATGCCTATTATAAACATTCCCATAAGCAGACTCTATCTACAAAACATGCAGTTTACTTCAGAACATACTGTTATTCTCTGTTATTCTAGCTGAAAGGAAAGTTACTGACAGGAAAGCTGATTCTGTATAAAGGTAACACAGAGCAGGCCTTTTAGAGCCTACTCTGAGGCCTACTCTTGCTAAACCGTTGTTAAACCATCCGGTATCAATTTCCCCATTTGGAAGTATTTAGATTTATTATCTCACTATTTCCATATACTCTTCTCAATGATTGTCTTAACACAACCCACGAAGATCCCTATGATAACTATAATCACAACTACATAAACTATTCCCTCTAACAATGCGGCTAACTATCCTTTTAGAGACAATCCACCTAATTCTTGCAGGATTTTGTTGAGCCAATTATTTTCTGCTGCATCCCTGATTGCCCTGCTGTCTTCTGCTACTCTCTGTCGAACTGCCTCCCAATGTATTACAATTGGGGGTCGCTCCTTATCTCCTGCTAAAGTTAAATGGTTAAGTACATAAACAGCTTTTGCAAGTCTCTCAGAAGGTTCAGTCACCTCTCCCCATTTTTGTTTTTGCAGAAGCTGTTTTAATGTACTATGAGCACGTTCCACAATTGCCTGACCTGTAGGCGAATGAGGAATCCCAGTGACATGTGTAATACCCCATAGCTGACAAAATTGACGAAAAATCTGTGAACAGTATGCTGGTCCATTATCAGTCTTAAGTTGTTGTGGAACCCCAAGACTTGCAAAGCAAGCAAGTAAACGTCGTTTGACATGACGACCTGTTTCCCCAGTTTGTGCTGTTGCCCATATTACATGTGAAAACGTATCAACAGATACATGAACATATTTGAGCCTTCCAAATTCTGCAATGTGAGTAACATCCATTTGCCAGAGTTGCAACGCACACAACCCTCGAGGATTTACCCCTATCCCAATTCCCACGCCAATTTTCTGACAATTAGGACAAGCACTAACTAATTCACGTGCTTGTGCCATGGTGAGTTGAAATTGTTTCGCTAACATTTTCGCTGATTGATGAAAGAATTGATGGGATAGGTGTACTTGTTCAAATAAATTTGGTAATATTTGCGTATAGGACACAAGTGTGTCTGCTTTATTATTTCCAATGCCCAAACCTTGATCAAATTGATGATTACGAATGTGGGTGACAAAATAAGGTACCTCTCTGAGGTTTATTGCCTGATGCAACTGTAGCAAAATGGTGTAAAGTCACATATTTCTTACTGGTCGTATAAAAGCTTTTTCAATTCGATTTACAATGCCTGCTGCATAAAGAGAGTCTGTTACAATATTGACAGGTAAATCCTTCCATTTTACAAAAACCTGATATATTGCAAAAAATTCAAGTGTCTGCAATGAGTCCTCAGTTTGTCCTGAGAATTTACAATGTTTCCATTGTCCATCCTTTTGTCAGGTAATAACTGCTGAATGTGATCGCTTTCCTGCATCAGTAAAAACAGTTAGTCCAGTCACAGGTATCTCTGATCTGATAGGTTTTTCTTCCCAAACCTGTTTGCAAATAAACTGTAGCTCTTTATCTTTTGGCAAATGTGTCAACAATTGTCCAGTAAAGTCCTGTAAGGCCATTTGAAAAAGAGTTGACTGATTTGTTAACCACTGTAGATATTCCCTTCTGATAGGTAAATAGATAACATCTGAGTCTAGTCCGGTAATGTCTGTAATTCTTTTATGCACTTTGACAAGCAATTGTGCTATTGCTTCCACTCTGGAAACCAAAGAGTCCACTCGGGCATTGCCTTCTGCAATAAACCCAGGCAAATTAGTATGATTTCTTACATGTAAAACATAAAACAATGCAGTTCGGATTTGAATTTCTTGCCACAGAGCTCGCAGCAATTCAAAAACACACTGATTACATATATGCTCTATAACAGATCTATCCAATTGCTTTATAATGCCAGCTACATATGCTGAATCAGTAATCAAATTAAAGGGAATGGGAAAATTCTGAAATATTTTTAATACAGCTCGTAATTCTACCACCTGAGATGAACCCTTTTGTTGTACTACCATAGATTCCCACTTGCCATCAGAATACCAGACAAGGCCCGCCTTGCCTCTGTTCCCAGATCCATCCGTAAAAATGGTAATTCCATCCACAGGAGTGTCTGCACACCACACTCCAGTGGCAATTGGAAGTTCCGCACTCAACAACCTGTCCCGAGAAATTCTCCATAGCTGTTTGTAAAGCAAAGCTATTAGCCATACACCACTCAAAATATTGAGCTGCAATAGGAACAGTTAGTGATGCAGGATCTCTGGCCACAAGCTCCCGACATCGCATCCGTCCTTTGATGAATAATCTGTGCCAATAGCTCCGTAACGAATCTGATCATTCTGAATTCCATTGACCAATTATTGCATACAGAATTTGCCTATCAAACAAAGTGATAATTTGTATTTCCTAATTCAAATCAATACGATGTACAAATTTGGAATGTAGCCTGCTTTCTATTTCTGTAATCAGTTGCTGTACCTCTGAAGTAGTGTGTCGTGGTGCTGTTAAAGCTGTGTCCCCTGCTAATAATTGGAATAGAGGCTGCAATTGTGACGACGTAAGCTTCAAGTACAGCCGCAGCCATAACTTGAGCCTTATGTTCCACAGTACCCACTTTTGCACATGCCTTTATCATAGCATTCAAATCTGTTTTTCCAGGTAAAGCTTCAATGATCTTTTGACAATCAGCATTAGCATTATCCCTGTTTGCCACAGGTCCAAGGCTTGGCAGCCGGTTAACCCCGCGTGGAAACACCAGCCCTGCGCTCTGCAGCTGGTTGTTATCAGCTGACCTTGAGCATTATACTTAGACCTGCACAGCTTCACAAAATGCCCTAGCTTCCCACAGCAATGACACATCAAAACAGAGTTATCTCTCCCACTCAGCTTCGACTTCTTAAGGCAGTTTTTCTTAAAGTGACCTTCCTGTTCGCATGTATAACAATGATGAACTACCTTAACTGCCGCTGCAAAAGTTTTTGTTAAATGCTCCATCTGAAATGTAGTGGTTCCTATTTTCCCACAAGCATCCATTAGTTCAGTTAAGGTGGCGTTACGATTAGCCATCCCTGCAACAACTTTTCTGCAGTCCTCACCTGTGTTGTCTTTCGCTAAGTATAGTGTAATGCTTCTTTTACAATTTTCCAATCTAACAGTTGTCAAATATTTCTTCCCTCAGGACCCGCACCCACAATCACCGTATATGCTTGTGGAATTATAACTCCTTCTAATAACGCATCTCGAATGATCCCTTTCCATTTTACTCCTCCCCCCCCCACTTCCCCCGTATACGCGGGCGGACGCTGATTCTCTCCCTCACCTCCCACATTACCAGATGGACGCAGACCTCTCCCCCAGCCCTGATCTAAAGGCGGAGTAGGGAGTTGTAAAGGAGGTTGAGGTGGCCCTAATACTTGTCCCGAACACAGAGGGGCGTTTTGGGGAGACATAGTCACGTGTCCCGAGGCGTTGGCTGAATGGTGCTGCTGCAATTCCGTCTTTAATTCTTCCAGTCGTCTACCAAGCTCTGTAACGTCAATTTCGTGTCCATTTTGTGATGGTAACGGTTCTTTAAGTCCTTGTGACTCTGGTACTGCTGACTCTGTAACTGGAGACTTTAACGGTGATTGTTTAGCGCCGGAATGTAAACTTTGTTCAACAGACTCAGGAAACAGCAAATCCGGTAAAGGTGGATATGAAACAGTTTTACCCTCCTTCTTGTCCTCCTGCTCAGCCTCATCCATAGAGAGATCAATGAGAGGGAGGGGGTTTCGGAGGGGGTTTCAGCCAAATCTCCTGTTCAGCGTCTGAATCAATTAGTCCAAATCGTTCGTGTTTTAGGACGCACTATCAGTCCTGATGGATCTGTATCTATTTTACTTGCTCCCCGCTCCTCAGCTTTCTTCAGAGCCGTCCGTACCGACGGCGATAAAGGAGCTGCCACCGGTACAGCCACCAGGGCCATGGGAGGTGTTGGTCCCGCAAACAGTGAGGGGGTAGTAGACGTCTGCGGTCCTAAAGCCATAAAAGCTGAATGTGTGACTTCTCTCTCTGCTTTTATTCCCTTTAACGCTTCACTAACCAGCTTCCATGTAGCAGACAATTTAAAGGCTTCCTTATCACCACTTGACACCGCATTCCAGAGAGAGTCACCAATCTTCTCCCATAAAGGCACTTCAAAGACATCATTAAAGGTTGTAAAATGTCCTTTGTCTTTTGCCCAAAGCAGTAACTGCTTTAACGCAGCTTCGTCATATTTAATTCCTCTCTCAGAGAGTATATGTTGGAGGAGTTTCACCACTGCCACTTCTGTCTTGGTCAGGGTAGACCCCATTCCTCCCCCAGCTGCCTGGGAAGCCCTACCCAGGTTTTCCTTTGCTAGCAAAACTCGGGCTTACCGCATCCGTTCCTGCCGGTGCGAAAATCCAGTGCCGGGGCAGCACTCTACAGCTGGCTTCCTCTCATCCCCCTTTCGGTCCACTGTCCGCTGCTTCTCTGCAGTCTCCGGGCCGAAGAGTCCCTGTCCCGGGCGCCACTTATCAGTGTTCGCAAGAGGGCACGGAGACACCGCACGCAGACCAATATGATCATTAAGCAGATCTCGTTTATTTACGTATCTGAGGGTACATTTATACTATTCTGTTTTTGTACACACTCTGTGTACATGTCATTTCTATTATGATTGGTTAGTACGCTTTGTTCACACGCCTCTATATAAGTTCTGATTGGTTTATGCTAAAAAGCTATATCTTGCAGGTGCAGCATTCTTTCTTATTTTTCAACTTCCCCATATCTTATTTTTCTCATAGCCAAAGTCCTTGTTCTTTATTATGATTGGCTAGTTCATTACCACCCCATTACCACCCCCTGGACATGCCTGGACATAGCTCGTTCAGTACCTCGTTCCCACCATTGTCCCGTGGGAACCCCACAGAAATAATAGAAATATTAATGATCCTGCAATCTTCTGCCAGAGGCTGTTATCTCTCAATATGCAGAGGATCAAATCCAATTATGTGAAGTAGTGGTTGTGTGGTAGTCTGTTATAAGTCTGTTTTCAAGTTTCAACAATCAATATGTAGTTGAAAATTAATATATTTATAATATAACAACAGAAATCTGGTTCTCATTAATTCAAATCAGCTGAAACCAATCTAGTTTTATATTTTCCTTTATGTATTTGAACTTCTATGTTCATTTTAGAAATCGTCTTAAACAGATTTGTCTTTATTTTTGTTTTTCTCTGCTAATATTATCTGTGGAAAAACTATGAAACTAATAAAAAATTAGTCTGAATTTTAAGAGATAAAACAGGTTGAAAATGACTGATAGTTACTGATCAATCTACCTTACCTCCCACATTGACAGGAATAGAATATTAGTATATAGATTATTGATGTAACAAAGGTTGAGGTCTTCAGTTCTATTTCCTCATACAATGAGCAATTTATAAAATTACCTTGTAGTACATTTGATATTGCTCATTGTAGTCACAGATCTAGTAGAGTTACTGGACTTTTTTAACATATTACTACATAGAAACAATGCTGCCAGTAGAACACTGTATCCTGATATATTTTAAACAAATCTACTGTTGGTATTTGTACATAACATTAAAATAGAATTTAACATGCCATAGCATATTTTAGCATTCTCTGAATATTAATCAGTTATTATCACTGCCTTTAGGGTTTTCAAAGATACCTTTAGTTGATAAGCCATTTTATTCAAAACTTACATGCCTAGATCAAAATAGACATGAGTAGAAACCAGGGTGTGTGTATATATATTTTTTTTTTTTTCATGGTGAGGCCAATGTAAATTCTGCAGCTTATCAATATGAACACAGAAAGTATTAAGGTGAGTAGAGATAAATGGTGGCTGTCTTCTGAGTTCACAGTAGGTCTTGCTTTCAAGATGTGTACTGTCACAATAAGTATGATTGGGAAAAGTAGTCTTATTGTTAAAAGAATAAATGCTTTCCATAGTTATTTCACACATGGAACTTAAAAGCCCACACTACAACAAAGGCCATGTTGTGAAGAACCTGAAAACTGATGGTAAGCAGTTGTACGTGTATCCATGAGTGTTATATCACCCTTTCAATGAGATCAATGTGACTAAAAGTTGACAACTGCCTCTTGTTATGAGCATGTCTTGAAGTGTCAGGGCTCAGGATACTGGGAGCTGCAGGGACACCCCAGCAGGATGACAAAGTGGGGGCTAGGGCCTGTCCCACTGCCCCAGCCAGGAGAAGGGCAGGTTGGAGGGCAGTCAGGGCAGCCCCAGCACCAGGCGTCTGGCACATCCCTGGGGATGGGCTGAGGCTGGGCCACCATGTGAGTTCATGGGTGGTCCCGGGTCAGCAGGGCCTATGGCTGGGAAGGGCAGGGCTGTGGGGACCTAGAGACTGACCCTGCTGTGGTGTCGCTGGGGCAGGGGCTGATGCACCCAGTGGACTGAAATGGGGTCCCTGGGCAGGGTGGCAGAGCCATCGGGGGGGGTGCGTGAGGCATATGGGTGTCCTCGGAACCTTGAAGAAGGTGGCTAAACATAATGAAACATGGTAATTCCTCACTAGCAAAGGACCTGGACACAGTACAAAAACATCTGTAGAGAAACTATGTTTCCTTCTATACATAGTTCATTGCAGTTGTTACGTTGTAGCTTTTTATTTTTCTTTTTCATTCGTAACATCTTTTTGTAATCTTAATATGATTATTTTTCCACGTCTTTAGACCAATAAAATGTATTTCATTTACTCACAGGTTAGGTCCTCATGGTGTAGAGCTGAACATCTAAAACAAAGATCAAGAAGGGGTCAGACCCAAGACAGATCACATTTGTTCCAGGTTTGTTTCATTTTCCAGTAGTTGTATTTATTTTCTTAAATGTCTTCCAGATTTCCTATTATTATAGGATGGTAATCTGTTACATGATCAAGTGTCTTAGGTCTCACAGGTAGAAAAGAGTCTGATTAGATGATTCTGTCTCATAACAAATGTGTTTTGCCACATGACCAAATTAAAGCAATTATCATTGTTTAACAAGATGTAAAAGCTGTCGCAGATATACTTTCCATCAATGTGCTGAGTTTGAGGCTGAGGGAGTAGGCATTCAGGTCCAACATATTTTCACAAGAGTTTATGTACTCCGAACTGCATTGTTAAAAAGTAATCGTCCTATAGATCAGAGATGGATTTTCTTTGTTGTGGCAAAAATTATGTTTAAGATGTCACATTTAGTGATTTCAATAGAATAATTATAGAAATAAAAGTATATTAAAGTAAATTTAGAGAACCACAAGAATAAATAATAATATTGATAATAATAAAAATCGTGTAATAGGAAATTATTTTTTTATAATACATTTAAGTACTTCATGAACTATAAAATATTCTGTCACAAGTAATGGTATTCCAGAAATGAGATACTTCAGATGAGCACTTTATGTTGTGTACTGCAGTTGACTCTAAAGTCAGATCAAAAATTTTTTAATATTACATAGACACTAAAAAAGGCATAAGATGATTGAATTTTGTTATCAGAGATATTGTTCATAATGCCAGGATAGCTATTAGAATCTGAGTATCCGTTAAACCTGCCCCATACTGAATTCTAGTATACATAGACACAAGCTGCGTGGGACATTGACTTCTAGTTGTGGATATTCCAACTTTAAATGAAATTGTTTGGACTACTTATATTGTATTCTGCCCTTAATTTTATTTGGGTGTAGATTTCCACATTCAGCAATTGAAAAGAACGTATTGTTCATCTCTATATGATTAAGATTTCCCCAGAATGTTATATATCTACAGTTCCAGCAAAAAGTAAGAAACTGAAAGAATATTGAGTTATTTTTTATTTAATAAACAGTAAATACATAGTGGTTTATATTATTTTCACAGTAATTCAGCTCTCTAGTTTAGAATTTTTCATCACTGAAAGACAACAGAAAAAAAGTGACGGGTAACAAATGGAATTTCTGGATATCAATAGAAAACCTTTCATTTTAAAAGAATACTTAAATAAAACCTAATGCCTTACCTGTCTCAGAAAGTCATCCATAGTATAGCAAGGGTATTTGTTCAATATTATTGTTCCTTAACAGGCAACCCTGTGTCACTCAGTACACAGGGCCAATGAAGAAATTAAGAAACCCTCCTTCCTCTCTGGGCTTTGAATCAAACCTTATATTCATATCTTGTCAAGATTTTTATCCTTTTCCATTTTCCTATTCACTGGGTGATTGATTGAGACTACCTCATACATTTCCAGATATTTTGTGGAATAGGACAACTTATTGTTATAAACCAACATTTGTTGTTATAAAAACTGCTTATCATACCTGCTTATGATCCAGTCTGCAAGGTTTATTTGTAGTGTAATTTAGAATCTATTTTCAGAAAGATTCATTAGCTTCATGAATTTTTCTCCATTTCTGAGATTCAAATGGTAACACTGTCCTTTATTTCTGGCATAACCTATACAGTCAAATCACATAAGGATGGCAATAATTGGATGGCTAGGGAAGAAACTCTTTTTTTTTTAATATATATATATACAGGGATGGAAATGTATTATGAGGTAAGCTGTTGTAACACTTCACTTATTTCTTGAGTGTGAGCAGTTAGCTATATTTCATCTGACAGTGTAAATGTGAAACCTGAGACTTAAAAATGAATTACACATGCTTTTACTCTACAGTTTCTATTTGTCTTGTTTGTTTTCTGGGTTTATGTACAGTAGTTGAAGGGAAAACTGAACTGAGATAATATAATTTTGAATTCCTCCTATGTTTATCAATATAACAGTGAAAAGACCTACAGGTTAGGTTTTACTGACTTTACTCAGTTTTAAAGGAATTTATTTTTTTTAGTCTGAAAAGGACCTGTATCTCTTATTTCCATTTATCTCAAAGCATTAATTTCTAGCATTGTGATGTTCATTACAATATTTTATCTCGATTCTGAATTAATTTCTTATATGTTAGCATTCTTTCTTCCATTAGTTGATGAAAACTGAAGGATGTAGCATACCTTGGCATGACTGCTATACTCTTCTGAATGCAGCCAGTTAGAATGGAGATGGGAATGCTGATCCTGCAAGAAAATTCCCCTATAAAATGTTTTTGCAGCTTATATCCAAATCTAATGTGAGTACTCTAGCATCCCTAATTGTGTAGTAGAAAGCTGTGGTGAATCAGAATGGGAGGTCAAACTTAAAGAACTAACCTATGGTAATGAGAAGAATAACCTAGAAAATATCAAGACAGAAATCTCTGGGCAATGAACATGAAGTTTTCAAGCATATGATGCTCCAATCATTTATTTATTCATATATTTGAGTTTGAATTATTTTTGAAATTATTTTTTAATATTCTTTTACTCAACGTTACTACTGATATTTTTGAGTAATAAGGCACTTCTCATCCAATCTCCAGACACGTAACAAATGTCTTAACAAAGAAGTTCGTGTTATGGAGACTAGAAGCCACATATGTGTTCATCAGATTCAGTACTTTCCTAACAAGCTTCAATTTAAGCATCAGGAAAGAGTTCCTTCTGAAATTTTTTGATTCAAGAATAATTATAATTATTAATGTGTACCTTGACATTCTTTCAAAACATATTAACCAGACCACTTCTGAAATTACGAAGGACCTATATACACCCAACAGTTCAGAGAGTTACGTATTAGAATACAGATCAAATATGTAATCTGACAAATTCTAAATTAGAAACCAACATGGAGAAGAAAATGCACAAAATGACAGAAGGCCCAGTCCTGCAATATGAGCATTGAAAATGTTGGAGTATTTTTCCTCTTTTTTTTTTTTTTTTGTTCTGTAGCTCCAAACCAAAATGCTCAGCCAATTTCAGATCGGGATTTCCATCTATGTGGTTAGTGGAGAAAAATATTTGTTTAACGCTACCTGAGCAGGAAAGGGCAGGCAGAGCAAGCTCTACCATGTGTTTAAACATTTCCTGGTAAGCTAAAGCTCTGAAAGAAATCTATCTTTGTAAATGACAATTTGGTCTTTGCTCAGCTGTTAGGGAAGTACCACATATACCATTCATTACACTAGGAAGATTTTACTAGTGTAATGCGGCACATTGAATTTAATGTTCACTGAGGACATCACGCAGTTCACAGGTCTGAGTCACACAAACTGTAGTCAACCTAGCCTTTTTTGAGCAAATGAGACAAAAGGAAGAGAAAAAATCTTTCTTCAGATACATGCTGGATCCTAGACTTACCTAAAGGGGAACTCAGGAAAGAAAAAAACCCAAACCAAAACTCTTTCAGAAAGGAACTTGGAACTGAAAGAACTACAGTCATACTCATGTGTTAATGACAAGAAGAGGACATTCAGTTTCTTATCACTTGAGTTTTCTAGTTGAGTAACGTTCCTTACAGTGTCAACTGCCATGAATTGAAAATTGTGCTGGGAAAGTACCGAACTTACTGGGATCCTTCCTTTCAAGCTGCACTTACAGTAGTGACTGGTGACAGACACTGGTACAGCACCATGAAAAATTTTCGTTTTGAAGGTCTAGCAAACTTCAAGGAAATTCAACTTGCATGGAAGTCTTCTCGTCAAGTTTAATTCATGTGTGTCTGACAGGCTATGTGTGCACATTATTTTGATACCTCAGGCATTTTTTTAAATACCTAGGGATTTTTAGGAGAAGGTAGGCAATCATGCAGTAAAGAAATAATCTTAAACGATTGTTCATCAGGCAGTATAACCTTCAGAATGTGATCAAAAGCATTCTTTCTGGTATGCCTTTGCATGTTCTCTTTTTATTTTTACATGCAATAGAAAGGCACAAAATGCAATCCAATAAATGCTCTATAATTAAGTGCAAATACTTTTCCCTAGGAAGGAAGAGTCAGGCATCATTGAAGAATTTAATATTAAATAATACTTTTAATTAAATATTATCCTCTCAAATGTAAAAGCATAAATAATGGAAAAATTTTTAAGTCCTCTGACACTTTGAAGTAAAAAATCCAGGACCTCAGGATACTGTTGCGTTGATATCAGCAACTCATACATCAGTGTAAAAAGCACAGAGTAGTACTTAATATTAAGCTGTGGCCGCAGTAAGAGAGCTAGTGCAAAAATGCAGTGATGATGTTTGAGTTTCCTTTATCTTATTTTTTCAGTTGTTAAATGGATTCCGCGGAAAAAGTCTAAGTCTTTCTCTCCAGTCCTACTCATATGTTGAGAAAGTAAAGTGTTAGTTCCCTGGTATGTTGTATTCTTAGTTTCACTGTATCCAAATACAAACAAAAGATTGAGTAAAACTTTATTTATTAATTTGTTTACGTTAGTCAATCAACCAAATATCCAAGTCAAGAAACAGAAAGCAACTCTGAAAATTAATAATAATAATAATAATAATAATAATAATATCTCCTAACTTTCTTTTGTCTGATCCTATGTTCTCTGATCTTTCTGCTAACTCCGTATCTCCTTAAGCAGTGAATTCTGTAATAGCGTGTTTTATCTCGATCTTATTGCAAATCTGTGGTTGCTACTTAGTCACCTGTTTAGGTATCACACACTGGTCAGGAAACATACATTCCACCATTATAATGGTTTCATGTATATAATGCACAGTTTTTTAAAAGTTCTGGTACATGAAAACAAGTCCTTAGATAACCTGCACCCTTGATAAATCATATGTTTTTTATTATACATAGATTGTTGGAGAGAGTGCAGATGTCATTCCTGTCTTCCCCAGCAACAAATCTAATTTGATTCTCCAGGGTTCTTTCCTTACTTCTCCAATGTTTTCTTAAGGAAAAACAGGAATTTGAAGGCTGCAGAACTGCTTCTGATTATTCTATCATGGGTGTGGCATACTCTTAAAGAAATCATAATTAGACAGGCATTCCAAAACCACAACTAAATCTGGATTCCACCCCTATAGAAAAATAAGACATAAAAAGGAAACCTCCTGTTAGTATTGGGACTGTCAGCCTTTCCACTAATCAGCAGGTGTAGGGTTGTGTGTTTTCAGAGTCAAAGGATGGCAGGGTATCAATTATGAGCTGACATCAAGAGCTGACCAGAAGAGAACATGTTTCAAAATAAGCTATTTCCACAAAGAATAGAAATAACAAGCTTGTGAAATTTTTAGCAAAAGCAGGAAGTGGTGAAATAATCGAAGAAATGTTTAATTCAAAATATAAGCCAGCTTTATTAGAGGAGGTAGGTAAGGAATGTTTAGGAAAGTGCCTGTCATATGAGGTGTACTCTATATATACAGTACTCCAGCCATTATACTTGTTATTATCTCTTAAAAAAAAAAAAACAAACACCAAAACTATGTCTGCTTAAAATACTATGGAAGCCAAAAAAAAGTTTCCATGACTAAGTTTAGCTTTAACTACCTTCATAGTGAATTAATACATCTTTAAAAGCACACTAGCTGTGCTTCTGCAGAAATCCTCAGAAATAAAGAATGTGTCGCTCTATCCCCTTGCTTCTTTTCTCCAGGAAGATATATTAAGAACCAATTTCT
The DNA here is from genome assembly GCF_013368605.1 of Nyctibius grandis. Taxonomy (NCBI): domain Eukaryota; kingdom Metazoa; phylum Chordata; class Aves; order Nyctibiiformes; family Nyctibiidae; genus Nyctibius; species Nyctibius grandis. Next base: position 24,995,287 of record NC_090663.1, on the reverse strand, counting down.
TCACTGAATGAGACTTAAGCAGAAAGAGCTGGAAAGGTGTAAAACATGCTTATTGCTCCTAAAAATAATAAAATCATACAAAAAAATAGGGGGCACACTGCTGGCACTGCAAGTAGACGTAAAAAGAGAAAAAGCTATGATTGGTTTTAAAATACTGCACTGCACATATTTTGCTTAGTCAGTGTGGTTTCTGAGATGAAAGCTGCATCATGTCATAATGCAGTATTAGTACCCAGTATAGAATGCTTCATCAATTCTATATTGTAAAAAGGGTAATATTATGGATGATAATTCTTCAATTCCCCTATTAAGCCTGAGCAATGGCACAATTTCATTTGATTTTCTGCTCTAAATCTGTATCTAGGGTGACTGCAATGGAAGTAATGTAACCCTTTTTTTCAGCTTTATGTAAAATAGCACCATTTTTCCAATTTTATATTTTTCTTTATGCTGGGCAAAATTCCTACTGTCGCTCCTTCACATGGGCAAAATTCCTACCAATATCAAAGGTGAATAAGGACACCAGCACTTAATCGGTGATAAACAACTTCTGGATACTATTTCTTAATCTCACATGTATATATGTGTGTCTCTGTGTGAATATATCCAGCAGGTAATGTAACGTTATGTTTTATTATCGACAATAAAATTAAACATTTAATTGTAATCTTCAAAAAGCCCTTCAATTAAAAGAAAATATACTGAAGGTGTCAGGGGCTCTTATGGAAGAACATCATACTTGTTACTGGTGAGTCTGGGAAAGCTGAATATCAAAATAACTCAGTAAACTAAACAGTACCATGCTGTAGCTAAACAAGTATGGTAAGAAAAGCCAAGTAAGGATTCCTGGCTTGAGATACTGCTCATTTGGAAAAGACACATATTAGATGACTTAATTTCCAACTTTATTTTAACTGAAACACTGTGAATGGCAATTTATCATCCATATTACTGAATTACCAAAAGTGAGCCACAAATGAACTTGGCATAAGTTTTTTGTTCTCATTCATTTCAGACATGGGTTATTCAGATGCTCAAGATCAGAAAAAGGATTTAGGTGAAGTATCTAACTATAATACTGGATATTCTAGACTTGTATTCTGTGATCCAGGTGCTGTTTTTCTTCACTTAAGTAACAAAAAAATTTCTGTTAAACACAGTTGGTCTCAAGATGTAGAAAAAGTAAGAAATTTAAAATGATAATTTTTCAGAGCAATGCTTAAACTTCTAATATTTTTCCCTCCAAGTAAGCAACCTGAAGCATATTACTGTGAGTGCTACATCTAATTTTCACTGGAGATTCTATGAAGTTAGGAAAATAAACACTGATTCACTGAATGGAATTGTGGCAGCCTTTCCCAAATATTTATAATTGCAGAGATCCATTATGCCTCCACTGTGTTTTAACATCTCAGAAAGACAATATTATCCAATACTTTCTCCTGAAAATTTAGTAAGGAATATGCCTAAAGACTATATATAATTTTAACGATGAATTTTATGTGCCTACTTTAACCCCACAATACACAATTTCAAACAAATTTAGGTGTAAAGTTACTTAAATGAACTGATTGCTGTATTTTCCCTGGAGGAAGGCTAGAGTGATGTAGCATATGGTTGAGCCACTGTTAGTGGCATATTCAGGTATAATGGAGCTTATTTCATTAATCTGTCCTGATTGAGAATGACAGATGTATCCTCAGTCATGAATTAAACAAACCGAATGGACATTTGAATGGGGCTGGCCCATAAACTGAGGGAATACTATCTGTGTATGTGTCAAACGACAGGAAAGGGGTGGTGGTGGCTGAAGAAAATGTATTGAATAATGTAGGACCTAAGCATGATGCAAATGGTATGGCATAAAGGGTGGAGATTGTAATGGGTTTGGCTGGGAGAAAGTTGATTTTCTTCGTAGCAGCCTGTGTTTCACATTGGTAACCAAAACAGCGTTGATAACACACCAATGTTTTAGCTATTGTGCAATAGGGCTTACAGTGTCAAGACTTTCTCTGTTTTTTACTCTGCCCCCTGCTCCCACCAGCAAGTAGGCTAAGGGTGGGCAAGTGATTGGTAAGGGACACAGTCAGGACACCTGAACCCAACTAACCAAAGGAGTATTTCGTACCGTGTGATGTCATGCTCAGCAATAAAACTGGGGCAGGAGTTTTTCCAGAGTAGCTGCTGCTGAATGACTGACTGGGCATTGGTCTACTGGTGGAGAATTGTTTTTGCACCACTTGCTTTTTGTCTTCTTTTTTGTCCTCATCACTTATTAGACTGCCTTTATCTCAACCTTTGAGATTTTTTCCTCACTTTTGCCCTTCCAGTTCTCTCCCCCATCCTACTGAGCAGGGTCTTACTTGCCACCTGGGTCCAACCCACCATATATAGGAAAGGGAAGTATAGTAATGCAATTAAAATTGTTATAGCCCTTTTGTTTCTACCCCTTTTTCTGGTGTTGTTCTCCCACTTACCTGACTCTTCTGTGTCCTAAGGTTGATGGCTAGGGGAAGGTGATGGGGAGGGGGCTGTATTATAGTGGGTTGTCAGCACTGCAGTCATCTGCTAGGAGGAATACCATGCTCATGTTGATAGTTTCTTCTTTCTTGCTCTAGGATCCCCTGGGAACAATGTTTACATGTTTGCTAACATGCTTTTACACTTTTGGACTTTTTTTATTGGTCTGCAGTTCCACATGACTCTAAATTTATGATATATGGTGCCTTTTATGTCTTTTAGGCAGTTTTGTCCAGATTTGCATTTCTTTAATTGACTATGGGTGAGCTGTTTATAATCCTGGGGTCTTTTGTGCCAGACCTGCATCCCATCCCTTACCCCATGCCTGCACTCTATTACACCACCTCCTTTGTCTCCACTTTGGAAGGCACCTGCCATTGTATCAGACCTGTATTTCTCTACACTGCATTCTCATGTTAGCATTGTAAATATCTCATTTTGTATATAATAACTACTTGTTACTACTGTCTATATAAAACTTGTGTTGTACCACACACAGATAAACAAAAGTGAAATAAATTAGCCATAGACACCTGGTCTATCAGAGAAAATGCTGTTAGAGATAAATTAAGTGAAAACAAAGCGACAGGAAGGTTGAGAAAAGTTCAGAGAGAGCAAGTCTGGCAAATGTCAGTTGTGACACCTCTAACTTCACTACAAAGCTCATGACCCATTACTAGTCAGTACTGTACTATAGAGCTACATGTTTACAATAGGTCAAAGAGAAAGAAGGCAAGAGTTCCATTTTGGGGATTTGGCTAAGAAGCAGATAGTACAGACTTTGGAAAGAGTAGTTTCACTGGAATGTGTAGAGTAAAAAGCCACTTGAGTCTGGATCTAACTCTGCATAACAGTTCATATACAAGCCATTTAATAAGCTTTCAAAAGTGTTAGAAAGTGGTTTGGGGTTTTTGTTATTATTTAAGTTGGGTTTGTTTAAAGTAATACTTTTAATTCAAAAGAATAAAATTCAGAAGTCAGAAGATAAGAGAGGACTAAGAGTTCATGGGGGTAGTATATTTCCAAGCAATATGCAATGGAAATGAATAGCATCCCTGGAGCAAATGCAGTAACTAGGAACAAAAGGCAGATGAGTAACTGCTGCTTCTATGGCAGAAAATTAAGAGCAAAGAGCACTTCATCTAAAAGAACATTTCTCCCTTTCAGACAAAAAAATTCCTCACCAACCATATGAATGAAAGACTGCATAATCTGTAATCACTAATATTGTTTGGTTTACAAGTTAATCTTTCTGAAAATAAAATTTTACAGTTAGAGTGAGAGGCAAAGCAACAATGTTGGTAAGCTTTGCTTTTCACTAGAACTAAACAATATGAAGTGACAAGTTTCAAGGGTTGTGTCAAGTCCCTGAATTCAGAGTGGCGTCTGCTTCCACAGAATTCATGGGCTCTTTCTGTATGTAGGACTGCGTTCCCAGCAAGTATTCACAAACATTCAAGGAAAATTCTCTATTAATGTCATCTGATTGTATAGTAATTTTTACAGCTTATAACTACAGCTTATTCAACTAGTGATGAAAGTAAGTCTTTTGCGTTTGCATGCAGATAAATACATGCCTACCTAACAAAACCTTCAGCAAGTTATGGTCAGAGTTTTACTGCATATAATTAAGATGGTATTGCTATTACTATAGTCAAATACTTTGGAAAAGTTAGGTCAATCTGACAAAAATTGGAAAAACAGTGAGTCTCATGAGGAAGTAGAAATGACTGCAGATGGATTTTTGAGAAATAAGGATATTGATTTTGTGACTCAAAGTTAGGGGGGTTGTATCTGAGGAAATAAGTATGAAGCTACTTCAGAATTTTATAAAGCCTTATTTGTTACTTTAACGATTGCAATTGAAATCAGCAAAACTGAACTGAGCTAAAACCCAAAACTAAATTGATCTCATTAGAAATTGCTTGGTATTTAAAAAATTAAAGTACATTATGTAACTAACTATTTAGGCTCTTAATTTAAGCATGCAGATTTTAAAATCTTGGCTTAAGTGACTAGGAATACGAATAATTTTTAAAGTATTATTCTGAGATGCAATCTGCCAGTTAAATTTTAAATTTGTTTGCTTTTTTTATTTTTTACTTCAAAAGAGTATAGAATGTATCATAGCTTCAAATGAAAATAATTGGGTATAAGATCTTAAAAATAATGTACGGATTCCTCTGAAAGCAATTTAGCATTTTACTTGATACTTCAAACTCAATGGATGTGTTTGGTAGGTTAGAAAGAATCACAGAAACATAGAACGGTTTAAGTTGGAAGGGACCTTAAAGATCATCTAGTTCCAGCCCCTCTGCCAGCAGCAGGGGCCCATTCCACTAGACCAGGTTGCTCAAAGCCCCATCAGTAGCTCCCCTGATCCTCCTTCTGGCCCTTCTTGTAGATGGGTGTCACATTTGCTAATTTCTAGTCAACTGGGACCTCCCCAGTTAGCCTGGACTGCTGATAAATGATGGAAAGTGGCTTGGTGAGCACTTCTGCAAAATCCCTCAGTACCCCTGGGTGAATCTCATCTGTCCCCATAGACTTATGTGTGTCTAAGTGGCATAGCAGGTCGCTATGCATTTCCCCTTGGATTATGGGGGCTTCATTCTTCTCCCTATCCCTGTCTTCCAGTTTAGGGGGCTGGGTACCCGGAGGACAACTGGTGTTACTACTAAACACTGAGGCAAAGAAGGCATTAAGCACCTCAATGTTTTCCTCATCCTTTGTTAGTATGTTTCCACCTGCATCCAATAAAGGATGGAGATTCTTCGTGGCTCTCCTCTTGTTGCTAATGTATTTATAGAAACATTTATTGTTGCCTTTTACGGCAGTGGTCAGATTGAGTTATACTTGGGCTTTGGCCCTTCTAATTTTTTCCGTGCATAGCCTCATGACATCTTTGTAGTCCTTCTGAGTTGCCTGCCCCTTCTTCCACAGGTCATAAACTCTCCTTTTTTTTTCCTGAGTTCCAGACAAAGCTTTCTATTAAGCCAGGCCAGTCTTCTCCCCGGCTCACTCATCTTTTGGCACGTGGGGACGGCCTGCTCCTGTGCCTTTAAGATTTTTTTCTTGAAGAGTGTCCAACCTTCCTGGACACCTTTGCCCTTGAGGACTGCCTCCCAAGGGACTCTGTCAACCAGGCTGCTAAACCGGCCAAAGTCTGCCCTCCAAAAGTCCAAGGTAGCGGTTCTGCTGACCCCCTTTCTTACTTCTCCATGAATTGAAATCTCTATAATTTTGTGTTCGCTGTGCCCAAGATGACCTCCAACCATCACATCACCCACAAGTCCTTCTATGCTCGCAAACAAGAGTCTAGTAGGGCGCCTTCCCTAGCTGGCTCGCTCATCAGCTGTGTCAGGAAGTTATCTCCCACACAGTCCAGGAACCTCCTAGACTGTTTCCTCTGTGTTGTATTTCCAGCAGACATCTGGTAAGTTGAAGTCCCCCACGAGAACAATCTCCCAGCTGCTTATGGAACATTTTATCTACCTCTTCATCCTGGCTGGGTGGTCTATAGCAGACTCCCACCATGATATCTGCCTTGTTGGCCTTCACCCTGATCCTTACCCATAAACACTCGACCCTGTCTTCACCATCCTCAAGCTCTAGGCAGTCAAAACCCTCCCCAACATACAGGGCCACCCCACCTCCTCCCCCACATTTCTTATCCCTTTTGAAGAGTTTATAACTATCCATTGCAGCACTCCAGTTGTGCGAGTCATCCCACCATGTTTCTGTGATGGCAACTATGTCAATTTTCCTGCTGCACAATGGCTTACAGCTCCTCCTGTCTGTTGCTCATGTTCTGTGCATTGGAGTAGATGCACTTCAGTTGGGCTATTAATCCCGCCACCTTTGTTGGGGGGAAAAGCCCTAATTCCTGCATGACCACTCTTGGGCACTTCCGCAGTTTCTAACCCTTCACTAACCCTTACACTTCTGCTGCCGCATGGCTCTCCATCCTCTGCCTCCACTGAAATGGCAGACTGAAAGACCTCACTAGCTCACTGTCCCACAAGCATTGGCATGCCGCCCCCAGGCTTGTCTAGTGAGCCTGCTTCTATATTTATTGATATCATATGTCACTGATCTATGAACCTCGCTACTTATGGTTGCATTGTCTTGTCTTGTTGGCATAGTATGAAGCAAGAGTTAGTTGGATTGACATAGATTTACAGGAGGAAAAGACTGAATCATAACAACACCAAATGCTCCTAGGAAACAAGAGACAAGGAAAACTCTCAAATAATTCAAGGTCATACTCTGTTCTCAGGCCAAAATAAATCTCGTAAAGGCCAAACAGACAATCTAAATTTATAGTTCAGAGTTTAATTTGATATGAAGACGAGTAATTCAATATGAATAATCTTATTCAGCACCATGCTTGCAATTTTGTTATGCTAGTATGATGTGGCATATTCTCAGCAGTACAACACCAGAACATCAGCAAGTTTGATTCCTTCTTGTTTAAATTGTTCAAAAACATCACTTAAAATCAATGATATTTCAAAAAAATAAGAAACTAGAATGTAGATGAAAATAATTGAAATAGAAATGTTTATTTTTATAGCTTTACAGGTAAAAGAAAGTGGGAGAAAATAGTAGATGCTGTATGTGTTAGTAGTAAACATCAATAACATTCATCTGGATTGATCTGCTGTTTGTAGTTTCATATAAATCTTTCTATTCATGGTTAACCTTTAGAAAGCACAGATAAAATAGGACTTAGTCACTACCAAATAGAAGATCGACGAAGACTGACAATATTATTGTATCCCAAAATAGTTCTGAAAAACACTTTGAAAACTTAAAAAGAAAAAAAATATTAATAGGGATGTTACATACCGTATTGAAAAAAAAGTGTTGCTGTCACCTATGTGTATCATAACTAATTTCATAATTTCAAAAACACAGTCTACACATGACAGTATCAGTTTACTATGGTAATCAGGAAATACAAAACTAACTGTATTCTCTAGACAAGATCTGAAGCTTTTATAAGTCATTACTACACTTCTGTAAGCACCACTAGCTCTAGAAAAATTGCATCCATTTTTAACAGCTGAGAATTTGACTGTGTATATTAGTATCTGTATATTCAGCTTTAAAGAACATTTTGGTTATCTCAATTATTATTTATGTTAAGAATACATAGAAATAGTCACCTAAGCAATTTTTAATTTAATGATTTATGTATATTAAATGTCTTTTTCATTTGCAGGGTTTTTAAAATTCTTTTAATTGTCATGCGTAAAAGAAAAAAGTAATCCTCTGGACAGATACAAAAGTATATGAAAGGTAAATATTGTACAACACTTATTTTCGTTTCTGATTGCTATTAGTTCACTTTCTTTTATTGTTGTTAAGACTGACAAGAAAATACTAAGTCTAGTTGAGGTTGTTAGACTATGATATCAAAGCTATTAAGGCATTTCCAGCAAGACTTTAAATTATGTGTTTTTCACTATGTTCATACGAACATATTATGTTTACTCTTCTGTCAGAGTCCAATACTGCCTGACCAGGTTCTTTTAGATATTCCACGCATGGAGGGTGTAATGTTTAATATCAAGTTTACTTATTAAAGACAGTTGATATTACATGGGATTTATGACTTAGCAGAGTGATACAAAATATATTGCATAACATAATAAAAATGTAAGTTACACTTAACAAAATACACAGTAATTGCAACACACAGTTCAGTCACAACACCAATGTGATTCCCATTACCAGTCTCTATAATATGTTCACCGTGACATATTATATTGTAACAGCTGAAGCCTGTTGCTTCCTTCAAAATACCTTTGTTAGTTGTCTAGTTTTTACACTCCATGTTGGGCTGAGCCACATATTCAGTCCTTCCCCTCCTTGACCCACATACTTGTCTAGCTAACTTAAGGGCACACTCCTGCTCTTTTAATGAATGCAGGAAGAAATGTTTACACCACCTGTTGATCGACTCTGGTGCCCTTTGTGTTGAGATACAGTCAGCCTCTTTGCAACAGCTGTCAGCAGTTGCAGCCTGGATGATTCCCTGAGCTTCATGGGCTCATCTCCCTTGCCCATTTCCTCTGAGCATTCTTCCATTGTAGGTGTTTATTGGTCAGTCACATCTTCCTTCTGAAAATATTTTGAAGTCAGGAACTAAAATTTCTATTAAGAGGGCAAGGTAAAAGAAATTCTCTTTGTACTTGAAGTAAAAAATTATGAGATTTGAAGTAGCTGTTAATTCACGTTAATTTGGAATGATAGATGAGAAGAAACTGGAAAACTGCTTAGTATGGTTATTATGCCACCTTATTTTTATTAGTATTTATGTTTTGAGAATAAACAGTATGGGAATATCAAATACACCTTGAATTTAAATATTTTAAACTGTCTTAGTATCTATCTGTATAGGCTTTAACTGAAGAGTGCCGCTGACATGGAGATCCTTGGAAAATTCTCAAAAGCTGTTTGAACATGGTCCTGGACAAACTATTGTAACTGACCCTGCCTGAGCAGGGGGATTGGAACAGATAACCTCCAGATGTCCCTTCCAACATTAACCATTCTGTGATTCTTTAAGTTTCCTTTCAGCTATAATTTCAAACAGGAGAGGGAAGGCAATGAATTTGCCATTGTTAGCAAGTCTCTAATGAATTTGATAGGAAAGGTTACAAGAATCTGTTAAATCTATGTTGAAGTAGAAGTGATTTTGTTGATACAGTGAGCTAACTTAGATTTTTTTTTTTCTCCTCTCTCTTACACCTTTATGCTCCAGAGTTTTTAAAGGTATGACTCAGTCTTATAATTTTGCCTGTGATATTTCACTGGGACAGATTGTGAGCTGTTTCAGATTACAGTGTTATCACTGTGCAAAAGACATTCCATTCTATTTCTTTATCCTCAGCTCTATATTATGATGTGTGGTCCCTTTTCAGTGCCTAGCTGAGGTCCTTATTTATGGAGAGGAATGAATAGGTAAAGACTGAAATAATGCAAGAAGGAATTTTACAGTCAGGAGTTGTATACACAAAACTGTAGGTAGGTTATTCAGTGTATACCATGATCCTCTGTGTTGGGTCTCTCTGACATCACAAATAACCATAGCCTGTGGAACATTTTTGCCTAGACCACCACTTAGTTTGTTGTTGAAGCAAGAATATATGATGCCCTCAATTATCTATGTCTCATTTAACTAAGTCATGTGTACAGTTACTCTAGAGTACTTCTCTGAGAACTTTACACTGCAGGTAGACAGAAGCATGCAACCCATATGAACAGCAAAATGCTGCTATTGGCAGGAATAGCTGGAGTCATAGTAGTAGATATATATTTGTGGTAGGAAGAGCTAAATTTACATATAAAGTAAAACTTGTGATATTTATTTTTATACGACATGTCATGTCGTCTTTTTTTGAAGTAATTGAAATATTACCTTTTTTTTCTTTTTCATGTTATTCAGAATCATGTCATTAAGACAAGGAATCTATAAAATCCAAACTTCTTCTAGAGCTTACAGCAAAGTATCTTTTCAGAAGATCTTAAAATATTTTGAGTGAAAGGATATACAATCTGTAAGCCAAATTTATATATAATTTTTTGTTAGCATTAAACTGAAGGTAAACTCTACTACATTTGGTCTTGAGTATGCAAATCATCTCTAGAATCTAACAAACGCTTTGCACTGACCATGAAAACAATTCAGAGTAATTATGACTCAAATATAAAACCACACCTGTAAGCAAAGAGCCATTAATTCAAATGCTTTTGGTGTTCACAAACTTTTCAAGTGTTCTAATCAATTTACCACTACTGAAATGAAACAATTGTTCAACAAATCACATCAGTCCTGCCTTAGGCCAATAATGAATAACTTCTCCAACTGAAACTGCAAGAGGGATTTAAGAGTTCAAAAGGTATCATCTGTCCCAACATGAATTTGGCCAGAAGACTAGAGTTAATAATCTATTTTTCAGTATCCTAGTATCTTAAAAGAGGTTTCTTGTTAAATTTGAAAAGTATCACCACTAGCAAGAATTTCTCCTATCAAAAATATCAGTAGAAATTGTGTAGAAAATAACCTAAGTGAAAAACAGGAGGAAAAATAAAGACAGAACTCTCTAAAAATATCTAATCATTCTTTAGAAGTGGAGGTAGGTGATCAGATACTGTTTCCTTAATGAGGGAGAAGAAGAAAAAAAAAAGCAAAACCATCTCAGCAATATTTTATAGAGTATTAAAAAAATCCAGAAATAATATTTCATAATATATTTTGAATTTATCAAGTTAAAAAAATGTTAAAATTGAATAATATTCTGATATCATAGATAGCCACATGAAGAAAAAAGAAAAGGGAAAAAAAAAATCATAGTACTATGCTAGAGAAAAAGACAACCAGCATTGAGGCTTGCATATATGGGAAAAGAAATAAGAAATGGAATGAATTACCCAAATTTTATAATTTGGTGGCATGGCTAGAGTATGCTGATTAATAATGTTAACCATATAGATAAATTTTTCAATGGAATAATCAAGTTCATTACAAAAGAAGGAAAAAAGTAGGCCTAAATTTAATGGAACACACAGTACTGTGAAACAAGGTACTTTACACGAACCTAATATCTGCTAGAAACAAAAGTGTAGTTGTTAATAGGAAAAACATCAGTAAAGAAAGCTAAACAGGCAACCCTGTTAGACATTACTCTCTGCTAATCCTCATGTCTGTATAAATAAAACTCCCACTGAATTTGGATTTAGATGTGAAATCACTACTTCCAGTTATATTTAAAAATTAAGGAATGCACTGGTCTTTCACTATTTGAAAATCAGATTTTTGACATTACTTAGCTCAACTTAATTACAAGTAAATTATTTACCAGGAATTAATGTTCCAGCATCATTCTTTAATGGAGATAAAAGTCAGAATCACATGTTTTTGGTGCCAAAAAAGCAAGACCAGATACTGAAAAAAAACGAAGCAAAAATCTAATTGGCTTGGGTATTGTGAGCTGCCTCTAGACCCAATGCACACCTACGATAGAAATTATTGCTGATTAAAAATATATGGATCAGAGCCAAGGCAAAATTATCACAAAACAATTACAATAGGATTATATCATAATCACAGTAAAGAGGAAGCTAAAAACGTGCTCCAGTGGATCATGTCTAAAGTGCAACTTTTATCCTACTGCTATTCCTGAGATATATCACAATTTATTTTTGTGCCTTGCTAAGGGCAAGAAAAGGATTCATACATATTTAGTTCTGGATTATTATCTTTCAATGTATACTGCCTTACTCCTAGAACAGTTACTCATCAAATAAGTTTTTACTTTGTGCAAGTGTTTGTGACACCTAGTATCAGAAATAGTTCCTCAGAATAGGATTCTGTTTGCTCAGAGCTATTGACGGTTTCCTAATTACTAGTCTTCGTAGCCCTGATCAACTACAATGAAAACTCAGAACCATAGAGGAACATAACAAAAACATGGTCAAAGTTTTTTTAAAAAATACACATAGTCTGGAAATGTACTATGATTTCTTGATATGACCAAGATGGTAGAAAAATAGCCCTTGCTTTGTCAGCACAATGTTCAAATAAGACACGAATGTAACAATATAAGAAAACGCATCACCAGAAGAGAAAAGATTAATTCCTTCACATTATAAGAGTTGGATAATAATTCTCATGTTTAAGAATGGCTTCCTGAAAAAGCAGTGGTTTAAGATACTTCTTATTTTAAGTGTCTGTAATTGTATTTGAGCCCTTCCTTAGGGGCTTGTGTAGAGAAGTACGTATGAAGAGAGAGAAGGAAATTTTGAGAACAGAATCTCATTCACTGCTGTATGCATCATAAACACAGTCACAAACATAGCGGAAAAAAAAAGACAAACAAAATTATGCTCTTATTCCAGGTGTTGTACAAATAAAATTTAGGCAAGTTTACATGTACAAAGCTTTATTAGTGGTGTCTATAGCTGATGGCGTATATTGACTTCAAGGTAACTTCAGGAAAAAAAATAAGAAGAGGGGAGGAGGGGGGAAGAGAGAGAAAAAACGTTCCGCAATTCATGTATACTTATTGGATATATTAATAACTGTTATCTGTTATGTTATCTACTAAGTCTTAAGGTTATGAACTAAAACATATAAGAGGATGGGTGAAGAGTTCTTAGTATGGAGTTACAGAATAATAGCTACAAGGCAAGAGTGAGGAGGCAGAGGAAGAAAAGGTTGTTTTAAAGATTAATGGCAATCACTTTCTACAAGAAACCTGATCTAACAAACAGACATAACTGCTTCAGAGTCTGCCAGTGCAAGGTTGTGAGGATAGCAGCACTTGAGATACCAGGTAAAGGCACTGCCACAACAGCTTCAGGATGTGTAATGAAAAGTTGCAAGGGTACAAGTGAACAGCAGACTACAGAACTGAAAGAGGAAGGCCCTCAGCATTACAAAGGTTAAAGCACCTAAAAAACCATGCCACACAGTAGAAATTTTGTTGGGACAGAAAATTCTCTGAATTTGATGATTCTGCCCATGTTCTCTGTCATTTAGCTATCTCAGTGGGTCACTTGTTTCAAATTATCAGTAAATCTTGGGAAATTCTGGGCTCATGAGAGCTGTTTCAGATTTTGCACAATACGCACAAAGTAGTTTAATCTGCCTTTGGCACACTGGACCAATTCTGCATTAACACTGTTGGCCTATTCTGCATGCAGAGTGCCTCTGTATGGTGCATTAGCAGTAAACAGACTTATTTTGAGCATGTTAGAATTTCTGGGTATCTGACAAAGAAAATGTGGGCAGAAATATGAGATTCATGACCTTCATTAACTCATATACCTTAGTAATGATTAAAAAAAGTGAATGAATGTTAAACAGCTAATTTTTGTTTCCTTTAAAGTAAAGGATATTTGTAGTATTTAAAGACATAGATGATAAATGTTGTGTAGCAGTCTGTTTAGTACGTAAAGAAAAGTTAAACATGGAATTTACCAGGAAGCATTATAATTGTAGCCGAGAAACTGTTTCAGTCATTGGCTCTTTGGAGACATAGCAGGAACTGTTCTGGGTTTATATACAATTTTATTATAATAATATTGCATAATGGTCATGTGACATCAGAAAATGTATGATGATGTGGAAGTTAATATTAGAATAATTTCAAAATAATAGAAATAGGACGTTAAGAAGAACTGCACCTACACAGGCAAACAGCAATTTTACTTTAATTGCTTTACAAAATTGCTTTAAAGTCTTTCTGAGGGTGGATGTATCTTAAGCAGAGGATCACCACATCTCCACATTGATTCCTGAAGCAAAATGGAAAACAGTTCTCTTCAGACTTTTTTCCTGTTCTTTTCTCCTGGTGAATGTATCTGAATGGAGTTTTTCATCTCCATTTATGAAAAAAATTACTTTTTCCTCTTGCTTTTACACCCACCATCTCTACTACTTTCTCTCAAAAGCTGGGTATTTTTATGTGAGACAAAACATATTTTCCACAAGATCTAAAATAAATGCACCATCTAGCTTTTGCTCGGACACAAAGCAACAAAATCTCTGCTGATCCTTACTTTCCTCCCGTGTTCCTAATAGACTAGCAAAATTCCTCCATTTTATTGTATTTAACTTAGTTGGCCATATACTTTGTGCCTAATTCAAATCCCAGACCTGAATATCTGAAACTTTGGTAGTCTTGTTAACTGTAATGGAACTATTCATACAGATAATGTTGCTTCTGCTACTGGAAAGACTGGATTCTTAACTAAGGAGTGATTATACACTCTGGGAAATGCAAAAAGTTCTTTTACTAGGTGACTACTGTCATTCTTTTATTATCACAATCTGATGACCATATCACCTCACTGAAAACATAAGTATCTGTTTAAGAAAATGAGACTAGGAAGACAAATTAAAAAGAAAAAAGTACAAAACCCCCAAACCTAAAATTTCAAAATGTGTAGCAAACCTTGTCACCAATAGTTCAGTTCGATGGTAATGAAAAATGATGCATCCAGAACATCATTACATCTATACAACTAAGAAAGCATATTTTTTTAAGTACCAGCGAAGGCAAGGTCAGCATATTGCAGTTTTCTTAGCACACTTCTGTATATAGTACTTTTTTTATTGCAAAGTAAATGCATCCGCCAAAGCTTGCCAAACAAAATAAACCTCGAATCTAATAGTTACACTGCAATCAGAATGCAGAAATCATGGTGAAACAAATGCAATTTAAAATGATGGTAAATTGACAAAAAGGAAGGACAAAAACTCCCTGGTCCTATAGCCAATCCCCCTGTGCTCTTGCCCTTAGAGACACGCTGGAGCTCTTACACCCAGCACAGGTGCTTAGAGACTCCCTTGCTCCCACTTTGCCTGTTCACTGCCTAGTCTGGCTTGATCTCACTTGCACACCCATGCTCACTCCAGTTATTTCAGGTACAGGTCATGCATATGCCAGACAAGCGTACTGACCAGCCCCTACTTACTTGAGAACGGACAATTTTATTCACTTATCCTTCTATTTCCCACATTTGTTCCTCCCCAAATCACCAAAATCTCTCCCTTTTCCCACCTTTGATTCCTTCTCTAAACATCTCATAAAAAATACTGTGCAATCCCAAACTGTTCTTCCCTGCATCCCATAATGTTTCCTACACTTTTAGGCAGCAAAGCCCTTTAGTCTAAAAGGTGATCTGGAGAGCTAGTCCTATTGACTTAATCTTGATGGGTTTCATGCCTGGAGAATGGGGCTGGTGACAGGGCCTGGACAATGTGTTCCTTCTTCGAGTCTTTAGTTCCTGCCTGTCATTGTGTCCCTGTGCTCCTCTGGTCTTGCGCAGATGGGCCTTTGGTGGGCTGACGGCTCTTCTGTGATGTGACTGGGAGCTGCCAAGCTGAGTATTACCTGTCCAGACCTCCCTGCACCCTACTGTTGTCTCTTTCTGCTCCTTTGTGTGTGTGCGGATGAGCTTTTACCGCACAACCTAAAAACAGTAATATAAGGGAGACTGCTCTCTGCGGGATTCCTGCTTCAATTATTGCAAAGATTTGAAGGCATTAAGTAAATGAGGCAGCGACCTGCAGCAAGAAAAAGGACAGTCATGGAGAAGGTAACTGAGAAATGCCCAGGAAAATGATCTGGATGCCGGTCTCTGCTTCACCATTTCCATTTAATTCTGGATAAGTCACTGAAAGCACATTTTCACAGGTAAACAATGATTATATATTCTTCATTTTCTAGGTGACTAACTTTGTTGCTTATGATCTGATTTGCAAAACAACTAGGTACTCATAACTGCACCGTAAGCCAGTTAGAGCTGTGCTTTGCCTACGTAAAGCGTAATATATTGTTATGTTCTCTAAAAATCAGGTCCAGGTTATGTGACATTGGGCACATAGAATTAGTGTCTCTTTTTGACCTTATTATCTTTGTGTCTTGGTTCTCAACCTGTGTTTTATTAATGATAATAGGACATAAATAATAATGATAACTTTCATTACATAGTGGTGCTACAAAAATCAGTTTGTGTTTGGGAAGCTGCCAGTTACTATTACTACTGATGATACTATTTTAAGTCTCTTATGTCACTGATATCAGAACAAAACATTTTGTGATATAATGAAATACTATAGGTGTATAATAAGAGCATTCTTCACTTATCCTTCTTTAACCCTTCATTTTCTATTACAACAGATATTACTTATCCTACCTTCAAATTGCATTTGAGGGATTTCCCTTTCTACAGATCCCAGGAAATTGGGCTTTTTCCCACAACACCCTGACCTTACCCCCACAGCTGTTTGAGTATATGGCCTGTCGCACATATGTGTCAGTTCTACTCTACTGAGGCTCTTTGCTAAGAAGATGGAGGCATGTAATTTTCTTTTAACTATACTTTTGACCCAATGCCAGATATGAACGTCTAAGTGCAGTGGCAAGAGAGAGAGGAAAGTGGGAAACAGTGGAGAAAGCCCAGACCAAACTATATTGACCATTTCTATACTACCAGGACGCAACGTTAGACTAGCAATAGATGCAGTGATAACAGAGGCATCTAATCACTGTGTTAAAATTCGACATCACAATACCTTCATGTTGCTATATCACACATCGGTAAATGTTGTTGCAATGGATATCTCATGGAAGTTGATGAACAATAGTTTGGTACTCAGAGAAGGTTTAGAATACCATAGAAACACACTGACAGAGGAAACAAAATATAAACTGAGCTGTCTACTTTGTAAGCACCATGTATTCCACACACTAGGAAAATATTTATCTGTAATATTAATGTAATACATAAGACTATGTTTCAATGCATAACACAATAAGATTAATCCTGTTATATTATTTCTTTTGATTATTCAGCTTTGCAAACTTAATAACTTTCAATCAAGTTTTCCTAGTGTTTGATATATACAGGTGCATAAAATTGTCATTAAGACTCAGGATTGAATACATCTTAATCTGCTGTTGAAAAGATGTCAGCTTTTAGTAAAAGAGACAAATGTTAAGAAAATTGTCCATTCTAGGTTAACACTGACTTAACTATGTAAATGAAGTGAATGAATACTCAGTTGGATTTTATGTGTTTAAGACATGATAACAATGAGACTAATGAGTCATACGTAATAACAAGAAAAACAAGGATACAGAGGTTACAATAAGTTTAAAATTGAAAATGTGCTCTTACAATTTTATTTAATCATTCTTTTGTATAGAATCTATGTAGAACATAATTTTATTATTTTCTTGGAGCTATATTACTAAATAATTTAGTTCAGATTGAAATCACTTACTGTTATAAGTACTGAAAGATGGAAGCATTATGCCCATTTTTAAACTTTAAGAAATTCTTTTATTTGCATTCTACCCTTCATTTTTTCAAACATATCTAAGAATACCTGTGCTTTCTTTCATTCATATTGTGTTTCACAGGAATTAGAAAAACAAAACCTTGGTCAGCTATGATCCTTCAGAAACTTCAGCACAATCGTTTAACCATGTAATAAGAGAAAACAATATAGATATTAAAAAAATGAAACACATAGCTAACATACAATAAATGCCAGTTTTGAGGTACACAGTAGCGGTATTGATGCCACAAAATGCACAGTACTGACTGATCCTTTAGCATTGTAGGGATAAGTAAAGAAGATGTAAAGGTGTTTTTGGTACAGCAGCTGAAAAGGCTTTTACATAATGGTTTATAAAAGGTTTTTGGATTCTTACTCATTTGAATACATCTGTAGATGTATTTGATTGTGGGCATGAGATAACAAGTGTAGAGGTAAGTCCATAAATGGCAATTTGCACTGGCAAAAGGAAATGATGTTCTGTCTCTGCAGTTTCATGCCTTTTTTTTTTCTTTTTTTTTTTTCTGTTATCGTTTCAATGATGCAGGGGACAGTCCAAGGGGTATTTATGACTATTTTAACTTACTTTTGCTATCCATTTCTATACACTCACAAGGTATATTTGAGACACATATGAGGTAACATCTGGTAGCCAGTAAATACTGAAAACTTCTTTATAAAACATTGTCTTTTTCAGAGTGCTAACTCAATGCTCTGTGATGAATTTATGAACAACCTTTCTTTAGGCATGTCAGCTCCCATTCTTTTCAACTTAATTTCATGCACGAGTCATTCATAACAAGGCCTTGTGTTCAACTTCTCCATGCATCACTGTATTATCTCCCATAATTCTTGCTTTACTCCTTCCAGCTCTGCTTTCCCATCCCAGTTCTCTTTTGGAAATTGCTTACTCATTGCGTTAAGTCCTACATGTTTCAGCAAAAACTTTTGTTCTATGGCTTTGCCATTTAGTTTATACTCCCCTGATAAATAACAATGAATAGGTAAATAATGTTAAAAACAAGATTTTCAGTATTTGTTGTGCCTGCAATAAAATAAGTGAAACTACATTGACTCATAACAAAAAACATATGAACTATATCACCTTTTACTTAGTTAAATCATGTTCTCTAGGAAACATGGATGACCTTTTCAGGAGGGAGAAAACTATTGTGTTTGTGAGGATTTCAGTAGTTCATTAGTATTTGTTTTCATTAAAAGAGACTAATTTTAATCTCTACAGCATGCATTGGTACAGATTAAACTTCTAAAGTCAATTTGCATTAGATACAGTCAAATAAATTTTTAATGATTTACAGCTCATATGACAGTGGTTGTTTTATATTCAATTAAGAGAAGTAAAACCTTTTTGTCATCTACTTTACAAAACATTTCTGCCCACAAACACCAGTGATACTTGGATATTTTTTTTCTATTTCACAAAGTGTTTATATTCCTTTAAATTACGTCTGTGAAGAGGTCCTCAGTGTGCCCTGCGTCTTATGAGCCATCCTCGTAGCCAGTGAACTTGGAAACTTTGCTTCTGATGTAACTGAAGATGATAAGTGAGGTAGGCTTGTGGAGCACACTAAATTTATGCACTAGTCACAAAATTCTATGTAAATACAATATTTTCCTATTATTGAAAATCCCCGAAACGGACTTTGCTCCCCAAGTCTTTACCTTTAACAGCATGAAAAAAAGATGTAAAAACAGAGATGATCCAAATGAAAGGTGCCATGGTCAAGGACTACCATGTCACTTCCCTAACTTTTCAGCAGACTGCCAGGTGGGTACTTTTGTTTAATCTTGTGTTAATAACCTTCCCTACTTTGACCTATATTACTCCAGTATAAGCACTAATAGTGCTGAAACTTGGTTTGAATTTATCCCTAGATGTTTGCTACAATAAAAGTTGTGCTGTCACAACTGGCTAGAAAAACTACTTAACAGCTCAGAGATGTCTTCAGTCTAGGTATGCTAACTACATCTATGATGAGGACAAATGCTTGACTAACACTTAGCTTAAGAAACATAGTTAACTACCAACTTTTCCTCTGTCCCGCTTTGTGAGCCATCTCAACTTTAAAACATCACACATTGCATATACAGAGAAAAGCCCAAAACAAGAAACAAGAACTGAATTGTAAAGAGGGCAAATCTAAAACCTTTGGCTCAATACAATCCTCAAGAAAGTCAGCCCATTAAAAGAAAATGTTGGTTGCTATGTTTTTAGCATTAACAACTGATGTGGAAAACATGTTTCTTCGGGGACAGAAGTGCAAAGTGAAAATAATAGTGGAATTAGATTTAGATTGATCTATGAAAATATGGAAGAATGAAAACTTCAGAATATTTTCCCTCTGTCCTAAAGAAACACTCAAATATATAATGTTCGAAATTTCACCCTTTTTTTGTTTCAATTATACGTTAATGCAAACGAGCAAAATGGTGCCATACCTTGCAGTCACCACACTATAAATTTAGACGAATCGTTATTGAAAGTAATCCATGCTAAATCAGTGAACTACAGTGAGATTTCTAGGAATGTAGAGTTGCTCCATAAACTGGATTCCAAATAAGCAAGGCTTACAGTACATTTCTCTATATATTTCTATTTGTGTACAGGTGACTATGCACAAAACCTGTAGTTTACTTTTGATATAGGTACTTTCTGTGAAAGAAAAAAACATTCTGAGTATCCTCATATATGTTTTATGTCTGTGTCTTGACAGCATTTTGGGACAAAAACTGCATATGTGATATACACTTTCATGTTTTTGTTTCCTTTGGAAAAGCTAGTGTACAATTTTCTCAGTCTGAAATAAAAAAAAACTGTGAACAGAAGGAACTGAAAGAAGGGGAAAAGAATTTATCAGTTCTTCCCTTCCCCAAGTTACCTTGAAACAGAGAAATGGAACAAAACATGAGGCATACCTTTCATTTCAGTGTGAGAACTCTTAGGTTTCATAGCTTGGGAAGACCAATCTCACAGCTTGAACACAAACTTTATGGGATGTCTACATCCTGCAGGAAGCAGAGTTCTGCTCCATTACCGGTTATCCCACAGCTCTGTGAAACTGATGACTAAGAGCAGGAAGTTGGCTGCTGTCTTCATTTGACCATTATGAAGTTTCTTCTGAGAAAATGGTAGGGAGAAGTTGTAGAAACTCTAGTTCTGAAAGAGAATTTAAAATGGTAATGCTCATTTGCTTTCTGGAAGGGAATATTTCTCCTTTTCACAGTATTGAACAGCACACAAAAAATCGACACAGTGTGAACACTGGGTAGAGTTTAGATTGAACAATATGACAAAATATTTATGAATATTTGCAATGGTGGATGAGCCAACTAGGAGAGGAGCGCTGCTGGATCTTATCCTCACTAACAAGGAGGGTCTGGTTGAAGCGGTGAAGGTTGAGGGCAGCCTTGGTTGCAATGACCATGAGATGGTAGAGTTCAGGATCTCATGTGGCAGGAACAGAATAGCTAGCAGAATCACAACCCTGGACTTCAGGAGGGCCAACTTTGGCCTTTTCAAGCAATTGCTAGGGGAAATCCCATGGGACAGGGTACTAGAAGGTAAGGGGGCCCAAGATAGTTGGTTAGCATTCAAGGACTGCTTCTTCCGAGCTCAAGATCAGAGCATCCCAGCAGGTAGGAAGTCAAGGAAGGGTACCAGGAGACCTGCATGGTTAAACAGGGAACTGCTGGGCAAACTCAAGTGGAAGAAGAGGGTGTACAGATGATGGAAGGAGGGGCTGGCCACTTGGGAGGAATATAAGTCTGTTGTCAGAGGATGTAGGGAGGCAACTAGGAAAGCTAAGGCCTCCTTGGAATTAAACCTTGCAAGAGAGGTCAAGGACAAAAGAAAGGGCTTCTTCAAATACATTGCAGGTAAAGCCAACACTAGAGGCAATGTAGGCCCACTGATGAATGAGGTGGGGGCCCTGGAGACAGAGGATAAAAAGAGGGCTGAGTTACTGAATGCCTTCTTTGCCTCTGTCTATACTGCTGGAGGCTGTCCTGAGGAGCCCCAGACCCCTGAGGCCCCAGAAGAAGTCAGGATAGAGGAGGAATCTGTCTTGGTTGATGAGGGCTGGGTCAGGGACCAATTAAGCAACCTGGACGTCCATAAATCCATGGGCCCTGATGGGATGCACCCGCGGGTGCTGAGGGAGCTGGCGCAAGTCATTGCTAGGCCACTCTCCATCATCTTTGCTAAGTCGTGGGCAACGGGAGAGGTGCCTGAGGACTGGAGGAAAGCGAATGTCACTCAAGTCTTCAAAAAGGGCAAGAAGGAGGACCCGGGTAACCATAGACCGGTCAGCATCACCTCCATCCCCGGAAAGGTGATGGAGCAACTTGTTCTTGGTGCTGTCTCTAGGCACATCAAGGATAGGGGGATCATTAGGGGCACTCAGCATGGCTTCACCAAGGGGAAGTCATGCTCAACCAACTTGATAGCCTTTTATGAGGATGTAACCCGGTGGATAGATGATGGTAAAGCTGTGGATGTGGTCTATCTCGATTTCAGCAAAGCGTTTGACACGGTCTCCCACAGCATCCTTGCAGCTAAACTGAGGAAGTGTGGTCTGGACGATCAGGTAGTGAGGTGGATTGTGAACTGGCTGAAGGAAAGAAGCCAGAGAGTGGTGGTCAATGGGACAGAGTCCAGTTGGAGGCCTGTGTCTAGTGGAGTCGCTCAAGGGTCGGTACTGGGACCAGTTCTATTCAATATATTCATTAATGACTTGGATGAGGGAATAGAGTGCACTGTCAGCAAGTTTGCTGATGACACAAAACTGTGAGGAGCGGCTGACTCACCGGAAGGCTGCGCAGCCATTCAGCGAGACCTAGACAGGCTGGAGAGTTGGGCAGGGAGAAATTTAATGAAATATAACAAGGGCAAGTGTAGAGTCCTGCATCTGGGCAAGAACAACCCCATGTACCAGTACAAGTTGGGGACAGAGCTGTTGGAGAGCAGCGTAGGGGAAAGGGACCTGGGGGTCCTAGTGGACAGCAGGATGACCATGAGCCAGCAGTGTGCCCTTGTGGCCAAGAAGGCCAATGGCATCCTGGGGTGTATTAGAAGGGGTGTGGTTAGCAGGTCGAGAGAGGTTCTCCTCCCCCTCTACTCTGCCCTGGTGAGGCTGCATCTGCAATATTGTGTCCAGTTCTGGGCCCCTCAGTTCAAGAAGGACAGGGAACAGCTAGAGAGAGTCCAGCGCAGAGCCACGAAGATGATTAAGGGGGTGGAACGTCTCCCTTATGAGGAGAGGCTGAGGGAGCTGGGTGTCTTTAGCTTAGAGAAGAGGAGACTGAGGGGTGACCTCATTAATGTTTATAAATATGTGAAGGGCAAGTGTCATGAGGACGGAGCCAGGCTCTTCTCAGTGACATCCCTTGACAGGACAAGGGGCAATGGGTGCAAGCTGGAACACAGGAGGTTCCACATAAATATGAGGAAAAACTTCTTTACGGTGAGGGTGACTGAACACTGGAACAGGCTGCCCAGAGAGGTTGTGGAGTCTCCTTCTCTGGAGACATTCAAAACCCGCCTGGATGCGTTCCTGTGTGATATGGTCTAGGCAATCCTGCCCCGGCAGGGGGATTGGACTAGATGATCTTTCGAGGTCCCTTCCAATCCCTAACATTCTGTGATTCTGTGATTCTGTAATAGGCATCATGAGAGATATTTGATCTGACATTATTTAAAACAAATTCATTATTTCCATGATGTGCATTCTTATATCTTTAATATATTATCTTTGTAACCAATTTTAGGTCCCTACATTTACCTTTGTTTCTACCTTCCCATAACAACATCTCTACCTTGACTACCGTTGTGGGTTAACCTCAATAGGCAGCTCAGCCCCACACAGCTGCTTACTCACTCCCTTTTAGTGGGCTGGGAAGAGATTCAGGAGGGCAAAAATGAGAAAACTTGTGTGTTGAGAGAAAGGCAGTTTAATAGGTAAAGCAAAGTCTGTGCATGCAAGCAAAGCAATATAAGGAATTCATTCACTACTTCCCATTGGCAGGCAGCTTCTCAGCCATTTCCAGGAAAGCAGGGCTTCATCATGCCTAGCAGTTACTTGTGAAGACAGCTGCCATCACTCCGAATGTCCCTCCCCTCCTCCTTTCCCCCAGCTGAGCACAACGTTGTATGGTATGGAATATCCCTTTGGTCAGTTAGGGTCAACTGTCCTGACTGTGTCTCCTCCCAGCTTCTTGTGCACCCTCAGCCTACTCACTGTCAGGGCAGTGTGAGAAGCAGACAAGGCCTTGATGCTCTGTAAGCACTGCTCAGCAATAACATCACTGTATTATCAACACTATTTTCAGCACAAATCCAAAAAATAGCCATGTACAAGTTACTATGGAGAAATTTCACTCTATCCCACCCAAAACCAGTACAACTACTTTCAGTCCAGGTTTCTTTTCCAATTCACTTCTGTTACATGTAAGCATCTGTGGAACCCACTTCTTCTTCTCAAGTGTATATATATATGTGCATGTGTGTGTTCATACATATTGTATGTACACACCTACATGGGCATACAACAAATATTTAAATATGCAAACATTTCTATGTTCATTAAAATATCAACATTATTGGTTTGCTAGACAAAGTATAACTGAACTGCCTATTACTTTAATCAATATGGTGGTTGTTCAGTCTCTTGCAGTTCATTTTTCTATTCCTTTTTCCTTTTCTCTGCCTTCACTCATCTGATTTTCCTTTTCCTGTGTACCTGTCCAGGCATGTATACTACTCCATACATTTTGTCTTCTCCAAACATTTCTTTCCTTTTTTTCCTCTTCTTGTATCTCTGAATTTGTCATACTATCTGACTGTCAGAGGCGTGTTTCTTAGCTATTCATATAGATTAATGTCTTCATTAAGGCTGGGTCTCTTTGCTGATAGTAACACATTTCAAGTAATGCCATACAAATACTCTGTGATAAGATTTACTTCAGTTAAAACTTGGCAACAAATATTGTTTGCCTTGAAAATTATGTTTTATATTTCTCGTTTTATCATTCTGAACCTTCAGTTCAGGCAGGCACTTCAAATTGATTCTTGGTGAACAAAAACAAAAAGAAAATATGTATACTAATGATACACAGTCCAGTAAGTTGGCCTTAAAAGGATTGTTTCAGGGTGACCTCTGATTTTTCACACACAACTAGTTAGCAACCAGAAAATGTAAGGAAAGAACTTACAGGAATTTTAACTTGTAAGCCCATTATTTTCCTTTCTGCACTAACAAGATCAATTTATTTGCAAAACAATGTGTATAAGGAAACAGGCTGGTACTTTTTGATCATAAACATTTTTAATGTATTTGTTCATTTCTCTCTTCAACATCTTTAGCTGAAAACAGTTATTTATACTGCTTTACTACAAAGTAATATTTTTCCTAAGCAAATCTCTAGCTAGTAAGCAGAGAAACCCAGTTGTAAATGAGTAATTATGCTAAATAGTGCAAGGAATTTTTATACTAATGGTAGTTCATTCGTAAGGAAGACTTATCTAGGGCAATTATATACTTCAGACTAATATAAATTATTTATTTTTGTCAGAGACTTGTTTATATGTTTAAACATCATCTTTTGTCTTAAAACTCCTTCCTTAATTGAGCAGCTATTCTGGAATTTAAGAAATATAGCCTTAAAGTTTTACTCCATTAACTTTTATAGAGCTATACCCATTAACATTGAGGATTGTCTCCTGTGTACTTTTGTCTCATGAAGTGCACTTCAAACTGCAATAAATAGGCAACTAAAATTTGTCCCAGTTTGAAAGGGATTGTAATTATCAGTACAAACACACCCCTATCAATGGGATGCACTTTATTTATTTTACTTCTAGATCTTCATAGCTTATTTTGTTGTTAAAAGAAGCCTCAAAAGGGGCTTAAAGGAACTTTCCTTTTACCCACGTGTGACTAGAATAGCTAATTTTTAGCCCAATAAACCTTTTATTTTCTATTAGTTCTTGCATTGGCTTAGCATAGCAGAAGTATTTTTGCATGAAAGAAAATTTGCTTTTCATGTCAGTGTGTTGTCTGTTAGGGAATAAATAAAAAAACAATGAGTATCTAGTAATTTTGAGTGATAGTAGTGTGGTAGCTTGAAAAGTCTCCTCTCTAGTGTGCATGATATATTCCAACTTAACATCAGTCTAGCAATTTAGGGAAAAAAAACCACATTAAAAATCCAGCTATTTTTTTGTTTTTAATTTGACCCAGAAATTATACACATATCCATAATAAGGTAGGAAGATGATAATATTGAGGAAAAACTTGATAAACTTATTAAGTAATGATAAATAGCAATTCACAATAAGAATTTCAAAAACATCATGAAATGAGTGCCTTCCAGAGAACTGGCAATGGAGAGAAAGATAATTGCAGTCTCTTTACATGTCAAAGTGGTACTGAAAAAAGACAAGATGACAGCAGAAAAATTAATTGAATTCTTTGTATTGATGTATATTGTGGAGAAGCTAAGGAAAATTCTTGCATCAAAACATTCATAAGAAATCTGCCTGAAGGAGTGACAGGATAAAAGCTTTAGGATAGTTTGATATAATAAGAAATAATAAGCTGCTAGAATTCAGATATGAAACTCTTGAACTAGTTGTTGTGTGTAATATGTTGTCTAATTCAGCCTCCATAGCAGAAACAAGAAAAATGCCAACAGTGGTATCAAACCAAAAAGGAACATTTAAGCAAGTCAAAGATACGTGTGTTGTGCCCCACAGAGCTCCTGAAGTTCCTCAGAGGAGTCAATGAGCTGATACAGGTATCCAGGTATCCAGTCCTTCTTTAAAGGACTTTAGTTAATTTATTTAAACTGCTATAGGGTAAGAAGGAAAGATACCCTTGCTGATTACTAACGTCATTGAAATGCAGTGAGTGAAGGATAACAATAAGGATCAGTTTTCACAGTGCCTGATGGTCACCAATGGAACCTCTTACAAATTAATCACGAAATTAGGATTGCTCTAGAAATTCACAGAAAAAATCTCGCCACAATGTCCAGGTGCAGTAAAACACAAGTAAAATTTAGGAAATTAACAAGGAAATAGTACTGAAGAAATCGAGAGACATAATCTTGTCATCATATAAACCCAAAATTAATAATAATTAAAAAAATTATTCATTTATTTTTCAAACGTCTTAATTAATTCATCTTTCTTTTGGGCTGACTCACCTCTACCATTTCAGGTCAATAGGATTACCTTACAGAACAGGTGGCTGTCAATGTAGAGAGTTAAGTGTTTCAGTTAAGAATTTTGATTGCACTTTCCAAGTACTTAACCTCCTCTATTGCAGAAAGCAAAAGGGTCGGACTTGAATTATTCTAATTTATTTATTCTTACAGAAAATTATTCATATCGGTTCAGATAACGAATGCCTATCACATTAAACCAATAATAACCCTGGCAAATCACAGCAACCAAAGCCAAAAGTTCTGTCCATCTAATCTGGCAAAACTGCTCTCAAAGTGTGCTTATAATTATCCAATTTACTAATTTCCATATACACCCCCCCTTATGGTGTTTTTTCAGGTCCACACCAAGATCCTTCTTCAACTTCTGATATGAATAAAGTCAGATCAAAAAAATATGAAGCTTTTTTTTTTTTTTGGTTGCTGTTTTAGTGGAGTAGAGAAGATAGGTGGGGGAACAGAAGAATTCTTTCAAAACCTTTTTAAAACTTTCCTTAGATAGGACATCTCATATGTAACTTTTTTTTTCTGCAGGGAGTCAGGGAGAGGTGGTGGGATCCCAAGCACCCTCATAAAAGTTATACTGTTTTGATGCATGTGTAAGGCAAAAAGGTACCTTTTAGATTCTCTTACACATTGGCGTTATTTTTGTATATGTAATGGATTACATCATTTATCATGAGCTGATAACAGCTGACAGCTCTAGTTCTTGTGCAGTCTTACACCACATAGTTACCTACACTGCAGGTTGTTGCTATATGTCACAAATATCTTTGCAGTCATGCACTCAGTTTTGAGATTTAACATAATGGATCTTGAACATTTCTTTCATTTTCTGAAGTAATGGGAAGAAAAACATGCAAGTGATAAATGTGTCAGACTTGAATACATTTTTTCAGTAGTTTCTCACCATACGTAAAGCTGTTCTCAGTCTTTTCCAGTTTTGGACTACCACTGTGACCAGTTCAGTTGTTGTCCCTCCTACATATCATTACACATGCATCAGTTATCACGCTGTATTTCATGCCCAATCCACAGGGAAATTTTAAAAAAATAAAAATTAGTTTCATTTCATTTCAGAATTGCTAAAATTCCCAAACTTTGCCAATCTATCTACCCAATTTACATCAATATAACTTCACCTATTCAAAAATGGTAAACAATTGCAACAGTTGCATTTCTCAGTCTCTGATAGTGGTCTTATTTTATTGGCATTTTAGAAAAAGGCATATTCTTTAGTGTATTTCTAAACTGTATCACATAATAAAATCCTCAGATTCCATTGTAGGTCTTATGACACTACTTCACTGTGATAGTAACTATCTGAAGTGTCTATCTAAAGCTCATATATATGAGCCATAATGTAGCTTTTAGACAAATAGTTAACCAGACTAATTGTATATGATTTGATATCTGTTCTCTTTAAGATGTCTGAGATATCTAAGAATGACAGCAAAGTCAGAAGCCTGATGTTGAAATAAACACTATATACTCTCTTGTGTAACTCTGAAAAAACAATTGTAACCCAGCGTCAGAAACTTCGTCAAGCATTACGGGATATCTACAATATTAGATGAACTGTAACAGCCTCTTTCATTACTTCTTGTATTTTCTTAGGGAAGAAATTGTGGAAATTTTGCAAAAGTTGTCAATATAAAATAATCTGGATAAGGAAATTAAAATGATGATTGATCTAGTACAAAACCCTCATCTTTTCAAATTTAGATTCAAATAAACTTACAATAACCATAAACTTTTGGATTCGTATCTAAACTGACCAATCACTGCTTAGCAGTTTTCCAATGCTAGCCTCAAAAACTTACAGTATCACTAAAGTAAGGCCTATCTATTTCCTTCTTGTTTGCGACTCAAGTAGATCTTCACTCATGACCAAAAGATCTATAAGTGCATCAAATAGTTCTTGTAGATGACCTTTTACAGATATGAAGTCCTGTAATTAGTTCTGATTATATGAAATCTGCACAGAGCTGGGACTGTACATATACAGATTCCAATATGATTGCAAGAATGTACTGTTTTCGTTAGAACATGTGGTTTAATACATCAGTACCTCCAAGCCAAGAATTCATGCTGTCAGCAAGAAGCACACCATATGTGGTACTCAGTTGCTCAAGCTATTATCTTATTGAGCCTAAATGGCTATTGCAGAATGTAGCAAGGAAATGGCCTGAACTAGCTGAAAAAAAAATCCTACAGATCTTAAAATTTTTAAGGAATTTATAAGGCTTTTTTACTTTTGTTGGCTGTCTTATCACTAGTCCCTTTTTTTTTAAAGTTAATAACTTTCTCTATATCTTAATCTTACCAAAAGACAAAATTAGATGTTGAAAGATTGTTTATCCGTGACCTCATAGCTTTGAAATACATATAAAACACACCCATGTGAAATAATAACAAAAGTAAAACATATTCCTCCTAGATGAGAAACAAAGCCACAAATGACAAGGGACAAATAAAGTACATATATGCAAACCTTTATTGTCTAAATTCAAAACTATAACACAAAATCCACTATTGCTTTATATCTACCTATTTCTGGTACCTCCATTTGAGAAATTTCTTCAGCTTATTTTTCTGGACATGACAGTCACTGACACATCAGCTGGGCAGTAAGTTCTTTTGGGATTCAGAAAATACATTGAATAGAATCTATATTCCTAGATTGTATAAAATAGCAAAAATTATTATGTTCTCCACCAGCATTCAAAGTTAAAGGCATCTTGAGCCATAAAATGACAGGATGGTAATGCTGCTGATTTTAACAGGATATGAAGTGAATAACTCATAGTCATGTACCATAATTTGAAGATCTGTACAGTTAACATTTGTTTAATGGTTTAGTGTCCTAATAATCATTTGAAAGTAAACAGGAGATACTATTGTTATCACATGAAAGGAGTTAATTGGTTAGTGTTTAATAATTTTCACATTTCAAGATACACAATTTATTTAGGTTTACTGATCTCAAAAGTCTGTTGGATTGATTTCTATTTCCAATTTTTATTTTTTTTTTTAAAGTTAGAAGGTTGAAAAAGAAGGGAAGAGAAAGATTTTTTTAGTATTAGGTGGGTGTGAATTAACAGAAGATCACAGAATCACAGAATCACAGAATGTTAGGAATTGGAAGGGACCTCGAAAGATCATCTAGTCCAATCCCCCTGCCGGAGCAGGATTGCCTAGACCATATCACACAGGAACGCTTCCAGGCGGGTTTTGAATGTCTCCAGAGAAGGAGACTCCACAACCTCTCTGGGCAGCTTGTTCCAGTGTTCGGTCACCCTCACCGTAAAGAAGTTTTTCCTCATATTTATGTGGAACCTCCTGTGTTCCAGCTTGCACCCATTGCCCCTTGTCCTGTCAAGGGATGTCACTGAGAAGAGCCTGGCTCCATCCTCATGACACTTGCCCTTCACATATTTATAAACATTAATGAGGTCACCCCTCAGTCTCCTCTTCTCTAAGCTAAAGACACCCAGCTCCCTCAGCCTCTCCTCATAAGGGAGACGTTCCACTCCCTTAATCATCTTCGTGGCTCTGCGCTGGACTCTCTCTAGCAGTTCCCTGTCCTTCTTGAACTGAGGGGCCCAGAACTGGACACAATACTCCAGATGCGGCCTCACCAGGGCAGAGTAGAGGGGGAGGAGAACCTCTCTTGACCTGCTAACCACACCCCTTCTAATACACCCCAGGATGCCATTGGCCTTCTTGGCCACAAGGGCACACTGCTGGCTCATGGTCATCCTGCTGTCCACTAGGACCCCCAGGCCCCTTTCCCCTACGCTGCTCTCCAACAGCTCTGTCCCCAACTTGTACTGGTACATGGGGTTGTTCTTGCCCAGATGCAGGACTCTACATTTGCCCTTGTTATATTTCATTAAGTTTCTCCCCGCCCAACTCTCCAGCCTGTCTAGGTCTCGCTGAATGGCTGCGCAGCCTTCCGGTGCGTCAGCCACTCCTCACAGTTTGGTGTCATCAGCAAACTTGCTGACAATGCACTCTATTCCCTCATCCAAGTCATTAAGGAATATATTGAATAGAACTGGTCCCAGTACCGACCCTTGAGCGACTCCGCTAGACACAGGCCTCCAACTGGACTCTGTCCCATTGACCACCACTCTCTGGCTTCTTTCCTTCAGCCAGTTCACAATCCACCTCACTACCCGATCATCCAGACCACACTTCCTCAGTTTAGCTGCGAGGATGCTGTGGGAGACCGTGTCAAACGCTTTACTGAAATCAAGATAGACCACATCCACAGCTTTACCATCATCTATCCACCGGGTTACATCCTCATAAAAGGCTATCAAGTTGGTTAAGCATGACTTTCCCTTGGTGAAGCCATGGTGAGTGCCCCTAATGATCCCCCTATCCTTGATGTGCCTAGAGACAGCACCAAGAACAAGTTGCTCCATCACCTTTCCGGGGATGGAGGTGATGCTGACCGGTCTATGGTTACCCGGGTCCTCCTTCTTGCCCTTTTTGAAGACTTGAGTGACATTCGCTTTCCTCCAGTCCTCAGGCACCTCTCCCGTTGCCCACGACTTAGCAAAGATGATGGAGAGTGGCCTAGCAATGACTTGCGCCAGCTCCCTCAGCACCCGCGGGTGCATCCCATCAGGGCCCATGGATTTATGGACGTCCAGGTTGCTTAATTGGTCCCTGAC
The DNA here is from genome assembly GCF_013368605.1 of Nyctibius grandis. Taxonomy (NCBI): domain Eukaryota; kingdom Metazoa; phylum Chordata; class Aves; order Nyctibiiformes; family Nyctibiidae; genus Nyctibius; species Nyctibius grandis. Next base: position 24,963,976 of record NC_090663.1, on the reverse strand, counting down.
CCAGCCCTCATCAACCAAGACAGATTCCTCCTCTATCCTGACTTCTTCTGGGGCCTCAGGGGTTCGGGGCTCCTCAGGACAGCCTCCAGCAGTATAGACAGAGGCAAAGAAGGCATTCAGTAACTCCGCCTTCTTTTTATCCTCTGTCTCCAGGGCCCCCACCTCATTCATCAGTGGGCCTACATTGCCTCTAGTGTTGGCTTTACCTGCAATGTATTTGAAGAAGCCCTTTCTGTTGTCCTTGACCTCTCTTGCAAGGTTTAATTCCAAGGAGGCCTTAGCTTTCCTAGTTGCCTCCCTACATCCTCTGACAACAGACTTATATTCTTCCCAAGTGACCAGCCCCTCCTTCCATCATCTGTACACCCTCTTCTTCCACTTGAGTTTGCCCAGCAGTTCCCTGTTTAACCATGCAGGTCTCCTGGTACCCTTCCTTGACTTCCTACCTGCTGGGATGCTCTGATCTTGAGCTCGGAAGAAGCAGTCCTTGAATGCTAACCAACTATCTTGGGCCCCCTTACCTTCTAGTACCCTGTCCCATGGGATTTCCCCTAGCAATTGCTTGAAAAGGCCAAAGTTGGCCCTCCTGAAGTTCAGGGTTGTGATTCTGCTAGCTATTCTGTTCCTGCCACATGAGATCCTGAACTCTACCATCTCATGGTTACTGCAACCAAGGCTGCCCTCAACCTTCACCGCTTCAACCAGACCTTCCTTGTTAGTGAGGATCAGATCCAGCAGCGCTCCTCTCCTAGTTGGCTCATCCACCATTTGCATCAGAAAGTTATCATCAATGCACTGGAGGAACCTCCTGGACTGAGGATGGCTGGCTGAGTAGGCCTCCCAGCAAATATCAGGCTAGTTGAAATCCCCCATGACAACCAGGCCCTGTAATTGCGAGACTGCTCTCAGCTGCCTGTAGAAGGTCTCCTCACCCTCCTCATCCTGATCCGGTGGCTTGTAATAGACACCCACAACAGTATCACCCCTGCCAGCCTGCCCCTTAATTCGCACCCACAAACTCTCAACTCGCTCCTGATCCGCCCCTGGACAGAACTCAATACATTCTAGCTGCTCACTCACATAAGGAGCAACTCCACCACCTCTCCTTAGTGGCCTGTCTTTCCTGAACAGGACATAGCCATCCATGACCACATTCCAGTCATGCGAGGCATCCCACCAAGTCTCTGTAATTGCCACTAGATCATAGCCCCCCGACCGAACACGGATTTCCAACTCCTCCTGTTTATTCCCCATGCTGCGTGCATTGGTGTACAGGCATTTCAGGGAGCGAGCTGAGCACACCGATTTCACCCCAGGGGGATGGGGGGCCTCCTGGTCTACCTCAACACTAGAGCGTTGCCCCAGTGGTGCAAGCCCAGCTACTTCCCCATCCCCCTTCGAATCTAGTTTAAAGCTCTCCGAATGAGCCCTGCTAATTCCTGTCCCAGAACACTTTTGCCCCTACGACATAAACCTTTCCCATGTATTACCGTCACGCCTGGTGTCTTATAAAACCAGCCATTATCAAAGAACCCAAAGCCCTGCCTGTAGCACCAGTCTCGTAGCCAGGCATTAATAGAGAGAATACTACTATTCCATCCCACGTCATCACCTGAAAATGGCAGGAGGGAGGAGAAAACAACTTGTGCCCCAGACTCTTTCACCAACCGTCCTAGGGCCTTGTAGTCTTTCTTCATCCCCCTCAGACTACAGGATGCAGCTTCTTCCCCATCTGTCTGGAAGATCAGCAGGGGGTAGTAGTCTGTGGCCTTCACCAGGTTGTGGAGTTGCCTGGTGATATCCCTGATTTGGGCTCCAGGCAGGCTGCAGACCTCCCTGTGATGGGGGTCAGCTCTGCATATTGGGCCCTCAGATCCCTTTAGGAAGGAGTCTCCAACCACTAAAACTCTTCTCTTCTTCCTTGTGGAGGAGGTAGCTATACACCTGTCAGGTTTTTCTGACTGTGGTGGGACCTCTGATATAGGTTGCCTCTCCACCACATCCCCATTGGACTGGCTGTATTCCACTAGGGCTTCATATCTATTTCTCAGAGGCACCTGCGGAGGCAAGGTAGGCAAGGAGGGCACTCGCCTTTTGCCACGGCCATAGACTTGCCTCCACTCACTCCTCTCCTCTAAGTTATTGTTTTCCACCTGAGAGGGGCAGAGTACAGTGGTCCCTTGATCCTGGGAGCTCTCCGGCAGGTGCTCCCATTTTTGTTGCAGGGAAGGCAGAGCCTGGCTCCACCAGTCTATCTCCATTTCAGCCTCCCGAATGCTCCTAAGCCTTTCTACTTCGGCTTGAAGCCTTTCAACCTGGCTTTGCAGCTGTGCCGCTCAGCTGAGCAGATCATCTGCCTGCTCACAGCGCACACAGCCCCCTGTCACCACAGAGACTGTGTAGCATTCCCTGCAGCCTGTGACCTGCACCATCGCCTCCTTCCATGGGAGCTCTGTCTGGGTTCCCACATCCATTTGGATCTTCTTCCGCTGGGTAGATACCATTGTTCTTTCACTGAGCTGGGAAATACCTGTTGGTGCCACCCCTGGATCACAGCTCCTTGGCACCTTCCTCGCCTTGTGCACTGGGAGGGAGTCAGCGCCCTCCCCAACGAGCTGCAAACTGCTGCGGCCTCTCCCACCCTGGGACACACCCAGTCACTGCTGACTCACACAGTCACTGCTGACTCTCCCTCTCCCCTCTGAGCAGGGACTAGTCCCTGTCCTCCCAGAGGCTCTTTATCACCCGATCACAGGGGGTGGTGCTACACACCCTCCTCTCCTGATTCGTTGCTGGGAACTCCCGGGTCCGGGGTGGGGGGGGGAAGCAGCTCGGGGCTGTTGCTCGGGGGGCCCAGAGTATGAAAACCGCCCGGTTACAGCCCGATGTTGCCCTCACCTCAGTCGCTGCCGCCGCTGTCGCTGCTGCTGCCGCTGTCTCAGCAAGATTGGTTGCTAACAGTCAAACTGGACACAAATTAAGTAGCTGTCTTTCAAGAGTGAACAAGTTAGAAACACTACTCTCAAACCTTTATGTGGCCTTTATGATTCATTGACATTTCATATCATTAAGCTGAACCATCGTCCACTCTGATATATTCTGAACTGCGAAAAAATTATTACAAGTTTTTAATATACTTGTGGTATCACTTTTACAGACATGAAAATAATTTTGGACATGTGCGCAAAAAGCATCCAGGTTGAGGGTAAATCCCCTCTGAATATCATGGGAAATTTGCCCATATCCTTGTTTTGACCTGCTGTACCAAGGATTTCTCTAATTGTTATCAAGCAAGGAATTTTTCAGATAAAAAAAGGACACAAAGAGGCATGTTTTCAGGTGTAACAGGGAGACCAGTACTGAAGTATGAAAAGAAATAACCAAAGCCTGCAAGTACAATCTGATCTGAAGCTTATGAGTAGCTTAATTAAATGACTTAATTGCTTAATAAAAATCTCAAGCATGGGAAAAGACTGAGTGAACTGATAACACATTAGGAAGCAGTGGGTAGCAGAGTAAGATGCTTTATCTCAATTTTAATTATTTTAATCTTTACATGCACGCTTAAGTAAAAGCTGTTAACTGAGCTGGGAATTTTGGAATTTAAACCACACATTTTTTTTTTATCAAGGCTTTTAACAGTTTATGTGTCCCAAGAACTTGGTAAAAAACAGGCAGCCCTAGCAAACTGTCCTGTCAGATCATCAAGCCTGAGGCAAGCACATACAGCTATACGCTTTCACCAGCTTAAAAGGAGAAAATAAATAAAAAAAAAAAAATTTCAGAAGCGCTTTGAAACCTATTCCATTTTCTTCCACATTCACTTTTGACCCAACACAGTTCAGAAGAAATGTCTTTCCAGAGGGCATTTAGGAAAGTGCCTTGGCAGTGGAACAGACCTCTCATGCTCCTTTGCTTTCCGTTTTGGAAAACAGTTATGTATTGCTGTTATTTGTGCTAGATTTTTGTTTATTTCTTGACTCTAGGGTAACACACTGAGCGTGCATTCCCCTTACCCTGTTTTTCTGCTGTTTGTAAAAGGCCAACTGTTGTAAGTAGCAGTAACAGATGTTATTTGAGTTGCATTGAGCATTCCAAATGAAAACTGTTGAATTATGATGTTTTTGACATTTATGGCAGACCACATTGAACAAAAGCTGCTTTTAATCAACTAATCAAAGTATCTAAACATTTTTTCTCCAAATTTATGTGATGACTTTCCTTTAGCCATTTGTTTTTACTTAGATGTTACACAATGAGGGTTTTACTAAGGTTTATTCTACATTGTAATTCCTGAGTTGTATTTAACTCCCAGCTCCTAAACAGAAAATATTTTTTTTTTTTGCAAGTTTGCAAAATCCATTTCCTTGAGACGGTTATAATTTGTTGGTTCTATTTTTTGATGCAAATATGCTGCTGAGCAGTTCATTAAGTTACGGATAATGGACTGAACTTTTCCTACAGATGGATTATATGCCAGCTTTATTTTGTAGATGTGGCTCACACAGTCTAGCATCTACCTCCTCAATATTATTTTAGCTCAGACAGTAATATTAATCAGAGCTGTTATTGTCTTGGCATGCATGCAGCAGCCACAGTGTGTGAAAGCTGGAAAACTATTGCCAGATCTTCCAGTATTGTCACTGGTTTGATGATGGTATTTCTGACAGCTCTGGCCCTATCTGGTGAACAAGTTATACCAGTAAAAAGATAATATAAAACCTATTTCAATGACTATAAATGAATATATAGCTTAATTTCTGCTAAGACAAGTATTTTATAATCCTAAAGATAGGGAAGTTTGGAATAGGACTAAATTAGCAGAGGATTTACTACACAAAGAGTTTGCTGAAAAATATGAACTCTTTTTAGATGTGTTGAGCTGAGTGTAAGGGACAAGCTTTGGGGCACAAAGTCATTTAATCCATCGTGACAAAGCAGGAAGAGAACTTCTTAAGTAACAAAAGGCCAGGCCACAGGTTCGCCATTTCAGAATAAGAAGCAAAGGATAACATTTCCCATTTCAGAACTTTGACCTTTAGGTTCTTAAGAGTTCTTTTTTTGTCTCACTGACTATAAAGAAAGTTCAATGCAAGCGAGGGAGAGATGTTGCCACTTTCCAGGTGTTAATATAGTCACACATCTATATTTATGACTAGAAATCTGGCACAGATTTGTTTCAGTATAACTCTTTTCAAAGCTTAGTTTAGAGAAATTTAGTGTCTCTATCGATACCTAAATAAATGTTGCTGGCTCAATGAGAATCTCTTACATTGCTTGAAAATTAACAGAGGATACCTCTTCCACCTTTATGCTAACACATTCAACACTGCATTAGCAACTTTCTACTTTTCTAAATCAGTAAGGCTTATTTAATGATCCCTTTATTAATTCCAGTCTCCACACTTCTTCTGTATAACACGATCAGTATAGACAATGCTATAGGAAAATGTAGAGTTCACATTTTCAAACAGAATATAATGGGAAATCTAAACCACTACCCTTACAATCTTATACGTATGGAAGTAACCTTACAGTCTTATAGATATGGAAGGGCAACTGTGATTGAGATCTAAATTGCTTACAGGCTCTTATGTGGTCTTACATTTTGTCTAACTACACCATGGAATAAAGAGCAGCAGCAAAAAAACCTTGCTTAAAGCTGTGTTCTCTCCAGCAGGGTCGTTCACACTAAGAAAAAATCTTTATGTTTGTAAAAACACTTGAGCATCCTGTCTCTTGTTGTCTAAAGTCTTTGTCGACTGACTTGTGTTTTCAGACTTCATGTCTACATTTCTTTCCTTCATGTTGGCCTAGCAGGCATATGCTCACACCCCCACCTCTCTCACAGGAGCTTGCTTGTGTCAGGTGCATTCAAGCAGTTGTGGTGAGCTTTGGGAACAGCTCTGGTGGAAATAGCTACGATAAACAGGACTTCTTATGGATTTTATGCAGTTCCATACACAATTTTATTTCTTGACTGTTAGACTTTAACATACAAGACAGCTCTGCATTTTATGAAATGTTCTGTTGATTATTCAGTATTTGTGGGATGTGATTAATCTTTGAGGATATATACAAAATATTCTCTATCATTTTAATCACAGGTGTGGCTATCATTGTGCTTGATAATTTTTTAAGGAAAAAATGGATACAGAAATACCGAATTTCAGAAGTATTTTCCATACAGATAAGAAAAAAACTGTGTTCCTACATACCTGGGAAGAAGTGTACAATTACACTGTGAATATCAGTTTAATGAAGTCAACAGCAAACTATGTACTCAGATTATGTTGGCTTTCTCATTTGTTTCTTAAATGTTCAATGTTATTTAGCATAATTTTACCACTTGGTAATATTTTGGTCAAGTAACTGAGCTGTGTTAAGAAAAATTATGTCTGAAGCTATTGGTAAAATAGAAAAACCTCATAACAGTTTTCATTTGTGATTTATATCCTGGAAAAATATCAGCCAATAATTCACAATCTTGGCATTATATTTAGTTCTTCTTCTTACCCTGTATGTGGTACTGTTATCATTTTATGAAAAGCGTTCAGCGGACCTGGTGTCTACAAGCATTCCTATTGCTTCCATTATAAAACTTTAGTAGATATTTGTCATCTAATCATTCGTATTTCTCCTCCAGTGCCTGATAACTGCTAATGCCAATAATGTCAGAATTAGAACAGATATTATATCAGGATTTCAGAAATGGTGAAAAATAAAATAAGCTATGTCATTCTAATTAAATGTCCATTAATAACTTACACGTAGGTTTGTACATCAATTGCTGTTTATCAAGAAGAGAAAGGCTGGTCTGTTTTTGATTCATGATTATTTATATACTGTTTGCAGTGATACAGGTCTTTTGGGAGTTTCATACAAGCATTTGTGAGATGAAACAAGATACTTCTTAAACATTAGTGAGAAACAAAGGGTTAAAGAAGTATATTGGGCAGAATGGGCACAGACTTTAGTCACTAGATGTATTATTATCCAGAGATACATAGGGATTGTTTTATGGGAATGGACTGAATAAACCAAATGGAGTCATCTTCAGTCCTTTAAGGGAAAAAAAAACGACAAACAACTCAAAGTTATATATATTAAATATTATTCTATAAAAATTCCCATAAATATTTTCAGAACCTTCAATTTATGATTTTTTTCCAATGAAAAGCTATTCAAATAATATGATATTCTAATGTTTTGCCATGCAGTGCTAATGTTGAATGTGAATCGCATTTTGGAACTGAATGCAAATCCGTCCACTGGACCAGTGGTAATAATGTGACTGAACCTTATTATTATCACTTAGTAACATTTTTTTCCTTCTCTCTTTCTTGATAAGGATTCAGAATGCAATATCTCATATTAAGGAAAGAGATGTGGAAAAACACTTTCAATAAGAGCATTTTTAAAAATCTCCTTATAAATAAAAAGACTAAACAAAAATAATATTTTAACAAAATTGCATTTTTATATCCTTTTTCCATAGTTTTGGTGGGGTTTTTTCCTGTTTTTTTTTTCTTTTTTTTTTTTTTTTTTTCCTGTCTGTACAAACAAATTTGTGTTAAAGGTTTTGGGGGAGGGTTTACTGCCTTTTTTCTTTTCTCTTGAATTTATGTTCTTACACTTTGCAGCTTTCAAAATAGATGTGTCCTATGGGTTTGTTATCATTGTCACTTTAGTAGAGAATCTCTTTCCTATATTCCCTCTTCTATTTCTTTTTCAGTTCTAAAGAAAACCTCACCAATGGTATTCTATATATCATTCTCTCATCAGATGGAATCTCTTGTACAGTTCAGGTTTTCTTCTATAATTGGGAATACTTTGTTGCTGGTGTTCTCTTTTACTGTATTTGTCCATCCAAACAAGCTTTCTTTGAAGACACAAACTGTGAATAAAAATGGGCCTTCTGTTTTTCTGTTAACATTGTGCATAATGATAATAGGAAAAGAGGTAACCTTGTGAGTTCAAATAAAGACTCTTCTCACTAAAATACATAGCTCATAAATGTGAATCATAGAGTTAAATGTAATACAGACAGGTGTGTATCCCTAAATCTAAGGTATGAACAATTAATAGAATAATGGTAAAAGTTTAAAGGCAGTATCATTATGCAAACTGTTCCAGGGTGAATTTATCTGAAACTTTTTTTAAGACAAGAGTTATTGACCTGATTCCTCAATACCCGATGGACTCTTCTCTAAAGCTTAGTTTCTGTATTACCTTTTGAAGTTGTTGCAGGATAGGTGAGCAGTTTGTACTACCAACAGCCTAATTAGGAAGAATAATGTCCCTTGGGACAACAAAACCTTCTTCATATTCAATGATCCAGTCCAAAAATATACAAGGTGGGGTAATGAATCTTAAAAATGCCAATTTAGTGAGTTTCTAATCACAGATACTTCATCAGCTGACAAAAGAAAAACCTCAGTACGTGTAGCAATTCAAAATCTGGGACAATTTACATGTAATTTCAGGAATCAGCAGGGATACACAGCTGGATAAAAATAAAAAGCTTGATGTAATTGAAAATTGCCTTGCAGCTTGTTTGTGATTAAAATGAAGTTCAGTTCCTTGAAATTTTGTTTAGCAATTAAATCTGTTTTACTCAGGCGAAGAAATATTGTCGTCTTGTCCTCGAATGATAGAACCAGTACAGACATGCTTTAACATTTCATGCTAACTGAACATGTGTACATACAAAAATTTGGCAAAAATTCCATATTCAACAACTTGAAGGCTTTCATTTGAGCATATTCAAGGCATGCTCTCTCTCACTAGAACAGGCTGTTGGTCATCTATATTACTTGTAAAGAATCTTGGTGACAGCCTGTTCTGTTTTGCACAAAAACCAAAAGTTTGCACCTCTTTACATCTAAATAGAGCAATTCTGTCCAGAAGCCAGTGTGATAACTTTATCTAAAACCTGACTGAGTTTAAAGTTCAACTGAAATTTAAAGCTAACCTCTAATAGAGTTCTTGTTTATTTTGTTTTTCAATTTTTGTATCTATTTTTTTTGTGTGTTGAATAGATTGAGAAGTGTGAGAGCTGATTTTCTTACAATAAAACAGGCATTTGAGATGACAAGTCTTTGTTTGTTTTCTTAAAGTAGTTTATTAGGTTTCGAAAAATGTTAAGAAATTAAAAAATGTTAAGAAACGGTTGCAAATAAAACTTGAGATCTTACAATTCTTAGAGCCATTTTCATCGTAACGTTTCATCTGGTTTAGTTGGTTGGTTGGTTGGTTTTTGCACTCAAACCCAATGAGTCCCCCAGTCCTTACTAGGTTTACCTAGGAGAGATAAAACTGGAATTAATAAGGTAAAAAAAAAAAATAAAAAAATAAAAATTATAATTATTGAATCAGAAAGAAAACATTTGTAGCATTAAAAAAAACCAAACCAAAACCAAACTCAAAACCAAAACCAAAATCCACAGGGAAATAAATAATGTAACTTCTAATCCTCAGCAGACAAATAACCTTTCTTGTGCATAACCTATCCTAAAATACGCACGTAGACACACTCATAGCTTAACGCTTATTTGTTTTCCTTATGTGCATTTCTTCAGTATATATTCCATAATTATGACTTCCTTAATAATGTTATAATTTTAATAAGATATATATTCAGAAGATAGAAATAATATTGAAATATTTTTAAGTATTTAAATTTGTAACTGAATTAGTAACTATAAAGATTTTTTTTTAATCTTTTGTTTGTATCTGTTTCTAGGATGTATTCAGTTCCAGGTAATTGATGTATGATTCTAATAATTCTTCAGAGTATCAGAAATACCGAGTCATAAAGGAGAGTTTCCTGGCAAAGAACAAATGATCTCCCATACTTGGACTGCTATTGTTGCACTGACTGAACTAGCAAAAATGGCCTGAGAGGACAAGGCAGAGTGTTTATAGCTTAAAGACAACCAATTTTGGCTCCAAAATAACTTGAAATTAGATGAAAAATAATGTCAAATTATATGTGGAAAGGTTATTCAAAACAGCCTGATGGAAATGTACTCTAAGACATGCTGGAAGGTCACTTGAAAGACTCAATTGAAAAACAAAGAAATTAAGGAAGACTAAATTAGAAAACAGAAAACCACTCAGTTCACCAAAACAGGGACGAGGAAAAAGATTTAAAAATGAACAGAGAAGGAAGATCCAGAAAAGGGAAAAAAAACTGAAGGAACTTAAAAAACGTATATACACATCCAATAAGTAATTTGGGGAAAAAAGTTCACTAGCTACATAAATAAAGCACTCACTGCCACATTATTTTAAAACCAGTGAGGGAAATCTGGAAGTAATATTAGATGTATAAATACCTGAAGCTATACAGCAATGACATTTCATTATTATTATTACTGTTAGCTTTAGTTTTAATCAAGGAAATATTTCGGTCCATATCACAGTTACAGAAACTTCAGAAGGAGGTGGCACATCAATTCCTAACTATCATACTGTTAGTCAGTAAGTTCAGTGTTCTTTTCAGGTAACAACATCCAGGTGCTCTAAACGACTGAATAGATTCCACGAGGAAAAACATATTTTTAATCTATAATTCTCTTTTCTGAGGAATTTGTGGAAAAATGTCTACAATCCTAAGTCTAATGAGTAACACTCAATTTACAGATTAGTATGTATTCCTAGCACTAATTCTAATATACCTTATAGTTAGTCACTCGTACTTATATTATTAACACATTATAAAGCTAACATGCAAACAAACAAAATGTGACAATTGATGAGTTAACATGTTAATTAATACTTATTTTCTTTACAGTAGTTAATTCTTAAATTTGAAAACATTTTTCTTCAGCAATGAGCTTTTGGTATGAATAGTAAATATAACGCATGGTTCTAGGAACCACACACACACAAAAAGATAAAGTCTAAAGAATTTAGTCTGGACCTAGAAAATAATTCACGTTACTGAGGGATTCTCAGCTGATATTTGGATAAAGTATGAGGCATTTTAACCTTATCTGCATTTAGCTATTGAAAATGTAATGTTTCATATTTTTCTCCATTCCTTTTTTTAAAATATTCTTTTCATAAGAAAAGCATGGAGCTATGTTCCTAGATGTACCAGAGACACTGCTCCAGGAAATTGCTTTTTGTTTTTTTTTCTTTATAGGTTTTGCTGGGATCAAAACTAATTCTTTGGAGTGAGGTAGCACATCTTTGCAGCTGCAATGGAGCAGGGAATCTCAGCTTTTAATGTCATGGTCCAAATCTTCGAAATATGCTTGAAATATTTTGTAGTTCTCCAAGAATTTGAACAGCTGTAGCCAGAATATATTCCTTTTGGTATTTTGTAACACTGATTGTCCATTCAATTTTCAAGAGTTTTTCACTCGGCTCATGTCAACAACCTATTATTTCCACAGCCAATAACAAGCATGCAGTATTATTTCTTGAATGTGACTAATTATGCCTGTCATTTTACATTTCATATATAGTATTTACAGACACAGAAATATTTTTAAATACTGCTTTTGTTCAGAACTGAAGGAAAGATTGAATATTAACCTTTTTTTTCCTCCATAAAGTACGCATAAGAAAGCTAGACGGGTGTGTTTGTGTATGTTTGTGAGAATAGGGAAAAAAGAAAGCAGAATTTTTAAAAAAAGCACTTTTTTCATGCTATGGCATGGGAGGAAGCAGTGTACAGCAGACCCAGCATTCACAGGCTAAGTGAGCCAAGACCAGAATCTCACAGAGAGTGTGAAAAGTTCCCTGCTGAAGGTGGGAAGCAGACTTGTATTTGACTTTCTAATTTATGTAGCACCTGGGGAGTGTGAGAAGCTTTCTGAATAGGCTGTAAAACAGGAGCAAAGCAAGTGGTAGTATTCAAACAGCATACTGGAAGCCCAGAAGTGCTGTTTTTAAGAAAATATTACCATGAATCACAATAACACCACAGGGTGAACTCTTCTGCCTCAGCTGTTGCACTCACCTTTTCTAATATTGCAGCACTCTCTGTCCAGATGTAACTCCTGAGAATGGATCCCACCATCTAGGTCTCAGGCTGCAGGGAGAGCTTGGGACTCCTTGTTGAAGATGAATATGGTGAGGGTGTCTCATCCTCAGGAAGGTATAATCTGGTAGATATGGTGCAGTGTAAGGCGAGGGAGATGCACAAGAAAGGGAACAGGCTTCTTTGCATAAGGAATGATAAATAAGAAAACAAAAGTACATTCACAAAGACTCTGCAGTGGCAAAAGTCTAAGACCACAGGCATGTGAAGTTTGGTATGGCTCCTGTTGAACAGGAATAGCAGGGGACATGAACTGCTAGGAGGATGAAAGCTAGAAGCTTGTGATTTCTGACAGTAGAAGCAAGGCTTCATCTCCCCCTATAAGTGTTTAAGCCCATGGTCTTGACAAAAAGGCACAAGAAATAAATTCAAACAGGAGGATTCTGGGATAGTCTTCAAATTAGGATCAGTCCAGAGATGAGGAAGTGAAAGGTGCTAGTGGTTGCTGACTACCTCTTGTCAGGGACAAAGGTATTCTTTTGCCAGAGGTATCTAGCATCACCTGAAGCAGCAATGTGTCTACACCAGGATCTGCAGCATTTCATAAGGCTTACTGAGCTTCATGTTCTTCCTGAGTACTGTACCTTGCTGCTCAACCATGATGACAACAATGATAGGGTCAGAGAAAACCCTGATCTGACCACAGTTGTGTTAGGGACTTTGTGGGTGAGAGTAGGAGTATGGAGGCCCCAGTAGTGTTTCCATCAGTCCTTCTGATCAAGATAAAACAAAAGACAGATGCATCTAACAGACTAGTGTTTGGCTGTGCAGCTAATGACACAATTAATTTTTTTATTTTTTCCATGGCACCTTGTTTAGAATGAATGACTATAGGGAAGAAATGAAATTCAGTTGCGAAAGAACAGCTATGCAACCAAGTTTAGTTGCCTAGAGAAAAGTTCTTTATGCTTATTGGAGGATAGGACTGAAAGTCCATGGTGAGTGAGGATGCAAGCAGAGGAGGTATGTGAAGGAGAAGGTTACAAGGGCAACTTTTACATTCATGTTTAGAAGAAAGGCATTCAGAGGCTTATGTTGGGTATCTGTGTGCCCAGATCCTAGAAAACAAACAAAACCAGTCACAAACCTAAGCATGATTGCAGGGTATGATGTGATTGATATCATGGAGACTTGGAGGGACAGAGCATGTAATTGGAGCACAGCTATTTAAATAAGAGAGAAAAAGAAGGGGGATCTAGGCACTCCTTCACTGTGCAGAATTATAATATGAAGCCAGAGTTGTGGTCTCACAGAATCACAGAATCAATCAGGTTGGAAGAGACCTCTGGGATCATCGAGTCCAACCATTGCCCTGACACCACCATGTCAACTAGACCATGGCACTAAGTGCCATGTCCAGTCTTTTCTTAAACACATCCAGAGATGGTGACTCCACCACCTCCCTGGGCAGCCCATTCCAATGTCTAATGACCCTTTCTGAAAAGAGATTCTTCCTAATGTCCAACCTGAACCTCCCCTGGAGAAGCTTGGGAGGCTATGTCCTCTTGTCCTATCGCTAGTTGCCTGGGAGAAGAGGCCAACTCCCACTCCGCTACAACCTCCCTTCAGGTAGTTGTAGACTGCAATAAGGTCACCTCTGAGCCTCCTCTTCTCCAGGCTAAACAACCCCAGCTCCCTCAGCCGTTCCTCATAGGTCATACCCTCCAGACCCTTCTCCAGCTTGGTCGCCCTCTTCTGGACTCGCTCCAACACCTCAACATCTTTCTTGAAGTGCGGGGCCCAGAACTGGACAAAGTATTCAAGGTGCAGCCTCACCAGTGCCGAGTACAGAGGGATGATCACTTCCTTAGACCGGCTGGCTACACTATTCTTAATAGAGGCCAGGATGCCATTGGCCCTGGCCACCTGGGCACACTGCTGGCTCATGTTTAGCCGGCTGTCGATCAGCACCCCAGGTCTCTTTCCGCTGGGCCGCTTTCTAACCACTCTTCCCCCAGCCTGTAGCGCTGCATGGGGTTGTTGTGGCCAAAGTGTAAGACCCGGCACTTGTTCTTGTTGAACCTCATGCCGTTGGTCTCGGCCCATCTATCTAACCTGTCCAGATCCCTCTGTAGGGCCTTCCTACCCTCCAGCAGATCAACACTCCCACCCAGCTTGGTGTCATCTGCAAATTTGCTGAGGGTGCATTCAATCCCTACGTCTAGATCATCTATTAAGATATTGAACAGCACCGGCCCCAGAACTGAGCCCTGGGGAACACCGCTAGTGACCGGACGCCAGTTGGACTTTGCCCCATTCACCACCTCTCTCTGGGCTCAGCCATCCAGACAGTTTTTAACCCATCAAAGAGTCCACCCATCCAAGCCCCGGGCAGACAGTTTGTCTAGGAGGATGCTGTGGGAGACAGTGTCGAATGCCTTACTGAAGTCTAGATAGACTACATCCACAGCCCTGCCCTCATCTGCTAAGCAGGTCACTTTGTCATAGAAGGAGATCAGGTTGGTCGAGCAGGACCTGCCTTTCATGAATCCGTGTTGGCTGGCCCCGATGTCCCGATTGTCCTGCATGTGCCATGTAATGGCACTCAGGATGATCTGTTCCATCACCTTGCCTGGCACCGAGGTCAGGCCTCTTATCATCTCTTGAAGTCGTAATCGGAAGGGGAAGAAACACTAGGGAGGTTGTAGAAGAACATCTGAGCAAGAGAAGGTCAGAGGAGGCAGTGGATGAGGCTTTCTACAAAAAACTAGCAGAAGGCTTCCACTCACAGGAATTCATTTTCATGGGATATTTTTTCTATATATACTCTTCCTGTGAGGGTAATTGCAACCAAAATGTAGTGCTCTAGACAACATTGGTGATGATTTCCTAATGTAAATGCTACAGAGGCTGACCAGGGAAATGCTCTATTTGACTCTCCGCTCACAAACAGAGAAGAACTGACTGTAAATGTGGCCATAAATGACTGTTTGAGCTACAACAATTGCAAGACGACTGAGTTCAAGATCCACAAGAAGGCTGGGAAGGTGAACTGGAGAGTCAGGACTCTGGACTTGTGGAGAACAGACTTTAGCTTATTCAGGGAATTGCCGGGCAGAATCCCCTAGCAAGTGTCCATGAAGAAGAAGGAAGCCTAGGAGAGCAGGCTGAACTTTTAGGATAACTTATTGACAGATCATCTCTTTGTTCAGGAAGATCAAGATGTTTGGCAAAGCAAAATTATTTTGTCTAAGCTAGGAGCTTCCTGATGAACTAAAATGCAAAAATGAAGGACTACTACAAGAACTGGAAACAACAACAGGCAAGAAAACGTAGTATGAAAACTGCTCGAGCACTGAGTGACAAAATCAGAAAGGTAAAAGCCCAATTCTAGCTAAAACTAGCAAAGGATATTAAGAATCATTATTTTGCTTTGAAGTCTTTTCTGAAATAAGATAATTGCAGAAACTTACATTGATATAACACTTTGTTAATCATACATTCCTCTCAGAATGCTAGGTTCCTCAGCATTTTATGGGGTGGCTAGGTTTTATACCCTGCCATAAAGTATCTCAACATTGCATTTATAGGTTATTGAATACAAGACAAGCAATGGGAGAAAATAAGGTTATGATAAAAATTATGCAGTCTTAATTAATTCCTGTAAGGAATCAATGAGCCTGCCCATGAGTCTCATCCTATTTGATATTGAACAAAATTAGTCTTAAGGACAGATGATACCATGGACCACATTCCTACTGTTTCTTGGTATCTATTAAGCAAAACTGAGAGAAAGGGCTCAGCAGTGCAAATAGTTGCTGTTATGCCTGAAAGACTGATCTGGCATTATTAAAGAAAATATGAGGTTTTATCCCATCTGCAGTGAGTTTTAGGACTTTCTTAAGCACTCAGCAAATCTTGAGTGCTAGTTTTGAGCTAAAATAACATGTCGCAGGTTAAAGATGAAGATTTAAATTCTTAGAAAAGCTAGCTGAAAAATTTGTTTCTGAAAAACAAATCTTTTTGTGCCAGGCTCAAGAAAATTGCTGTGCTCAGTTGTAAAACAGAGTATTTGTCTAAAACAAAAGAGAGACCATTTCTCCTTCTAATATTAGTATAATATCCAGAAATTCAAACCCTGATTATTCCTGATTCAGTTCATGAGCTTTAGTTTCTTGTCTGCTCTCATTAGGGAGCTATTCACTCAATTGTAGAATAGTCCTTCCGGCATCTTCTTTGGCTTCACTTTGCATAAATAAACAAATATCTGTTGGGTTGATTTCTAAACTGCTACTAAGGCAGTTTGCTGAAAAGGCAAATTAAAACCAAAACTCTTCCCACAATAGCATGGGTGGCTACAAATCATCGAAGGTACTGCGAACTAAAGTACCACTACGTAAACTAAGCTAGACAAAATAAGACTGTATCTTTTACTGAAGTGAGTTTTCTGGCTTTGAGGGCAAACTGTCTGTTCTGGTGGAATTAAAGATTCTTGAGACTAACAAGAGTATAAACTTTTTAGAAGTTTATGAATAATCTTCTGTAACAGTTCAGAAATGAGACTTATATTTATTTACAAGTAGATCTAAGTGACCTGTAATTGTTAATACCAGTAATGAAAATAAAGAGTTGTGATTATTTCAGAAGACTCATTTCTCTAGAAAAATATTTTCTGTGCATCTTACCTTCCAGTAATTTGAAGTGTACTGAGGACAGAGACAGACATGTGAGTAGCACTTTTCAAATAATATGTTGAAGTCTAAATGGATTTGGGGTTTGGATATTTGATATGGCATAAAAGAACCTAATGAAAAAAAAATCAAAGGATTGTATTGTTTTTAAAATATTGACTTCTTTTAGAATGTGTGTGTCTTTTCTAAATAAAATTGCAAACTATAGCAAAGACAAACCCCTCATTATTTGCAACATTATATACGTTAAATGTAAAATGGATATCCTAAAATGCAACTTCCAAGAGGGAACTCTGTACAGTGTTGGAACATGACCTGATAGAAAGAATGAAATCTTTACATGAATGATTATAAGGACATTTTAATCACTCTTCTGTGTCTCTCCCAGATATCCTGTTTTTTCCTCTGACAATTTACTGTCATAACTGGATAGAATTCAATTACAGAAGCAGAATAGATGAAATTACATTTGAAAAAAAAAAACAGTTAAAACATACATTTTCCTTTAATTCCTAATAAAACAGTAGGGTAATTTTAAAGTTTTTTTTAAGGAGAGGTGCCCCCCCCCCCCCCATTGTGTTGTATTTATGCCATTAAGTGGAATGATGTTTTGTGTACAGTTTGTAAGCATAATATTCCACTATATTATTTTCTGATTTTAATCTTAATTCAGCTTTTATTTCTATCCAAAGAAAATAAATGTTGTGTTTTTCCTTAAAATCTAGAAACCCTTGATGTGTAATTCTGCTTCATTTCCTACTGTATAAAATATACTGTAGACAATATGGCTTTTGTGGCTACATTTACTTAATTAGAGGATCATGACATTAATGTTTTTGGAATAACTGTGAGATGTTATTTTAATGTTAATTTTTCACAAGTGAATATTAAAGGTTAAAGCCAATTCAGAATTATCCAGGGGATTGAATTGTGTGTATGTACACACTTTTAAATACCATGAATCAAATTTTGTCGCTTTCTTTTGTAAGTTTGCTGGGGAACAGCCACTACCCAGATAGTACTGACAAGTGGCACGTTTTCCGTCCTAATGGCTCTATCCTCATGCGTATGCTGCTACCTACTGAATTTCCTCAAGAGGTCCTGTTCAGTGCTGTCTCAGCCCCAGAGAATGTGGTGACAAAAGGAATAATCTGTCTTCAGCTTTAAATAACATAACTTTCTTCTTTTTTTTTGGTGGTGAACTGTGGCAACAGCTTCATTTACGTTAGCATTCTCTTAGGAATTTCTTCAATGATGCTGCATTAGAAACACACTCAGAATATGTTGGGTAACTGAATTGAACAGTTAAATAAGGAAATTAGTCCTAGTTTATGTCATGTCCATGATACTTCCTTGAACAGCTTAGGAGCATGGACAGAACAAAAGACTAACTTGGACAATTTAGAATATAGTATTTCCATTTAATTAAAAAAATACTTTATTTTTGTGCTTTGAAATCTGTTTTACTTTATTGATTGATTAAGTTTTAATATAATCTTTCTGGGTTTGAATGAAATCTTTTGCATTTCCTTTTGTAGGAAGGTAATAAAATAAGAATGGGAAAGATCCAAGAGTCCACAAAACCAGACAGAAAGACAGGCAACATCTACTGCATTCCAGATATGTCTGTGTCCATCTGACAAATTTTTTTTGTTCAGATATTCTAGTTTAATTAATAGCTAGCTATTCATATCAGGTATAAAATCTTGGGCAAGCCTAGGAAGCCAAGTGCTCATGGTAATCATCCTTGATGTGGTTCAGATTCCTGCTCTGAATTAGGAGAACAATAGTTTTAGAGATGAATTCTTCAATCACGATCTACATGCTCTTCTGTGATTTCATTTTTCTCTTCTAAACAGAAATTCTTCAACAGACTTTGGAAGAAGATACATTTTCATTTCAGTGAAAAGGAATGTAATCATCTGATTCTGAAAGCTTTGTCAAATGGTGTTAAATTGCTCAAGACAAGCATGATTTTAGCTCTTTTACTGTAGCAAAATTCTAAATTTCTGGAAAGAGATGATAAAGCATCATCAGCAAAATATGAGAATTTGGTGGAAGCTACACTCTCTGTCACTTGTACAGGATAGATTAGTTAGCCACATTTGCGATCAAAACATTCATTATGTGGACAGACTGAGGTGAGGATTACTGGAAGTCAGTGGTCCAACAGATAAGTAGAGTTTGAATCAGAAGTACGATATTATTAAGAGGCTGTTTTTTTTTTTTAAATCGTGCTGAGAAATGAAAGGCAGAAATAATAGTAGTAACTGTTATGTTAAAATCTGTGATTAATAGGTCGTATTAAGACAGGTAATGCTGAACAGAGATCCTTTTTATGTGTAGGTATTTTGAAAATCTTTGTATCAAGACAGAAATCACCAGATTCCTTAGTAAGAATTAGTTTTCCGTGGAATATTATTCCAAAGCAAATTTAGTAACTGTGGTGGTGCTGGCTGAGAATGGAAAAGAGGAAGAACAGAAAGGGCCTAACTGTAATTCTTAAAAGTAAGACATGGCATTGACAATGTGTTTAGCTTCCAAAAGCCCTTACACAAGCTATAATGCTATATAGCTTGTGTGATATATGGCAACAGAAGTAATTTGTCATGATGCAGGTGCAAAATGCGTTTGGTGGTACAGTCTGCCTTGCACTAGAGAGGCCTAATGTGATGTTCTGATATTTAGTTCGTATAGCTTTTGAGGTTTTCAGAAGACTGTCAGTTATTTCTCACAGTGTGAAATTTCTACAGAATTTTTAAAATGAAAAGTGGTTCTCTGAAAGCACATGGTAAACAACTGCATTTTTTGTGAAAGGTTGTGTGTACTTCACTAATAGAGATTAAATGACACGCTTGAACCTATCCAGCTTTGTATGCTAAGCATTCAAATATCACAAAAAATAACAAAAAAAACTTTGAAAACTTACATTTCAGTACATAGGCAAATCAGCAAGCATTTTATTTTTTAGGAAACCTCATCTTCTCCCTGAAGTATATCAAAAGTCAAATATCAGCCAACAAATATATTTTTCTTTTAAATCTGGATGACATTGGCTTTGACTTTATTCTGTCTACTTTTCAGTGAAATGAGCAATAGTAAAAACCTTTTCTTTTTTAACCCATTTTAGTGCACAAAGGAGAAAGAGACATTACACAGATGTAACTAGTCAGATATAATTATCTAAACTTTGCTTTTTGAAGATCTTTTAAAATCCACATATTGACAAAAAAGTAAGATGGTTTGGCTGTCCCTCAAAGGATATTCAGTATATTTGATCAATTATAGAAATATCTTGCTTGAAAAGCCATCTGTACGGTTGCTAAAGAAAACAGCCTTCAATATCTCCTTTGAAATATTTCAAGACATTAAGCCTGAAAACAGTCAATAAAAAGTTTTAGAAAGCACAATGGTTGCAGTAATTCTAAGGTCTGAAAGTAAAGAGAGTGAAAAATATCAGTGCATTTTTTCTTATGCCTTTCTTATGTTTTTAATATTGATTATGTAGATATGTTCTCAGTTCAGCAATATGCTGTTTTTGTAACATCTGACTACCATAGAAAGATTTATTCTGCCATTAAAACAATGGCATGGGAATGAGCAGATGCAGGTACAATTCTAGCCCCTTCTTAGACTTTATTATATGATCTTGTTCAAGACAACACGTATCATAGATATGCTTATAGTATTTGCTTCAAAGGTGGCAAGTATCTTCTTGCATTGATATTAGGATGCTCACCTCATCATTATATGAGTTCTTTTAGAGAATATTACCACAAGAAAACATATCTTTTTAGGTTCTGCTGAGCAACAAAATAATTCTTTGAATGGTATGGCAGTGTTTTTTTTATAGATGAAAATATCTTCTTTTACCTAAAAGTCTTCAGATCTTATGAAATCTATAGAACTGTTAACCTTTCAAAAAATGTCTCCTAGAATATTTTTTTTAGAGAGAAAGACAGCAAGCTCATTTACCTTTTTCCATATTCCAAGAGTTTTGTTGCCCAGAACTCTAAAATAATAATAACAACTCACCATGGTGACAACTGCCTAGCTAGTTATACTTTTTCCAGATATTCCTAATACCTTCAGAGGTTAAAATGATTTATATTCATGAAGTTTGAAAACAGGGCTTAGGAAAGTTTATAATTGGTTGAATTGACCTGAATTTCAGCCCAACTGAGATAACAGGAAATCTGACAAGTTTTTTAAAGGAAACTATACCACAACAGGCATTGGCACTATTCTACTTCCTTAACACTTACACTGGGCTTTCAAACCTGATTATGGCCTATTTTGCACCTATACGGTCTGTAAGTTCATTGACAGCTGTCATCCCTATGACATTCACAGCCACTACAAACCCACATATTTCTGAATGCATGAATTATGCTAGGTAGAGTTCTCTGGTATCTATTTATACACATTTTTTAAAGATTCAGTGCAGATACCAATTGCATTTCTTATTGTGAATGGAAGTATTTAGAACATTACTAAAAAATCCTCTAAAGATTTAGTTTAAGGCAAATTAAAAAAAAAAGAAAAATAATTGGTTCGTTCTTTTCAAACTCAGTGTCAGAATTACTTGGAAATTATATCCATAGTTCAATCTGCTATAAATTATCCTATTAATCCTTACATTTCTTTAATATCAATAATATCAGAATGTCAGAGAAGCACAGCAAGATTGAATGCTAATTCACATTAGTTACAAATGTGGCTATACTTAAAGTCATGTAGCTATAAGTGTCTCTCTGGGATTTTTCGTTTGCTATGAATAGTACCTCAAACTGACACATCAGAGAAACCAGAGACTCAGCAGTTATCAGAATTAAAGGAAATCACTAGTGGATGGTTCATGTACTTCAAGGATTCAGTCTAATTGAAATTACGAAGTTCAAATGTAACTACTTAATAAATACATAAATACTGAGTTTTCAAAGAAATGCATGGATTTACAATGACTTCACTTGTAATTTTTGTTGCATGCTTACAGAACAATACCTTTAAATTAATTTTATGCTTAATTTGTTTATCAGCATATTGAGAAGGTTATAATTTCTAAAAATTACTTTTAAGTTGCATGTTGTACAACACCTTAACTACCTTTTAGGTTTCTCTCGCTTACTTGAGATTCAGAAAGAAAATATTATTCCAGATCTCCAATTCCCGTTGAGAAACAAACACTTAGGCTACTCTTGTGAGTTTTAAATAAGTTTTTCATAAAAGGGGCTTAGTAAATATTTACAACACTTTAGATTAAGTACCCTAAAAGGCATTTAATTAACAAATAAAAGATATATTGCAATTCAGCTGTAACGATTATCAGTAACTGCATCACAGAGTGTAATAATATATAATTAATATGGATAGGGTATTGGTAAAAAAAAATCTGCTATGCCTTTTTACTAATCTCTAATCTGGGTGTCAAAATGATTGAATTTTATCAAAACAGATGCTAGTATATTTAGCTGTTGGTTTTTCTGTAAGTCCTCTACGATTCATTCAAACTCATAACCATGTGAACAATTAGTCTGATGAATGAAGGCTGATGAAGACTAATCCAATTAGAAGTTTATAAAATATTCATAATTTTTGCATAATCATTACATAATGGGTACATGAATTAATGAAAGGAATTTCCTTTATGAGATGGGAAATGTTCACATTGCTACTGTTAAATACAGGGTGTGGAATATAGGGTGAAATATTACTGGTATTAAATTACATTAATGTGGTGCTACTGTTTTCAATAACTATATTGAATAAATGAAGGTATGAGATATTGTTCATGTGTGCATGTGTGTGTATGTACACACACTTTGCAAAGAGCAAAGAGCTTCTGAGATAGATTTAAAATTAATAGAGTGCTTGTTTACATCTTTTTGCTAAACAGAATTGTATATTTGATAGAAAGAAATATTCCTATTATAAATGCATAATGACATTTTTTAAAAGGGGCTATGAGTTCTCATTATTCCTACAGTAATTAGCATTTATCTAATCTAATTTTGAATAGAATAGAATTAGAACAAATTTTGTCAAAGTTCCATAAGTCATATGGATTTCAGTTTCTCTGGATTTTTTTTTTCTTTTTTTTAATATGGAATCAGTCTTCAACCTTTTTGTAGTTATCTGATGTCATTCACAGGAACACGAGATTCCAGGATAATTCAGCTTAGAAGGGACCTCAGGAGGACTCTGCTCTTACTTCCCGCTCAAAGTAGGATCAGCTGTGAGCTCAGACCAGGTTGGTCAGATTCAATCAGGTCTCAAAAACTCCCAGGGACAGATCCTGGGCTACACCAAAAGAAGCATGACCAGCAGGTTGGGGAAGGCGAGTCTCCCACTCTACTCCACTGTCATGAGACCCCACCTGGAGTACTGCATTCAGCTCTGTGGCCCCCAACATAAGAAGAAGATGGACCTGTTGGAGCAAGTCCAGAGGAGGGCCGTGAAGATTATGAGAGGGCTGGAGCACCTCTCCTATGAAGACATGCTGAGACAGTTGAGGTTGTTCAGCCTGGAGAAGAGAAGGCTCCAGGAAGACCTTCTAGCAGCCTTCCAGTACCTAAAGGGGGCCTACAAGAAAGCCGGAGAGGGACTTTTTACAAGGGCAAGTAGTGACAGGATGAGGGGTAACGATTTTAAATTGAAAGAGGGTAGATTTAGATTAGATATTAGGAAGAAATTCTTTCTCTAGGTTGCCAAGAGAAGTTGTGGATGTCACCTCCATGACAGTGTTCAAGAGCAGGTTGGATGGGGCTTTGAGCAACCTGGTCTAGTGGAAAGGTGACCTTGCCAATGGCGGGATGGTTGGAACTAGATGATCTTTAAGGTCCCTTCCAAACCATTCTATGGAGACTGCACAGCCTTTCTGAAACAACTTGTTCTAGTGCCTGACTGTCTTCATAAGGAAAAATGGGTGCAAGTTGGAACACAGGAGGTTCCACATAAATATGAGGAAAAACTTCTTTACAGTGAGGGTAACTGAACACTGGAACAGGCTGCCCAGAGCGGTTGTGGAGTCTCCTTCTCTGGAGACATTCAAAACCCACCTGGACTCATTCCTGTGTGATATGATCTAGGTAATCCTGCTCCAGCAGGGGGATTGGACTAGATGATCTTTTGAGGTCCCTTGCAATCCCTAACATTCTGTGATTCTGTGAATATTTTCCCTGGATACAGGTGAGATATCCCTTTTTTAAACTTATGGTTGCTGTCTGTCATCCTCCCGCCATGTGCCACTGTGATGAGACGACTCTG
Organism: Nyctibius grandis; assembly: GCF_013368605.1. Lineage (NCBI taxonomy): Eukaryota > Metazoa > Chordata > Aves > Nyctibiiformes > Nyctibiidae > Nyctibius > Nyctibius grandis. The sequence goes on along the minus strand of NC_090663.1, from coordinate 24,940,024 downwards.
TCTTTTCTTCAGCAAGGTGGGCTGCTGTTAGGTTCCCTCAAATTCATCTCTTCTCCAGCTTGAACAAGCTCCAGCTCCCCACCAGCTTGGTAGCTCCCTGCTGAACACGGTTAATCAGTATCTTTCCTCTGTGTAGGGTCCCAAAACTAACAGCCCAATGACTGATGAGGAGAGGGGTATAATCGTTCCTCTGCAACTCCAGGCCATGTTAGTACAGCTGTGGTTTCTCTTGGCTTTCTTTGTTGCCAGGGCACACCTTTGATTTATGCCCAACTTGCTATCTACCAGCACCCCCTCAGGTCCTTCTCAGCAGAGATGCTCTCCAACCAATGTGTCCTCCTGGGGGGGGGGCGGGGGTGGTGTCTTTCTTCCCAGGAGCAAGACTTGGCATTTGTCCTTGCTGAATTTCATTAGGTTCCTGGCAGTCCATTCCTCAGCCTGTTCAGGTCCCTCTGGATGGCAGCTGTAACACAGAAAGTATCAACTGTTCTGTGTAGTTTGGTGTCATCTGCAGACCTGATTAAAATGAATATTGTTACCTTTTCAATTTATGCTATTTATCCAACAGTCATTCAGAGGAAAAGACTTGCTATTTGTAAGAATAGAAGTGAAGATTATATTTTATTATTATCCTTACATGTGCGTGTGTATGGGGAATTTGTATTTTTGATTGGTCTGGGGAATGTTCTTCTGACTGCTTTTTTTGGAAAATATTGCAGCAAAGCTGTCTGTCTACTAAGTTTGAGACTGTCAGACTTTATTCTGTTCTAAAATTTAGTACATATTTTTATATTTGACAGAAAAGTCTTCTAAACATTAATCAGTAACAATATTGTCTCTTTAGGGGAAAAAAGTCTTTTTGACTTGATGAGTCAATATTTAGGTTTTTGGATCAAATTTTTAATGGTCTATTTCAGCAGCTTGAGTGACACAAGTAAATGTGTTGCAGTTAAATTTATACCTATATCTACATCTATATCTATATCAGGGATTTAGAGATCACTGTGATGGGAGTGTTTAGAAGACTGATAACACAGGCCAGTCTTTAAAGCAAAGCTTTACTAATTTCATTCATTAACAACACACATCATGATAATGTTTAATTTTTACGTATTATTAATCACTATCACTATGTACTTACTACAAATACAATTACAAATACAAATTTTTTTTAAAAAAATAAAAATTCTAAATTAGCTGCAAGTATATAATATCATGGTTAACCTACAGTTAGTATTGATGGCTGTGGAGGTCAAGTGATCAGGTTTGACAGCTCCTTAACCAGAGTGACTGGACTTGAAGTGGGCTTGTCTTCTTTTCTTCTCTGTTTCATCTTCATGTTTGATATTCTTGATGTTTTCCCCCTCTCAAAAGGGGGATTTCAGCTGTTCCTGATGCTGCTTCTCTTGGTTTTGGTTCACTTGAAGGTGACAAATAACAATGCAATAAGACAATATTTTACGTCATTCAAGTATTTATTAATTCTTATTTAGTGAATAAGGTACTTGTTAAATGAAAGGTATAGATATTAATATAGCACACATATACATCATTATTTGGTCTAATGTATAATTCACAGTCTGTAAAAGGGAAAGTGCATATAAAAGGGGAGAAATATTTTTAACGTTGTCGTACAGCACAGATCATGGTGCTTTTCACTGTGGTGTTCGTGCCATTATTGAGCACCATTTCTTTATTGTCACATTTGTGTTGCTAAATTTACAAAAAGCTGTATGACAATGATATACTCCTCCAGAGACACTGACGAGTACAATTTTTTTAAACTACTTCAAAAGTTAAAAGGTCTCATATTACTGAATCAAGATGTGATATGATGTCATTAGTTTAAATTAAAAACTGTGAGGAGGAGTTTAGTAATCTGATTTCTGCTACTTTTTTGCTTACCAGATGGTGTAATAATGCCAAAATAAGAATAAATTTAAATGGAATAACTTCCAAAATTTTGAGGTAGCCATATATCTCTACAGTATCCAGAATAATCCACAAAATTTTTATTAGGCTTTCCACAGAGCCAAACACAATTTTAAAGATCTGTAGCAAACATTTTTTCCCTTTATTGTCATGTTTAGGGATATTTCTTGTACCCAAAATGCAGGCAAATGTGCTACAAAGCCAACTGTTCTCATCTTTTGTATGTCTTCCGGGTAGGTAAGTCATGGAAATGGGAATTTAAAAATTCAAGCTCTTGTCTTCATTACCTTAAAGTCCATTCAGTCCCTACTCTAACTTCTTCTCATTTCTTCTTAATTTAAATTTCTGGTCCATCATATATGCTTATATATATAGTTCAATTTTCAGCCGAAATAGCATAAAATTAACTTACTCTCAAGATAATTATTAATTGCTTTGTTGTAAGATTAAGAATTATATTTCTGTCAATGTAGATGTATATTCTATTCCAGCACTTTATTAATCATCCTGGAACAAACTGACTGTAGATAACCTTATTGAATGTATATAAATAAAACAGATTTGGAAGTGTCATTAGAAGTATACATCATTAACGGGTTTTGAAGGTCAAAGTCAGGGTACTATATCCCCTAAATGCTTTTGGAAGTTTTTTTCTGAAACATTTTCAGGCATTTATTAGGTACCCTGTAGTCCCAGTTTAGGAGTTTCCCACCAATAACAGAATTTAAATATAAAATCTTCAGGCACGTACTTCCTTTTCCTATCTTGAATGAGGGGTTAAGACATGGTAATAACCCTATGTTTCTATTTAATTTCTTAAATATACATTTTATATATGTATATATATATACATGTGCATGTATTCTGTGCACACATATGTATTTATCTGGAACATGTCCTTAAAAAAAGCTTTAAGATAATGAGAGGTGTAAAGTTTCATATTCTGCTTCTTCAAGACTGTACACAGGAACATGACTCTCTTAAAGTACCTGTTCTTACAGACTAGATACATTAAAAAAGTTATAAATAGAAGTATAGCATTAGGCTTCTAAATATACATTTAAGTACCTCAATGTAAATGCCTAATTTTCAGGCATCCTTGCTCTCTGTAAACCCAATTGAAATCAGTACAAGCTGAAGAGATGGAGAACAAAGAAAGTATAATTTTAGATTTTTAAAATTTTACTTACTTCCCACTGGTATTCCCACTTTTAATTCAGGACTGTGTAATCCTGCTGAGACAGTTGTTAAGCATGGGATAAAATAATAAAACACTGACAGAATACCATTTCTTCTAAATCTTTTCCATGACAAATCTGTATTCTTTTTTTCTGCATTGATAACAAAATTTGTCTAGTTCATAAAATGAGCACTATATAATGACTTCTCATATGAAATTTTCTATAGTGAGAGAGGTCAGGTTTTTTTAACATTATCCAAATATTAGTTTAAAACACGCCTTCAGAGCACAAGTGTCTTGTTTATCAGTGTGTGCTGAAACCAGAAGTCTCTAAACAAGCGAAGCTCAGTCGCTCATAACTTTATCAATTACTGGGTGTAAGGTATTTCCTAACTCATCTCATGAGGCTTTTTCAGTGTTAATCTACTATTCCTTCTTTTAAGCTTGCAGTATATTGAGACATTCTAATGCGTATTAATTAACCAGAGTATGGCAGTTTCCAGGTAACCAGATTCATTCATCCAACATATCTACTAGAAGTCTACTCTACAATATATTATTTAATTTTTAATAGTTTTTGGGATGGATCATGGAAACATTAAAACGTTCATGATATTATTGATATTCAGTAAAAATGAGGTTGCTGGAATTATCTCAGGTATTGCCATTCACTCAAAATTAAGCCAAAGTCAAGAACGAAGAAAAAAAGTATTTATTTATTATTTTTAACTGAGAATGTGATGTAAAAAATAATTTCCTACAGTATTTTTCATAAGTCTGCCTGTTGAAAAATAAAAATTCACATCAGAAGCAGACGAGGTTGGTTTTAGATGATGTTTATTTTACAGGATCCAAAAGTTTAGTGATGGAACTAGATTCACATTAAGACAAGAGGCCCTAAGTCTCTGCATTTTCTGCTGAGGAATATCTTTATACAGAGAGTACCCCCTGAACACAAGGTAAGCTATAATGATTGAAATAACACCACTTTTGAATTAAGCACCAGAGGACCAAAGGAATGCATAGATCAGAATGAAAGTAAGATGCCTGACAGATAATTAAATATGAAGTAGAATTTTTCTGCAAATATAGAAAAATGCACCTTATAAAAATCTGCACTTAAACTGAAGTCGTACATAAGAATTAACAAGACTGTTAACATCAAACAACTGTAATTAAAAAAAGGGTATAGCTAGCCTGTACTTCTTGATCATTGAATTTCTCACACAATAATTTTTAAATATCGTAAATTGATTAGAAACATTTTGTACTGTAGGAGTATGCACAAAATCTTTTATTAAAATTTCAAGCTCCCCTTGAATCCAGAGACCCAAGATAATATAAATACAGGTAGAAATACTGAAGTATTTAGGATTTTGTGTTATCCAACATAATTACAATACTGCTGGTCTTAATAGTAATAATGAAAACAAATTTAAATATATGTTTTCAACAATTCTTCTGTATAATTTCTTTGGAGAAAATGTTAGCCATATTACAGTGTTTCAATTAAAAGATACTTCTTAAAGTTGTAGTTAGAGTCCAATTATTCATTTATCTTACTATACTGTACAAATACTGCATCAAAAATTAGTTAAACTGGCATGTGTTAACAAGATATTACATCACCTTACCAAGTTTAGAAAATATCATCAAAGAGATTTGTTTTACAAAAGGGTACAACAGTAACAGTTGCAATGACAAATCATTTGTCATATTCAGAAGCTCTTTTGTACTATTAGGAAGCCTCTGAAATTTTTTCAAATTGATTAAAAGCTGAGATTTGTAATATTGATAAAGCTATTCTGTACCAAAATCATCCTATTCACTCTTTGCCTCCTGGGATATATTTGCCTAAAGGTAATATTGAATCAAGTTGTACTTTCTTAGACAACTGTGGGGTTCCCACGGGACAATGGTGGGAACGAGCTACTGAACGAGCTATGTCCAGGCATGTCCAGGGGGTGGTAATGGGGTGGTGATGAACTAGCCAATCATAATACAGAACAAGGGCCTTGGCTATGAGATCAACAAGATATAGGGGAAGTTGAAAAATAAGAAAGAATGCTGCACCTGCAAGATATAACTTTTTAGCATAAGCCAATCAGAACTAATATAGAGGCGTGTGAACAAAGAATACTAACCAATCATAATAGAAATGACATGTACACAGAGTGTGTACAAAAACAGAATAGTATAAATGTACCCTCAATAGAATAGTATAAATGTACCCTCAGATATGTAAATAAACGAGATCTGCTTAACGATCATATTGGTCTGCGTGCATTTACTCTGTTCCCTCTCAAGTTTACGGAAACAAGTGGCGCCCGGAACAGGGGCCTGAACCCGGACCAGGGACCCTTCGGCCGGAGACTGCGGAGAAGCAGCGGACAGCGGACCGAAAGGGGGATGAGAGGAAGACAGCTGTAGAGTGCTGACCCGGCACTGGATTTTCGCACCGGGAAAAAGAAACGGATGCGGTTCGCACCGGGAAACAGATGCGGTAAGTCTGAGTTTTGCTAGCAAAGGAAAACCTGGGTAGGGCTTCCCAGGCAGCTGGGGGAGGAGATGGGGTCTACCCTGACCAAGACACAAGTGGCAGTGGTGAAACTCCTCCAACATATACTCTCTGCGAGAGGAATTAAATACGATGAACCTGCATTAAAGCAGTTGCTGTCCTCGGCAAAAGATAAAGGACATTTTACAACCTTTAATGATGTCTTTGAAGTACCTTTATGGAGAAGATTGGTGACTCTCTCTGGGATGCGGTGTCAAGTGGTGATAAGGAAGCCTATAAATTGTCTACTACATGGAGGCTGGTTAGCGAAGCGTTAAAAGGAATAAAAGCAGAGAGAGAAGTCACACATATAGCTTTTATGGCTTTAGGATGGCAGGCGCCTACTACTACCTCACTATTTGCAGGACCAAAAGCTCTCACGGCCCCAGTGGCTGTACCAGTGGCAGCTCCTTTACAGCCGTGGGTACAGACAGCTCCGAAAAAAGCTGAGGAGCGGGGAGCGAGTAAAATAGATACAGATCCATCAGAACCGGTAGTGCGCCCTAAAACACGAACTCGATTTGGACTAATTGATTCAGATGCTGAACAGGAGACTTGGCCAAAACCCCCTCCTCCTCTCATTGAACTCTCTGCGGATGAGGCTGAGCAGGAGGACAAGAAGGAGGGTAAACCTGCTTTGTATCCACCTTTACCGGATTCGCCATTTATGGAGTCAGCAGTACCAGAGTCACAAGAACTTAAAGGACTGTTACCATCACGAAATGGACACGAAATTGACATGACAGAGCTTGGTAGACGACTGGAAGAATTAAAGATGGAATTGCAGCAGCACCGTTCAGCCAACGCCTCGAGACACGTGACTATGTCTCCCCCAACCCCCCTCTGTGTTCGGGACAAGTATTAGGGCCACCTCAGCCTCCTTTGCAACTCCCTACTCCACCTTTAGATCAGGGCGGGGAGGGAGGTTTGCGTCCATCTGGTAATGTGGGAGGTGGGGGAGAGGGTCAGCGTCTGCCCACGTATACAGAGGAAGAGGGGGGAGGAGTGAAATGGAAAAGGATCTTTCGAGATGTGTTATTAGAAGGGGTTATAATTCCACTAACGTATCTGGTGATTGTGGGTGCGGGTCCTGAGGGAAGAAATATTTGGCAACCATTAGATTGGAAAATTGTAAAAGAAGCATTGTTACTACAGTTAGCGAGGGACAACACAAATAAGGATTGCAGGAAAGTTATTGCAAGGATGGCAAATCGTGGCTCCACCTTAACTGAGCTAATTAATGCTTGCGGGAAAGTAGGAGCCACCACTTTTCAGATGGAGCATTTAGCAAAAACTTTTGCGGCGGCAGTTAAGGTAGTTCATCGTTGTTATACAGGCGAGCAAGAAGGTCACTTTAAGAAAAACTGCCTTAAAAAGTCGAAGCTGAGTGGGAGAGATAACTCTGTTTTGATGTGTCATTGCTGTGGGAAGCTGGGGCATTTTGTGAAGCTGTGCAGGTCTCAGTATAATGCTCAAGGTCAGCTGATAACAACCAGCTGCAGAGTGCAGGGAAACTGGGGAAAGAATGCGGGGAGGATCTGTGTGCTGACACAAATGAATCTTCCCGACCAGTTTCAGGCCTAAGCAGTCAACTTGCAGCCTGAACCGCAGGGAGCGCAGGACTGGTGTTTCCACGCGGGGTTAACCTGTGCGGCTGCCAAGCCTTGGACCTGTGGCAAACAGCCATTGTGGAACGAGTGCAAGTGTGGGACATAAGGCTCAAGTTATGGCTGCGGTCGTACTTGGGGCTTACGTCGTCACAATTGCAGTCTCTATTCCAATTGTTAACAGGGGACACAACTTTAACAGCACCACGACAGACTACTGCAAAGGTACAGCAACTGATTACAGAAGTAGAAAACAGGCTACATTCCAAATTTGTACATCGTATTGATTTGAATCAGGAAATACAAATTATCACTTTGTTTGACAGGCAAATTCCGTATGCAATAATTGGTCAATGGAATTCAGAATGATCAGATTCGTTACATATATTGGAATGGTTGTTTCTACCTTTAAGAACAAAGAAAACTGTCCCCATGATTACAGAGCTATTGGCACAGATTATCATCAAAGGACGGATGCGATGTCGGGAGCTTGTGGCCAGAGATCCTGCATCACTAACCGTTCCTATTGCAGCTCAGTATTTTGAGTGGTGTATGGCTAATAGCTTTGTTTTGCAAACAGCTATGGAGAATTTCTCGGGACAGGTTGTTTACCACTTGCCCTCCCATCCTGTTATAAAATTGAGTGCGGAACTTCTAATTGCCACAGGAGTGTGGTGCACAGACACTCCTGTGGATGGAATTACCATTTTTACAGATGGATCTGGGAACACAGGCAAGACAGGCCTTGTCTGGTATTCTGATGGCAAGTGGGAATCTATGGTAGTACAACAAAAGGGTTCACCTCAGGTGGTAGAATTACGAGCTGTATTAGAAGTATTTCAGAATTTTCCCATTCCCTTTAATTTGGTTACTGATTCAGCATATGTAGCTGGCATTGTAAAACAATTGGATAGATCTGTTATAGAGCATACATGTAATCAGTGTGTTTTTGAATTGCTGCGAGCTCTGTGGCAAGAAATTCAAATCCGAACTGCATTGTTTTATGTTTTACATGTAAGAAATCCTACTAATTTGCCTGAGTTTATTGCAGAAGGCAATGCCCGAGTGGACTCTTTGGTTTCTGACTCTACAAATTCTACTACAATGACTATACAGGTGCTGGACATTAAACAACAGGCATGTATGTCACATGAGTTTTTTCATCAAGGACATCGGGCACTGTGACGACAATTTCATTTGTCACACAGTGATGCTCGGAATATTGTACCAGAGTGGAAGCAATAGCACAATTGCTTGTCAAAGTGCGTAAAAGAATTACAGACATTACCGGACTAGACTCAGATGCTATCTATTTACCTATCAAGAAGGAATATCTACAGTGGTTAACAAATCAGTCAACTCTTTTTCAAATGGCCTTACAGGACTTTACTGGACAATTGTTAACACATTTGCCAAAAGATAAAAAGCTACAGTTTATTTGCAAACAGGATTGGGAAGAACAACCTATCAGATCAGAGATACCTGTGACTGGACTAACTGTTTTTACTGATGCAGGAAAGCGATCACACTCAGCAGTTATTACCTGGCAAGAGGATGGACAATGGAAACATTGCAAATTCTCAGGACAAACTGAGGACTCATTGCAGACACTTGAACTTTTTGCAATATACCAGGTCTTTGTAAAATGGAAGGACTTACCTGTAAATATTGTAACAGACTCTCTTTATGCAGTAGGCATTGTAAATCGAATTGAAAGAGCTTTTATACGACCAGTGAAGAATATGTGACTTTACACCATTTTGCTACAGTTGCATCAAGCAATAAACCTCAGAGAGGTACCTTATTTTGTTACTCACATTCGTAGTCATCAATTTGATCAAGGTTTGAGCATTGGAAATAATAAAGCGGACACACTTGTGTCCTATACGCAAATATCACCAAATTTATTTGAACAAGTACACCTATCCCATCAATTCTTTCATCAATCAGCGAAAATGCTAGCGAAACAATTTCACCTCACCATGGCACAAGCATGTGAATTAGTTAATGCTTGTCCTAGTTATCAGAAAATGGGCATGGGAATTGGGATAGGGGTAAATCCTCGAGGGTTGTGTGCGTTGCAACTCTGGCAAATGGATGTTACTCACATTGCAGAATTTGGAAGGCTCAAATATGTTCATGTATCTGTTGATACGTTTTCACATGTAATATGGGCAACAGCACAAACTGGGGAAACAGGTCGTCATGTCAAACGACATTTACTTGCTTGCTTTACAAGTCTTGGGGTTCCACAACAACTTAAGACTGATAATGGACCAGCATATTGTTCACAGATTTTTTGTCAATTTTGTCAACTATGGGGTATTACACATGTCACTGGGATTCCTCATTCGCCTATGGGTCAGGCGATTGTGGAACGTGCTCATAGTACATTGAAACAGCTTCTGCAAAAACAAAAAGGGGGAGAGGTGACTGAACCTTCTGAGAGACTTGCAAAAGCTGTTTATGTACTTAACCATTTAACTTTAGCAGGAGATAAGGAGCGACCCCCAATTGTAATACATTGGGAGGCAGTTCGACAGGGAGCAAGCTATGTGAAAGACAAAGGCAAAGTGTGGTATAGGGAACCAGGTACTAACGAGTGGTTGGGACCAGGGGAACTATTACTAATGGGTCGAGGTTATGCTTCTGTCTCTACAGGCACATGAGTACGATGGTTTCCGATCAAGTGTACTAAACCATATGTGGAGGTGGAATCCAGATCCAGAGATCCGACAGAGAGAGCAGCACCGAGCACTGAGGATCTTGGCTCTGTACCTAAAGACTCGGGATTGCGACGCCATCGATAAGCCACCTTGAGGATCCTTTCACGCCATTACCACCTTTACATGCAACAGCTGAAGTAGAAGCAAAATTGGCACGTGGTTGTGATGGACATGGACACTGTTGCGGACCATGGTTTCTAAAAAACTGTAATGTATGTGGGAAAAGTAAGTGGCGGGTTATTCGACAATCTGAGCCGTGGTGGAGACATGTCGGGTGTGTACTGTGTATAAGACAGTGGGTAACAGAAAGTTCGCTAGAGAGACAGGCTATTCAATTATTAGGGAGAGAGGCTAACTCGCTTGGGAGATTTGATATTCCAGCACTTAATGTGGCAAATAGAATTGGTGACTGTCAGCAAATTCATATAGCTGAAATAGCTAGTTCATTACAAAGACATGTGCTGGAGCAGCAAATTATATTGGCAGGCAGTGTGTTGAAGGTACAGTGTGGGGAACAAATTAACATACCATGATCATGGGAAGTTTCTCCCGAGGATTGGGAGCGACAGCAATTGCGATGGTCTTATGTATCACTACCATTGGGCAGGCAGTGATAGATATCAGACAAAATATCTGGGTTACCATCGCAAATGCGACTGGACAAGAATCATTTTGCTTGTCCATGGCAACCCCTGGAGATCCTTTTCGTACTTGCCTGATATGAGTTCCTGTTTTTGATCCAATCAGTTTTCAAGGCTACATACAAAACCCTACCCTTACCACAATGAGTGCAACAACAGCTAGTCAATGTGCAAATTCCATGAATCCAGGTGTCAGCTATACTGCATGGTGGCAGGGACAGATAATCATGTCACTTAATCACACTATGATAGAACCACAGGAGCTAGATTTGTTAGGTGCCTTAGGACCTACCTATGGGGCAGTCATGTTTAAAAGTGACAAAGCGACTGATCGCGCCCTCATTAATGACAATACACTACTATATGCTGTACAAGATGTATCTCCAAAAAATGAGTTGTATACAGGAATAAGGGAAAATGACTTTTGTCCACTAGAGTGTCGAAATTCTGACACAAAGGGAAACAACATGCTAGGCCGGAAGTTACCAGAAGGCTTATTTATAATTTGTGGTGATCGAGCCTGGCCAGGGATTCCTAGCAGGCCAATTGGAGGTCCATGTTACCTAGGGAAACTTACCTTGTTTCGACCCTCAGTGGGAGAATTTTTAAACAAAACATTATGGAATTACATGGCCTCTCGGAAAAAGTGTGTGGCATTACCGCTCGGACCAGAATGCAATGATCATGTACGGTTCTGGAACAAACCTACTAATTTTATTGCTGCTTTGTTTGCGCCAGTAGGAACTGCAAAAGCATTACAACTAACAAAAACATTAGGGTGCTGGACAGCGAAGCAATTAAATCTAACTTCTGAGATACTTTCAACTTTAGCTACTGATGTTGATAGCATTAGACACGCGGTATTGCAAAATAGGGCTGCAACTGATTTTTTGCTTTTAGCTCAAGGTCATGAATGTGAGGATGTGGAAGGAATGTGTTGCATGAATCTTTCAGATCATTCTGTTTCTGTTCACCAACATCTTCGACAACCGAAGGATAACATGCGCAAACTTACTGTATCAACATCACCTTTCCTGGACTGTCTACAGTCTATTGGCATTACAGGATGGATACGGGACTTGCTAGTACAAGGAATGACTGTGTTGGTTGTTGTAATAATTGTCTTGTGAATAACGGGATGTATGATGAGTTCTATCAAGCAGGCGTTGCTGAAAATGTTCCATCAGACCTGGCTCGTTCAAAAACAAAAAGCAGGATTTATGGGTAACCAAGGCTGGGATTCTCTGACTGGGCTCTGCGAGACACAGGGAACCGGGGTTAAGTAAGAAACAAAGACAAAAAGGACGAGACAGGACGTAGCTCGTTCAAAAACAAAAAGGGGGATTTGTGGGGTTCCCACGGGACAATGGTGGGAACGAGCTACTGAACGAGCTATGTCCAGGCATGTCCAGGGGGTGGTAATGGGGTGGTGATGAACTAGCCAATCATAATACAGAACAAGGGCCTTGGCTATGAGACCAACAAGATATGGGGGAAGTTGAAAAATAAGAAAGAATGCTGCACCTGCAAGATATAACTTTTTAGCATAAGCCAATCAGAACTAATATAGAGGCGTGTGAACAAAGCATACTAACCAATCATAATAGAAATGACATGTACACAGAGTGTGTACAAAAATAGAATAGTATAAATGTACCCTCAATAGAATAGTATAAATATACCCTCAGATATGTAAATAAACGAGATCTGCTTAACGATCATATTGGTCTGCGTGCATTTACTCCGTGCCCTCTCATGAACACGGACAGACAACCTATATCATTCTCCATTTACATAAACCTTATGATACATTCTTTTACTGGATGTTGTAGTTTTAGATAGCAGTAATCGTAATTTCTGTTCTCATTAGAACTTTCTCACATAATTTTGAAAAAAAAAAAAAGCTGCTGAGCCCTTAAAAGCACAGATCCACTGATAATAAGACATTATAAGTGAGAATGTTGAAATGTTTGGACTTGAGTTCAAACGATGAGAATGCAGAAGTATCTTTCACCTATAGAGAACTGCTACAACAAAAAAAAAAACACTGTACAGAAATAGCCAATAATTGATTACAGCTTTATTATCCTTTCCTTCCATTTTTATTTAAGTATTTCTACGTATGTTTGCTTTAAAATCATGTCTTTCTACTGATGACATAGCTTTATTACGAGGTATAAGATAAACAGCTTTCTGTGAAGGCAGTTTCTTTGCTATTGATGGGTTTGACTGCTGGTGTAGCATTCCACTGTCATGGCATCTGTTACCTTTCTTCAGCAACGCTGCTTCTCAGTCCATAAAACATTCAGCTTCCTGGGGTAAGGAAAGAAAAAAAAGAATAGTTGGGTTCTGTTTAATGATACTCAGCAATGTAATGTACATATTTTCATGTTATCTTTATACTTAAAATGAAAACACTTCAGGATTGCAAGTAGAGAGTCACAAACTCACACACAAGCATATTAAAATGTGGTCTGCAATCACTTCCTAATATCAATGAAGTACTTTACCCAGACAATGCAAGGCAGTATCCTATCAATCCTACAGAGACCTAGTATTACATGGGAAGTAATGCAAACTGTTTTTTTCATTATAAATCAAACACTGAAGCCGATAGAACTATCAGAGTGAAAAGACTGCCACTCATGTCTGTGCTGTATGCTTCCTATTGCAGGCATTTGGCATAGGGGACATAGGGTAAATGTGTTTTGATTAAATGTAAGACGTTGGTATGCTAAGCTTGCATCTAGAGTAGAATGAATATAAAGATATATGGTGCTTTTGAAAATAACAGTCCAAAGTGTTTAATATCACCTGAGCCATGGGGAGCAAATTATTGCTTTTGTTTTGGTTTAAAAGTTTCCTTATTTTTTTGATGCTTATCAAGTTATTACTGCAGTGTTTCTCTAGAATTACATTAAAGATGGGGTGCTCATTGTGTTAGTCCCACTACCAAGCACTAACACACTAGGTCCTTGCCAGCAAGAGCTAAAATTCACATCTAAATATGTCATTTTTCATATTTGTTCATATTTCATAGTTTTTACTCAGTTATATCAGTGTGGTTATGTTTGGCTTGGTTGGGAGGGCAAAGGCCTTTTTTTGTTCGGGTTTCTTTTCTTTCTTAAATTAAAAACAATTTGCCATGGAGAAACATGGGTCAGCAGCTCTCTGAAGGTTGAGAGGCTGGGGGTCCCTAGGGGAGGCAGGGCAGGGCAGGGCCTGGCAGCCAGGGCCCATTCCATCACAGCAGCCAGGGATCAGGGCAGCTGGGGGCACCAGGGGCAGCCCCAGCTCTGGGCATCAGGCACCTCACTGGGGACGGGAACGAGCCAAGGCCAAGCTGTGATGTGGGCCTGTGGGTGGGCCCAACTCTGCGGGGCCCCTGGCGGGGCAGGGCAGGGCTGTGGGGAGCTGGAGACTGGCCCTGCTGCAACATCACTGGGGCAGGGGCTGATGGTCCCAAGGAGCTGTCATGGTCCTGGGCCCTTGGTAGCGTGGGGGGGACTGGACAGGAGTAGTCAGGCCCTATTTTGTACAGTTATGGGAAAATTTGATATATTTTAAACTATTTATAGGAGATTCAAATGAATTATGTGAAATATCTTAGATATTTAGATAACCGTATTCTAAGTTATAATATTTATCATTCAGTCAAAAAAATGTTTGAATAAATGTCCTTTTGCGTTTCTTACTGACCTAAGAATCACAGATACTAACTTACAGATTGTAGGTGAAACATTGTGCAGTACAAATACAGCAGCTTTATTTTTACAAAATGTAAATCCTATAGCTAGGACATTTCTCCCTTCCAGCCTTCCCACCATGTCGCCAAAAAAACCCCATTCTGTAAAAATTTCCCAGTAACTACTTCAATATATTTTTGTTTAAAATTAAGTATGCTGGTATTTTTGCTAAAAATTTAGCATTTTGCTTTGGAGTTGATGGTTTGTTGTGCTGTTGGAGTTCCATTTTAGGTTCTTTTGTAATTCATTCACCCATGTGAACAAATTGCCATTGTTTACCTTGACAGCTCCTTTGCAGAGGACAAAAAGCTGTTTCTACTATATTATTACTTTGATAATAGAAGACAGTCCAAATGAGTTGGACTGTCCACTTGGTTACTATGAGATAATAAAAATGTAGTGAAGCCACATAGCTCTGTGATATCATATATGAAACTCTTTCTTTCTTTTTTGCCCTCACATATGCCTATGCAAATGAAATTTAAGAATATTACTATAATCAAAATATTGAAAGTAGAAATTTGCTGCTGACTAATATTGTTTCTTCTAGTCAGAATCTATAATAATTATACTAAGAAGGAAAATTTTGATAAATCCTCTGCAAGAGATTCGAGATATCTTGCTAATTTTCTTAAAAAGCTTTAAATTATAACCTAAATTAAGCAAGACTGTATTTTGGTATATATTGGAATCTTTTCTTCTTCTGAAAGGTACATTGAAAATTTGAAAGATATAGTACAATCTTTTTAAAGCTATAGAGATCTGTTATTTCATTTCATCTTATTGCTTCTTCGCTTTGTCTACATTCTTTTCTGTATTCCCTGTCCTCTGCAGTAGTGTTAAAACAGGGATATAGTTCAGATTTCTCATCATATGGCTAAATGTGTCTTTTCTTTATCCTTCCTGATATTGTCTTTTCTATTTTTTGCATGATTTCTCTGATTCTTTCCTTGTCCGTATAAGATGTTTTGTGTCTTTTGGCATCTGTCATTGTTGGCAAGACCTCTAATTTTCCATAGAAGTTTGGGAAATTTATCTAACACCTGAAGCTTAAGGTTTTTGTGTTTTGAAGCTACAGTACAGAAAACAGATTCTTGCTAGAGAGCTTATATTCTTCCAATACTCAGAAATAGTGTCCTAATAATTATATAAAACCTTCAACAAACCCTTGTCTTCTGCAATAATAAACTTCTTGGTTCATAAAATGCATTTTAAGCTATTTTTACTACCAAGCACTTCAAAATTATTATTGTTATAAAGCAAAATTCTGCTGGTTTTGAACACACAGACTCCATCTACTGCAAAAGCACCAATTATGGTGCTTTTTACACATTTTAAATAACAAGGTACTTTCTCTGTACTTGCTTGATGTTATTATTTGAATCCATTTTATAAGCTTATCCTTCTTTAGAGTTTGCTTACCCAGAATGTTAATAATTGTCCAGGTTGCTCTATTTGCATCCAAAATAAGAGGGAAAGGAACATTTTTGTTAATTTTGAGGAAATTATATTTCATCTGTCACATACCATGCTGTCCATTGAAAGGTTTTGCAGTTACCAATGATTCTTTGTCTTTTATCATTTCAATTTCTTATTCCATACACAGTAGTTGTTATGTACAGTGTTTCCTGGCATGGTTATGAACATAAACTTTTCCTTGCAGCAGTTGTACGTTTTTGTGGCCTTCTGTTCTCAAAAGAATCATAAAGTGATGTCCATACTATTTGTCATATTTGATACTTAGTTATTTTGTACCCCATCAGTTTAGTTATACTGTTCATTTCTCAGTAATAATAGATGTGAAGGTACCACCTTCCTGGAAAAAGATAAAAACTAGTAGACTAGTATTCCAATTGGGATATTCAGAAGAATCATACTTTCTTTCTTTGTATTCCTAGCCAGATACGTGTATGAACTATTGCTTTCTATGGGGATTGTGGTATTTGGTCAGATGTCTCAAGAACAGGTTTAATTCTTGCCTAAGAACTGGACGAAGCATCTTCAAAGTCCATGAAATTTTTTCACATTGGTTCCCTTTGATACAGGACTTCCCTATGAGACAATTTACACTAAAAATATTCTTTCTTGGTGGGGGGGGTGTGTGTGGTGTTTTTCCCTTTTGCTCAGTGGCAAACATCATTACCTAGCGACCAGACTATTTGTGTTTTGATGCTTTATTGTCATGCAAGGCATTTATGGGGCTAGGGGCTTAATTTATATACAATCACCATCATACTAATTGCTATTGTGGAAGCTATTAATGTTTCCATTTTCCTTAATTTTCTTCATTTAATTACTGGTAAGTGGAGCTGGTTTATAAGAAACAGCAAAGAAAAGAGCAACATTCATAGCTGCTTTTATACAGACATAGAGGTTTAAAGTAGAAAAAAAAGGAATTGAATAGATGCCTTTTTCATACTCTATGCATTCTAGATCAGTTCATATCTTTTAAAATTATGTGCATTTGATACAAACAAAGAAATATGTATATAATAAATCAAGAAATTGGCTCACTTAATCCCAATATCTCTTCCTTTTCAATCCCAAGAAAGAATTCAGCTTGCCAGTAACTGTAGACCTGTAAGTTGCATGTTACAACTTGGTTTAATGTACAGTTAATCACACAGCCATAAATTTATTTCCCTAGAATTTCTCAGGATGAATCAGTTTAATTGAAACTTACTGTATCTTTGGTTCTATTCGTATCTGTTGTGCAATTACTGTATATTGTCTTACTATACATGTCCTGACAAAGAAAAATAAATTAAGAAAATGCAAAAATAAGACTAATAACATCATTCCAATCTCAAATGGAAAATGTAAGTACATAGATGTTACACTGGAGCAACCATTGCATTCACTTTGAAGATTTTAAAGTTGCAGTACAAAGCTACAAATCAAGAACTTAATTAAGATATTCTGCGTTCTGATTCAGACAATTTTCTATTAGAAAATATTGCTTGATGATATAATTTGCATGATATGTAAAATATAAGCAACACACAATATCATAGAAATGTCCAAATACTCATAGTAACCCTGCCTCTGCATGTAATGAATTATTTCTGGTTATAAAAATCAGATGGTTTGTTTAATGGTGGTTTCTCAACTCAGGGACACAGAATTAGGAAAAAGGGTAACAAAGGGCCATTTACTACTGCTGCAAACTACTACCACATGATCCCTTTTTAAAAACTTTCTAGCTTCTTCGTGAAAACCAATAACATTTCTAGACAGGCCTTCAAAGGTTGGTCACCTGTAAAGATTATTTCAAAGCTTCAGTTGCACGGCACCCAGGAAATTTTCCCAATTATATCTTAAATATATTAACTTTCAGCTTATGCTCACTTTTATTTCCACCAGCATCTGCTTCAGTTTAAATACCTTTCTCCCTATCAAGAGGAAGGAATCCTATAGTAAATACATCCTAATTACAGTGTGTGTTCTTTCCTTTTATCTGCAGACCTCTAGCTCTTGTAATTATTTGTTGTATAAAAGTTTGTTTAGAAGTTCTGTTAAAGGGAATCCAGTCATAGAATGGTTTTGGTTGGAAAGGACCTTTAAGATCATTGAGTCCAACTGTTAACCTAACACTGTCAAGTCCACCACTAAACCATGTCCCTAAGCACCACATCTACTCGTCTTTTCAATACCTTCAGGGATGATGACTTAACCACTTCTCTGGGCAGCCTATTCCAATGCTTGATAACCCTTTCCGTGAAGAAATTTTTCCTGATATCCAATCTAAACCTCACCTGGTGCAACTTGAGACTGTTTCCTCTCATCCTATCTCTTGTTACCTGGGAGAAGAGACTAACACCCTCCTCGCTACAACTTCCTTTGTAGACAGTGATACAGTCTCCCCTGACCTTCCTTTTCTCCAGGCTAAACAACCCCAGTTTCCTCAGCCGCTCCTCATAAGACTTGTGTTCTAGACCCTTCACCAGCTTCATTATCCTCTTTGGACTCGCTGCAGCACCTCAATG
Organism: Nyctibius grandis; assembly: GCF_013368605.1. Lineage (NCBI taxonomy): Eukaryota > Metazoa > Chordata > Aves > Nyctibiiformes > Nyctibiidae > Nyctibius > Nyctibius grandis. The sequence continues at coordinate 24,921,649 of NC_090663.1, read as the reverse complement.
TCTTTCTTGTAGTAAGGGGCCCAAAACTTACAGTATTCCGGGTGCGACCTCACCAGTGTTGAGTACAGGGGGAAGATCACTTCCTTAGTCCTACTGGCCACATTATTTCTGATACAAGCCAGGATGCAGTTGGCCTTCTTGGCCGCCTGGGCACACTGCTGGCTCATATTCAGCTGGCCATCGATCAACACCCTAATGTCCTTTTCCACCAGGCAGCTTTCCAGCCACTCTTCCCCAAGCCAGTAGCTTTGCATGGGGTTGTTGTGACCCAAGTGCAGGGCCCAACACTTGGCCTTGTTGAACCTCATACAGTTGGCCTCAGCCCATGATCCATCCTGTCGAGATCCCTCTGCAGAGCCTTCCTAGCCTCAAGCAGATCAACACTCCCACCCAACTTGGTGTCATCTGCAAACCTACTGAGGATGCACCCAATCCCCTCGTCCAGTCCATTGATAAAGATATTAAAGAGAACTGGTCCCAATACTGAGCCCTGGGGAACACCACTTGTGACCAGCCGCCAACTGAATTTAACTCCATTCATGACAACTCTTTGGGTCCAGCCATCCAGCCAGTTTTTTACCCAGCAAAGTGTACGCCCATCCAAGCCATGAGCAGCCAGTTTCTCGAGGAGAATGCTGTGGGAAACAGTGTCAAAGGTTTTACTAATGTCTAGGCAGACAACATCCACAGCCTTTCCCTCATCCACTAAGTGGGTCACCTTGTCATAGACGGAGATCAGGTTAGTCAAGCTGTCTGGTCTTTTTCAGATGATCTTTTTCTTCCTTCATATATACTATTGGTGCCATGTGGGCTTATCCTTACCCATGCAGAATAAAAAAAATATTTTCGCTTAGATTTACACTTATGTGTTAGAATAGAAAAAAAGATCATTTTTGCTAAAAAGGTTAAACTCTGACATCTGCTTCCTGCTGCAGTATCTTAGTTACCTTTTCTGCATCTTCATTCCAATCACCTAACAAGATTCTTCTTACAGAAAAGTGAAGCAATAATTTTGTTTAGTTTAAGATCTACATCTTGACTATCTTTAGTCTATACCCTGTCCTCTTTTCTTATATTCCTTCCCTCACCCCATCTTCAAACCTCGAAGTATTCTGCAGCTTTGGTTGCTAATTAGTCCATTTCCCCTTTCTTTATTTGTTCTCTTTCAAGTCCCAATAGTCTTCCTAATTGTGACCATTTCTTTATTTTTGTCCATGGATTTTTTTTCTCCTGGAGTCATTCCTCTTCATTTCTCAACTTGGTGTGCAAACTTCAGAAGGTATTTGTGCTTTTGTCTTACAGAAGGGGCTAGGTTTTTTCAGCTAAAATCTTATTTGATTTCTTAACCAGTCCTTTTAATTTTACATTATTGCCATTTGGAAAATAAAGCCCTATTTACAGCAGAAATATAACAGTATTGGTTACAGACTTACATCACTTTGCTGCATCATTTCTCTCGCATTTATCTTACATGTTTGTCACAATGGACTGTCTTTCATTAGCCAAATGTCTGTTAGAACTCTAAAATAATAATATTTGCCATGTCTCTCTGACTCTATTTTAGTGAACCTGTACTTAGTTAAGGATGAATTCCACTGTGAGCCTGGAGGGGAGTCATGGGCAGTGATGAGTGAGACTGGTGGACACAAGAGGAGCTAAAAAGCTATATCACAGCATTATTCACAGCCTGTGTCTCCAATCCCAGATGCACAGTCCCAGGGCAAAATATGCATGCAGTGGTAGTCCAAGCAACGTGTATACTCATAATAGAATTTCGTATTTCTCAGCAAGACTGGTTCACACTGATTTCTAGAATACAAAGAACTGAGAGAACAAATATATCGCTGCTTAGTCCAAATTCTTCTGGCACCATAAACCTGTTTTCGAGAACCCAGATCTGCACAGAAGACTATGTCCCTGAGTTATTTCTGTGGTTCTACGTTTCTGGTTTTATATTCAATAATTATGTAATATAAAATCAATTTAACAGTCTGTGAGAAAGAAAGCAATGAGACAAGCCATCAATGTACGGACTTCAGCTCCCTTTTACTTGTTTTCCTTCAGGTCCCATTATTCTTGCTAAAACTACTGTAATATACACACAGTTTTCAATATGAGGGATAAGGATGATGTACATCCTTCTCAATCTATAATCTGCATAATTCAAATATTTTCCAAGGAGATAATGGATCTGGATTCTCTTAGGCAGAAGGTCTCTCAATGTCCAAAATATCCCACTGCCTGTACAAATTCAGAAGAAATACTGTGTAAAATAGTAAAATTTGTGGCACTTCCTCTCCTGGTAGATATTTCTTTTGCAAAACAAGGACATTGAGTCCCTATCATACCTTCTTCCAGGAGACCTTTTTTTGTCTTCCGAGTCTCTATTAAGTATAGAAAGAAGTGAGTTTAAATTACTCTACTAGGTTCAGGCATATTGCCTTCTTTGGGCCCTACAGGGTTTAATGTCCCAAAGCATGCATTCTCTATCTAGGTTTTAATCTATTAACACACCTTCTCTCTTAGATTGATATACATAGGTCCAAAGCATGACTAATTTTAACTTTTGACTATTACATTATAGATTGTGGGTTTGATATATCTTACAGGCTCCCTATTTTTTTCCCTACTACTTGGTAGATTAAGTCGAGTCTTGGGGTTTTTTATACCCTTATTGCATGTAGTCATTTTTACTTGAAGCAGTTAATCTGTTTCTGCTTCAAATTTACTTTTCCCTCTACCTAGCTTCTTAATTTTGTTCAGATAACACTTTTTTTTCCTTTTCCTAATCTGAAATCTAAATCTTAAGCTGTCTTCAAGGATTTGATGAGCTGGCACTAAAAGCTCGAGTTATTGGGTTAATACAGTCTAGAAAGCAGTGATCAGCTCTGACAATTCTGCTTAAGCTATCTTCTCAGATGTACTCATAAAATATGATTGACTAGATGAGGTGAAAGGAAATGTCTGAGGAGAAAAAAATAGGTGAGTGAACTGTTAGCTTTCTTTGTGCTTTCCATATTCTTGTTTAAGTCAGGGGCAATTGCTCTTTTTTTTGTAGGATACCGTAATGCTCCAAGATACAGAATAACCCTTTTGACACACTCTATCAAGTGCCTTTTAAAAATCAATAAAAACTTTATGTAGTTCATTTGTCTTTATGCTCAAGGAATTTCTCAGTTAGTTGTCACAGAATAAACATATGCTTGATTGTTTCTCCTTGGTACAAAACTCCACTTGCTATTCTGCCAGTTGACTCCTGATGTGTAGTTTAAGTCCACATCATATCACTCTTAGGAATCATCTTGCTGGCATAGCTGAACAGATGCACAGTATTTAATGCAATTTTTTTTATTAATAGATATTTTACAAAGAAGAGAATCATAGAGTTCTCCAAGTTTCAGCAGCTGTGTCACAAATTACTTACTGTTGATGTATTTTATTCTTACACAGCACTGTCTTCTGGGATCCTTCTATTACCAGACTATCATTCTTAAGAGGAAATACATTGTACCTCCTATTCTAGAAATATCTTTACAGTTGTCTTCTTGGATTTATATTATTGCAGCTGAGGAAAAATTTATATTTTATTCCAAAATATTTCTCACCGTGTAAGCTTCTACTTTTCAAACTTTTATTAATCTTTATTACAATAATTTCTATGTCAGTAAAGTGCTTGCAGCAATTCTCTATTCACTCATAATATTGAAGCCATAGTGTTTAAAAATAATTAAATTGAAGAATTACATGTTTCCATTAAAGACAAAAAAACAGTTCCTTTAGAGTGGTTTATCTATGGCTTGTAAGAAAATATATGCTTAATTACAAGGAAACATAACACTGTGCATGCGAAAAACTATTCTTTAAAACAGGAAGAAAAAAATTATATTTCAGTTCATTATATACATGCAATATATATGTAGATTTCAGCCTACTGAAAATAATAGGCATGTCAACGTCCATGGACAACATTAACACGCACCTAGAAATGTGCACCTAATGCACAAAATCTTGTTTTCCTCCATTAAGAGAAGTCTCATGCTGAAACCTACAATGATACTAAAAATTGCCTTTATCTCTTCTTATTAGGATCACTCTTACTTCAGATTCACGGCACCTCATGAAAAAAGTAAACAGATTTTGAAAGGGGGACACATTAACACTAGTATCAAACCACTTCACTGTTAGAGAAGCAGAACTTTCAAAATCAATATACTGTGATGATTTCCAGAATCATGAAATTAGCATTTAATGAGCAATACCAGTTTCAAAATCTCTAGAATAATGATTTTTATTATTTGAATTGGTAGTTTAACAAAACCGATCTTTTTCACTTGAATTTGAACTACAATTCCTGGCATCCACTTTCCTCATCAGAACAATTAGATTATGTCATTCGAACAATTACAGTCAATAGACTCTTCAGAGGCAATGTGTCATTGCGCAATGGAGACTGCATTTATCTGGCTAAAGTTGGATAAATTACTGAAGTACTGTTTTTTTTTTATTTATTTTTGTATGCAAATCATTTAACAATAGCTGTGAATAGGGCTGAAATTTATCTTCCTCCGTTTAAAAACCTCAGAATATTATTCAGACTACTAAATGTCACTTTCTTAGACAGGAAAGGCGGTTTGGGGTAATAGCACATGTATGAGAGAAATAGTCCTGAAATCACACTTTTTTTATAATCATTCCTCTATCAGTTACTCCACTGATAAAAACATATGAACTTTCTTCAGTAGCAGAGTTATATTTTTGTTACGTTAAAAAAATTCATGGATATAGCTTTAGAATTATGAGCACTGTGATTTAGGTATCCTGGGCTTGGATTATATCATGTATATGAACCCAAGTGTATTTGCAAAAATTTGAATGTGTCATGTTATATCACTGACTGAGTCAAGAACATTACAATTTTGAATCATTACAGCTGACACAATGGAAACTAGTTGTTGCGTAGTTCAAAAAATGTACACAGACGTAATTATGAATAGGAGAATGTTAAATGAGACCAAGGTCCCCACATTGTTACTAATGATCACTTCTTACAGAAGGGAATTTTTCATCGTATGCATATTTGCTCTTAGAATTAAGTTTATTCTGATACCATTTTAAAACACCGTGTAGGTGGAAAGCTGTAAGCAGTCTTTTTAGCTGATGCATTGAACTTACTGTGCAGGTTAATGAATGTCTCCTGATTTTTTCCAGATGTTTGGTTTCTCATCATGTAAGAAAAGGAAGAAAAGTACCTGCAATAATTGCACAGAGTATATTGTTTATCTTGTAACCCTGAAAAATCATCAGGGAGGCTGCATTTCAGAACCACAATGTCTGATATCTGATTCACAACCACTCACTCCAGAGGTAATGTTAAAACACCTACAGATTTTCTGAATACTGTAATATTTCATATCAGGGTGACAGTGATGCTATTGCATGCACGTACGTACTAGTATATGAAAATTTAGACCTAATGGAAAACATGTCTTTATAGCTTAAGAAATTTTATATTGAGTTTACTTCTGGGAGAAATGCTGACATTTTTAAAGCTACTCTAAATACTATTACTCACTTCTGTGGTGGAAACAACATTTCCCAAAGGATGAGTAATACCAAGTATGGAATTGCTACAGAATCTAACAGACTAGCTTATTAGCTCATTCTGCTTTTAGAATCATCAGGTTTTGTAATTCAGGGATCTGTTCTAAAATCAATGAAATGTGGGCTCATGATTTCAGCTGCAACATCACTTACATATAAACGTATGTTAACTGTTTTTAAAAAGTCAGTATGCTTAAATGCCAGTACCTCATATACCTGAAAGTGAATGTTTTTGTCTCCTAGAGAATCTCTATTTCTAGTTGTTATGCTCATCAAATGAGCATTTGAAAACAAAATCAGATAGTCTTAGTTCAATTAATTTTTGATTATTTTTCCTTCTGTGTTTTTTATTCATTTTTTAGTATGTTCTAACGGTGGAAACTATTGAAAAAGTATAACTGTGTTAAAAGAGTTGGTTGTTTTTTTATAGCTTTCCAGAATAAGAATTTTTATGTATAGCGTTAATCTTGTATTCTCCGTTTTGTCAGTTTGCAATTTTCTTTCTTTATCTCTAAAGGTATACCATAGCAATTTATTATATTGTGCATACACCCTAAATAATGTGTATGTTTATGGTTGATTTGGTTTTGCAAATCCAAAAGTGATATCAAAGACTAGCAATGTTTTTAGAAACAGGAAGAAAGTTTTTCCAGTCTTTTTACTTCACCTTACACTAAATTCATTCTAACATCAAATTTCCGAACAAGGTTTTATGCTCAGCTGCATAATTTAAACTAATAGTAAATAAAATTATTTATAAATTATAGTTATTAAGCTAAATTATTCATTACCAATCAACTACAAATGCAAGGTAAATTATCATTGATTTTTTTGTTGCTGCTGAGTTTGTTAGGTTAGTAACATATGCTGTGTGTTCTTGTGTAAACTATATTTATATGCTTTTTTATTCTTGTTACCCTTTTAATATAGAACATTGAAGTTATTATATGTAAAAGGCTGATCATTTAAGTCAAAACAAAAAAAATATCTAGAAAGTCAGGAAACAATTCTGACTAGCTGCAGAACTTATTAGAGCAATATTTTTCATATGCAGACTTCTGATGAGATAACATGCATGGTTTTCAGATTTAATGCTTATTAAATGATTCAAACATATTCACGATGTCAGATAGATTCTTTAAATGTACACAGTTCTGAGTCTGATATTATGGGAAGCTTTATGAATCACATTTTTTTAAACTAGTTTTGAGGTTTTTCATAACCTGCAGGTACCCTAAACCAATAGAACTGTACTGCCATCTTGCATTGTAATCATGATGTGCTTATTGGATCGGCTGCGGTAGAGCTAAGTTCTTTGGAAGCATGAATTATTTCTATACGTAGGAATTATAATATTTAGGACATTCCACTTTTTTTTTCCTCCTTTTTAGTGGAAATAATTTCAGACTGTATTATAGATGGAAAAAAAGGCTGATGTCCTATCCTTCAGAGTCAGATAATACAAACTGAGCACATCTTGTAAGGGTCACATTATTATTTTCAGTTTAACAACGGCATCAAAAATACATATATGCAAATAGTTTCAAATAGGATAATATGTTTACTTGCTTAAAAGACAGCACAAAACTTTTTTACTGATCTATTTTTAAAAAAAGTGAGTTGATTGTGAGGGTGGAGAAAATGACTCTGTTTAAAGACATTATTGGAGAAGGAATAAGCAGAAAATATATATATATATAAACTGAAGTGACACGTCTGCATAAAATATGACACGTCACCACATTGTTAGGTTTTTAGTATTTATGTGTTACCAAATATTTTCCAATTACTTATAAAAATATTTGCAGATCATGAAACATTTGTTGATTTCAGCTTTATCATTTGGTCATTTAAAAATTCATACAAGTTGAATCTCAAAAATTCAGTTAGTTTTAAAAGTCTTAGTTGACCTGTGTGAAAAAGAAGCTTGTTTTTGGATCAGTCTCTCATAATCTTTCATGACTTTTTATTACTTGTTCATATTCCTTTTGTTTGCTGGAAAAAAAATAGTACAGCTATAGTATAGAATCTCTTTTCACCATGCTTCTGCCTCTTTATGGTGTAGGACATAATAATACATTAAGACCCTGAAAAAGAAGTGTCTGTTAACACTCACATTCCTTAAATAAACACACCCTTCAAGCAGCTATGTAATGACTTAATAAATAGAATAATGCAAGATTAACAAAAGCTGACACAAAACACCTGTAATATTCATAACGAGATCATATAAATAGGAAATGCCCAAGTACTGAGTTGAATACAAATCACTGATAGTAACAGGACCTTGGGAACATGCTAAACATATAAAGATGGTAATTATTCAATTAAAATTAAAGTTAAATGCACAACAGAAAACAATAAGGGCATTTCATAAGGTAAAATACAGCCTAAAAGTAATGGAAAAGGACCATGACTTTAGGCTGATTCACTGAACATCTGGAAACCCATTGTATACTATTTGGCCTCTAATACGTTGTATTAAGCCTGCTGAATAGCCTATCATGGCATTGAACATAAAAAACAAATCACAGAATCACAGAATGTTAGGGATTGAAAGGGACCTCGAAAGATCATCTAGTCCAATCCCCCAATGCCACAGTTATTCATGTTGTGATTGAGCCTGAATCCTCGGAGGTCTATTGAGGAGGGACTGACTGGAGTCCTAAACAGGTGATACTGAAGTGCAAATAAAGAACCTCAGAAGTCTTAAGGTTTTTATGCGGCCAGTGTGAGAAACAGATTCTGGAAGAAATAATCAACAGCAATCATTACTATTCTGTAATGTTTAGAATGTCTTGCTTTAAATATGTTAGTTAAACCAAGACATTATATTATTTATCTTGCTTTTAATGTGTTATTTGACTTTATTCTTTGAAGTACACAATTTAATCAAAGCATACCAGCCATGAGTATATACATAAATGAAAGCATTCACAGTGTTCACAATTTGTCAATGTATTTAAATATGACATTCCAATTTTCTGTTTTCTCTGCTACCTAAAAATCTTTTTCCAATAGTGAATGTTTTGTGAAAAAAAAAGTCTCCATCATGACTTTGGAAACATTCTTGTTAAATTCTGTTCAGTCAAAAAGCTATGATCAGCAGTTACAACAGAATATGATGAGGAAGTGTTTGAACATCTGAACCTTTGCTTGTAAAAGAGCGCTTCATGCAGGATACAGCCTTTCTGTAAGCGCAGTGTAGAATATTTTATAGTGCAACAGATATGCACTCCTGAGATTATGTAGATCTCAAATTAGTCTCATAAGGCTATCAGTAATGCAAAGATATCATAGATTTTTCTGTAGAGCGTATCCGCTAACAGAAGCTCAGGATATACATAGTTGATGTATGCTGCTGTTGAAAGGTGTACGGATGAATCTCAGATAAAAGATAGTTAAATACGGCATCATTGGAAGAATTTTTATTTGTGAAGTCCAGGTGTTCAAAATTACACACTTTATATAATGTGGCTGGAGCCCAACAAGATAGGTACATGAAAAGACTGTGTTTAGGAGAGAAGAAACAGTTACTAATCTGTAACTGCTATGACTAGAAAGAGAAAGATGTCTTGCAGAACACTTTAATACAGTATCAGCATGATTATGAGGGGTGTGATGAAGTGTTGGCCTTTAAAACCTTAATATAGCTAAGATTTCACTCTTGCAAAAAAATAATTCTACTTAACTTTGAGAACAAACAATTTAGGTGTTTGTGTGTGTGAATTTAATGATATCTATTGATATTACGACTTGTTGGTTGTGGTCCTGATAGATTTTGGGGCTGATGATTATCAATGAGACAGAAACTAAGAATCATGTATATGTTCTACTGAATTGGGAAGGTATCATGGACTTTGCAACAGAGAATGCCAGAGAAGAAAACAAATTGTTAGGAGAACATGTATATTAAAAAATGTCAGCTGTCTATGCTGTTGGTTAGCCATTTAACTTCCTTAGAAATTAAAGAAATACTTTAAATGTATAGCTATAAACTTTATTTTAATATTTTTGTGTTTAAAAATCACTCAGTGTGAAAGTGCAAAAAGAAGACTCTAACTGTCTCAATATATCTACAAACTGTATTATCCTTATTTAGTATGTGACATTGTTGAAAGGAATCTTTTGTTTTTGTTGGGCAGAGAAGTACCTTTTCTGCAGTGCAGGTGGAGAGTAAGGGATAGAGAGATGGTGTAGGGTTCTTCCTGGATCCCAATAAGAAAGGTCCGACAACAAATGGTTTCCTAAAATATCTGTTTCAATGAGATAGAACAAAAAGAGGAATATAGATAGCAAGTAAATCTTATGTTTCTTCAGATGGTGAGAACCCTGCTTTCGTGCAGCATTGGATGCACCCCAGATAGATTTTGCAGATCCAGTCCATGGACAGAAGTTCCTTCTTTTTGGTCATTCTAGCTATTATATAATTTTCTTACAAGGAAACAACTTTATTCCTAAAGTATCATGAGAACTTCTTGCTGCACCTTTAGATAAAGGCAAGGCCACGCAGGTGACGTAATCACTGGTACCAAGTGGGAGCTGCCTACAGGCTCTTCTCTTCCAATGCGTTGGCTGAGGTTATCCTGTGGCCAAGGGCTGTGTGCAACAATAGGCTATACTGGACGTGCAGTGTAGTACAGCACAGGACAGCACAGGCCTGGGACTAATCACTCAGGTTAAATGTCAAATGGATCAACAATTCTGTGATATACAAAGGTCTCTCAGTCAGGATCAATGCATTACACTCCTTGATCCACATGGAATTTACATTTCCCAAAGATATTGTAAGTTATCAATTACATTAGTAACATACAGGCTTCTCATGCCCTAAGTACAGCCCTAATAGAGCATACATAACCTGTTCAAGATTACTGACTCCTCAAATACAATGTCTTCTGCATGGGTCTCAGTGCAGTATCATTGCACCAAAACAGTAAATTAATTCTCCATTTCTGAAAGATCTTATCACTGATGGAATCTGATCACTGAGCATTCCTCTCTGAATAAAGAAATATTCTATATTGTTCTATATTGCTATATTTCAATTAAGGTGAGGAATAGATACTGACATCAGACAGGAAATTCATTGAACTAAAATGTAAAATCGTAAACAAATACCATATTATACTTTTTCCAGTCCAGATTACAGTTGAGGATCTACTCTGTTACGTATCTATTAAGTTCTGATAATGAAATGTAATGTTATTATGAACTATATTTATTTAATGAGGCATGCAGATTCAGTCCTATGCTACACACAGAAATATTAAACTAACACCTAAAGTTTTCGGAAAGAACATTGTCTATGGGTTATATATGAATAGAATTAAAAGATACTAATATTGCTTCTGAAAACCTGAAGTTTTAAAGCTCCTACCCAATATTTTAGACAGAATGTTGCTAAAATAATACTGGTCTTTCGTACTAACATTTCTTGTTCTTTCTGCTCATTACACTCTTCATTGTTTCCTTATCTCAATTTCTTGCCCTACATCACTCACCTTTCTTCAGTTTAAGTAGTGCTATAGTGGTTTAAAATTCTTCCTACTATCACTGCTTCTGAGGCATTGATCTTCACCTGTGCTGCACTGGCCTCAAGGAGACAGAACCTGCCTTTGATTGACAGGAATGGTTACTTTCAGTAATTTCAATTCAATATATTCAAGAATGAACAGACTAACAATGCCATTCGAGGTGCTTTGTGGCCATTCTAAAAAATGAATCAAGCTTTCAGGAAATTTGGTAACATACTCTCACATTGATGCGCTGGTTAGGTACAGAATGAGAAAGTAAAACTAGAAAGGTGCCAACAAAACTTTTTTTTTTTCTTTTTTTGTGCCATGAAATGTAGGACAATACACACAGAAATTAGTAATTTCTGATTAGATTAAGAATTGACTGTACTACTTTTATATGGATCTCTTTTTTTTCTTATTTTTCTTTTTGTCCCCCTTCTTGAAAGGCTTGTTTGATTGTCTAGTTTTTCATTCTCTTCTCTAGTTCAAATCAAATGGAAACTTAACAATATAATATTTATAACTTTGACTCATGCTTTTCTAGTTATTCTATTGATCTAGTCTAACCATGGAGTAAAAATATAAGTACCATTTTCTTTAAAGCACTATTTTATAGACTGCTTGTGCCGGAAGAACTGTTATTCCATCTTCTTGATACAGGGCATACTCTTCCAAGAGTGCAGAAGAGCTGGATGTGGGGATCATTCCTGTTTTGGAGCCTTTACATGAGGAATTTACTTTGTCTCTTGCTCTTTGAGCTCACTTTTAAAAATTTGCCAACTTTGATCAGTAGAACATTTCTTTAATATTAATTCTACTAAACCCAGGACTGATTCATGACTTCATTCCTTAAGTGAAGTATATTTGCATATAAAATATATGTATTATAAATGTTTAATTATATATAGAAAAATATATAATTATAAATATATATATGCCCAGATATCTACGCAGTTACTGAAAACTCTGTGCAAACAAGCAGCATGATAGACTGGTGTAAATTTTTCTTTAATTATTCACATTAAATCTCTATCTGATAGTTTTTAAACTTAGAATAAGACAGTCATAAGATTTTAGATTATGATATTCAAAAGTGTTTATTGTGGCCTTACTATGTTTTCACTGATAACAATCATAAAACTCCCACTCACTTCAGTGCTAGATGAATCATCACTGCCCTTTTAAAAATCCCCCACTTGATGTTAACATCTAATTAAGAAAGCTCTTATTTCACTAAAGTATAAATTTCAGCCAATTGCTACAGACCATACATCAAAATTATTAGCATAGATTCAGTTTTTGAGAAGCCCTTTTCTCTAGATTATTGTTAAAAATTATGAAACTTCTCTAGACCATCTGCTGTTCTCAGTGATTAAACACACCTGACTAGACATCTTTTTTTTCCATACAGATGTCCTTTGTGGTGATTACTTTTTTAACATTCTGCTACCAAGGGACCCTGTGAGAAAGAGATTGTGCTACTCTTTCACTTAGGTAATGTCATTGCTGCATGTTGCCTATTTTCCCTGCAGCTCTCAATTTGGTTTTGATTTTCAGGAGGTTTTGCTCCCCTCCAGCTCTGTGCATGTCTGTATACATCTTGTAGTTTCTATTAATTTTGTATATTGGCCATGAATTTTGGCTATGTAACTGATATTTAAGGCTAAAATACTTGTTATTTTATCCTATATTCAGATTTTAATCATGCAGTTACACTGATAAAACATCCTCAAGTGACTAGTCCTCGATGACCACACCAATTGATTTGGACAGGATATCTGCAAATGGATTTAACAATACCTAAAGGTAAGGATTTTCTGATTTAACTACATCTATTTAGAAGTTCACTTTTTGTTAAACACATTTCAGGTTTTACAATCTCATTACCTCTGAGCTGTCTTTATAAGTTACATACTCAATTTCCATTGCTGTCTTCCAAAATCCAGAAGTAAACCAGAAGACAGCTGTATTCCTTTCAAATGATATTTAAGAGGTTTTTTTTATTCCGGTCTTTTAACAACTAAATATATTGGATGTAAATTCTGAAAGAAAGAAGAGTAAGTCACGCACCTTTCCCTCTAATTCCTACTCCCTCTTTAAAAGCATGCATAATTCCTATTAAATTAATCTGTTAGTAAACCTTGTTGATAGTAAGTGGACTTTCTCTAGTCTTACTTGTTGCTGTAGTTTCCCATCACTAAGTAGCCTTCATTAGACTCATTATGAAAGTAACCAGCATCTTGAGGTAGTGATGCAATATTTCCTTTTACAGTCATCGTTATTATTCCTGTTGGTTTTAGAAGGAAGGATACACTGTCATACGTACCAAATCTTCCTGTTAACCAGGGTTGCTCTTCACAGTATTTAGAGAACGTTGTGACTCAAATATTCAAATGATGAAGTAACGTTTTATTTTATGGTATCTTGTACCCAAACAAGCTTAGGAAAAACACATTTTTCAATCCTATAGTTTCAAGATCCAAAGAGTCTCAGCAGAAGAAAAGTATACTGCTTTAATGTATATAAAGGTAAAATAATTTTCTTTAGTTTATCTCCGGGGCGGGGGGGGAAGCAAGCGTATTAAAACATATTTGTCGCAGTTTGTTATTAGAAAATTGAAAGTTAAACTGTGATAGTTGAAAGTGCCCAGGAATCCAAAAATTAAGACATTGGTTTCTTAAAGATGGCTCAATAAATATTCCATCCATTTATATTTGGTTACATTGTCAAGGATTTTTTGAAGACTAGGGATTGAAAGCAACTAAGTATTATAGATAAAAGCTTCAAAAAATTCTCTGAATTTCACTTCAATAGCTTTCTTATTTCCATTCTTGTTTCCTTTGGCTTAATGTCTATGGCAATTACATTCTTTAAAGAAATTTACTACTACCAATATAAAAACTGAATAATAAACTTTAGGTGTTAATGCATTCGGCTGTAAGTATTTTCATAATGTGATGGTATCCTTCAGGTTTGAAAATCCTAAAGGAAACTGAAGGAGAACTTTTTGCAATATGTATGTTTTTTAGGTTTTCACTTCTACATAAACTAGAAAATATAGTGAAGTCCATCCTGCAACAGGGTATACACTATTTTTTAGAAGAAAGCTGTTGCTAAAAAGTTTTTGTGTGTCTATGTCACACGTTATTAAAAAACATATTGGAAATCTATCTCAATGTTTGGGAAGGACATAAATGACAGGCAGCCCTCCAATTCTACCGAATGAGGTGAATTTAACCTGGTGATAATTATTACACAACAAATCAGAATTAGTTTTTACATCAGGAAAAATTTATGTGTGAATATATGTTTTTTTAATAACACTAAGCACTCTGTACTTAGACCACTGGAAAGATCCTGAACCTGTTATATTAAGCCCAAAGAAAGATAATCCTTTTCTCTTTCTTCCTAGGAAAAAGGCATTTCCAGAACTCAGTATTAGAAAATACCACAATGAAAACATATATAGTCACTAGTCAATTATTGCCTGATAGGCAACTAATTTTTAGAGTGACATATCTTTGGAAAGATGCCTAAGAATGGTAGAGGAGTGTGATGTTCAATCATAAAAGCAACAACAACAATTTGGATTTGCAATTCATCTCAAAACTCCACATACACTGCTAGGAGCTGCCCCAGGGTGGTTTGGTAGGTCTTAGGAGGCTGTAAAAAAAGTAGATGGAAAGCATTCTGTGAGGTTAAGCACAAAAGTGGCAAAGGGTGGCAAAGACATTGAATGTACCAAATACTGGATAGAACAAAATGTTTGTTTGTTTGTTTGTTTTTCTTTTGTTTAAGCAAGTGATATTTAGGAATTGTCAGGGGCAGGATACTACTGGTATATGTGATCTTTGCCCTAGTTCATCAGTGCTGTTCTTATAGTCTCAGATTCTTATGGCATTTCCAAAACAAATGAATTTTACATTGCCAGTACTTAAGGTTTTATTCACACTGCAACAAACTCTGAATCTCACAGTGCAAGCCATACAAACTCAAAATCCTCTCCCTTTATTATCCCATAAATCCCCAGTGATTTTGGAAAGGCAGAATACATACACATTTGATGATCTACTATGTCTTTCTCTCTTAAATTCTATAATACAAACCTTCATTAAAATAATAAAGTAAAATACTGAATGTGGCATAGTTAAAAAGATTTTTAAAAGACAAAAAAAGAAGAACATAGAAGTTATTTTGTATAAAGCACATTATGGTCCTGATCCTTTTCATTTTGCTCAATGATATATTCTACTGACTTCAACAGAAGCAGGATCAAACCTCTCATGATCAGTGACGTTTTGATGTATTACACCAGTACATCACCCTATGCAGCTCCTTGGTGATGTATTGCACTAGTGCTTTATCAAAATGTCATTGCTCTGATGAAGGCATAGCACCTTCTGGCAAGGACCTGCAATGAAAACTATTATGTGGTAGAAAAGATTATGTTATGTTATTCGATGTTATGCTATGCTATGCTATGCTATGCTATGCTATGCTATGCTACACTTTGCTTTGCTTTGCTTTGCTTTATGCTGTTATACTAAGGGAAAAATAGCAAAAAAAGAGAGACTAGGTTCCAGGAATGAGTGGCAGAGGTGGATATGCCCATTGATCAGACAGACAAAATTCACACAGCTAAGTTCTCATAAGACTTTGAGCTGCTAAAGTAATGCTACTTGAAACTTTTTGTCCTATACTTTTTCAGTATCTTGATTTTTGGTTTTGATAAAAAAACCCTAAAATGTGAAAAGCAGTGATGAATATTTGCCTCAAAAATGGTAAGTTAAGAAGACTTTTTGCATTTGGCTCAATCCGTCTTCCCAAATCATCGTGTGGCAATTCCTTCTGAAAAAGATTATTTGGGAATATATCACACTTTTGGAAATTCAAGACAGAAATTTGTAACTGTATGCAGAACTGTTTTAGGCAGGTACAAAGCAGATTATATCCTGTTGTGTTTAAGACACTTGTTGACTGGGAAGACAGAAGGGTGAAACTGGCTGCTCAAAGTAGTTTGATGAAATTGTTAAACCCTCACTTCCTTTCTGAACATAGTAAGACTTTTCTCAAATTTTCTTAGTCATACATAACAATTTATAAAACAGAAAAAGATGACATTAACATCAACAGCAAATATAGCAAAGTCATTCAACATGGCTCTAAGTGTATTTCCGTTGCAATGGAGGTGTCAAATAAACATCTAAACAAGCATATAATATAAAAAAAAGCACAATCAGCTACGATGCAAATAGAATATTTGTTAAGAGATGTATTATAAATTTCTAACACTGCCCCTGTTGATACAATTCAGAATACAAAAGAAGGAAGGTTGCATAATAATAAACAATATTTTCAAAGCTTCAGTCTTTCTGGAAGGTCAGGAAAGGCCTGGTTCTGTCATCCTTATGCACACTGATTTGTGCTTTATTTGAGCAGTAGAAATCTATTTGTCCTGGGTTTCTTACTGCTGTTTGAAAATAATGCTACTAATGCCATAATTCAGAAAGGATATAGTCAAGACTAAAGATAATTGAAAATTAAGTCATACTTTGCCTCAGTTTGGATTAGGTGTTTGTGAGCTCTGTTTGTGTCAGCATCATAAAAGTAAGCTTTTGGGATAAAGATGGATTTTTACTGCTTGTTTTTAGGACACCTCAATTACAGTGCTTTATATAATATAAATGTGGTTGATTCTTTGTACGCTAGCTGCTTTCCCTCAGATGGAATATTTTATAAAGGAAGTGGGATGTAAACTGGTTAAACTGTCATTGGATAGTCCTTTAAGAAATATTTTCAAAAGTTGCAGCTTACTGAGCTGCACCCCGGGATCTTGTCCATCTTTCAGCAATGCCAGGCGAAACACAAGTACAAAAATGCATGATTTATTATCTGTATGTTTCTATTTACTTGCAAAGATTTTCCTTTAGGTTTTCTTGAAAAAAGCTAATGTCATCCAAGAAAAAAGTTTGTTTTTCTTCTCCCAGAAATACTACTAGGAGGCTTGGATATGTTTAATTATTTACACATTACTTTTAAAAAATATTTTTAACATAAGCTCTCTAAAATCAAATAAGTAACATTTGTTTCTTATGTGTAGGTTGCAGTTAGACTACCTTTTCTGCATTTGTGGGATTTTATTAAGTACTATTTTAATGATGTCTGTCAGAGCATACTTTGGATGTTATCCTAATTTGTGTATGTTGATAGAGAATGGATTTAGCCTAATTTTGTCAGATTGTTAAAGAAAATTGGCAGAGTCCGGGTCTCTAGGTTTGCTGGTTTTATTAACAACTCAGAGTTGGACCACCACCGCAGTGAATGGTACCTGACTCAAATTCACTATCGGTTTATATAGAAACTAATAATCAATTACATCATAAACATTTCATAAGCTTCTGTTAATAATCTACTAACTATTTCAATTCCTCTTTCTTCCTTCATCAAGAGTCCACAAAAGTCCATTCTTTTCCATTGTTTAGCTGATCTTTGTGTTCTGGTTCCACTCCGACTCCGGTCGACAACCCGTCCTCGATGTTCTTGCTGTGATCGGCGTCCTTAATATTCTTGCCGTGATCAGCGTCCCGTCCTGATCCAGGACGATCAGAGTCCAGTTCCCACCGCCTGTGTCTCCTAAACATTCAACCTTAAAAACAACTGAAGTTATGTTTAAAACCTTATCTATACTAATTTTTATTTCTAAGTGTCCTATATTTCTTTTAAGGTAAAGAAAAGGTTACCCATACATCCCCTTTACTAAAATCATCAGAAGGTAATACTTCTAGGCCTACTCCTGCTTAGCTACTCATTAAGCTTTGATTGATGTTTTGTTCAGTCATAGGTCAGGATTACACAAGGAGCTCTGAGAACAATATTCATGGATTGTGAAAGTCCACCTGTGTTTATTCAGATAGACTTATATTAATTATTCTATTCACTATTCTATTTCACCCCTATTGATTCTTGTCTCTCTAACTCGTAAGAACATTTTCATTAATCGTGTGAAAATTTCTATAACACAGATATCATAGAACTGATTCTCTACCTTTCTTTTTCCATATTTATTGTCTTATCTTCTAGCACTTATTGCCAAAGAAGCTCTTATTACTAGCAAGAGAGGTGAAAAGCCAAGAATGAGACTTGTAACAGTATTTAACATATAAGTACAGAGGAACACAGTGATGCTGCAGAAGATCGTTGTTATTTTTACTCTACATTCTACAGACATTCGTGAAAATATGAAGTGTTTAACATCCCCGACTCTCTTTGAAATAGTAGAACTTTAGAGAATTATTAGTTACATTACAATGAAATACAAATAATAATAATATGATCTACCAAAATAGCAAATTTGGCGTCTGTGGGTGAATCATCCCACAGTTCCCACGTATGTTTCATTAGCTCTACACTACATTTATAAATAGCAGAAAATCATGAAAAAATAAATAAGTAGCATGTATCATGGGCTCAATCAAGTTCAAATGTGCACTATAATTTCTTACTTATGGAAAATCAGTTCCCTCTTCTACTAAAAAGTATCCAATAAATACCATTATGGCCCAGCAATTGTAAAATTTATTAATTTTTACTTGATATTACTAGCAAACAATACTGCAAAACACTGATATATATTTTATAAGTATAGTTAATTTTTTCTCCCTTTGCCATATATCCATTACATTACATTATGTTAGTCATCATTTGTTAGCAAGGCTTCAGTAAAAGCCTGAAAGACCTTCCTGTATCAGCATAGCTATGATAGCTAGTTTACTCAGTATTGTAAAATAGTAAGTTAAGTTTTAGTGTATGTAAACTGTATTGTACGTGATAATAAAAACTGATCTCAATTTTTAAATTGCTTTATTTTAGTACTGGCTAACAGGAAAAGTGAGTCAACTGTTTTTCTTGTCCTTTCCCCAAGCTTCTCTTTTTTTCTTTCTCTTTCATTCACTGGTTGGTAAGAAGTTTCCCACTTCTGCATAATGTTATGTATCCTGTTCTACCATAGGCCTTTCATTGCAACCACACAGAAATTAAGATCACATCTTGCCCATTTTACACTTATTCATCTCCTTGCTTGTACCATTTTTCTTCTGCTTATAAACCTGACGAGAAAATAACACAAGACATAATTCTTTCCTCTGATAAATGTCTTTCAACTTACTATGTATTTTGCAGTTTAAATGTCACTTTTACAGAAAATGTTTTGTCATGGTGGGAAATTGTTTTAAATTTAAAAATATAATAAAATATAATAAATATAATAAAATAAAAATCATATTGAGCTTAAATAACGATACGGAAACAACCATTTATCTCTGAAAACCTATGGGTTAGATGTGGCAAGTTTGTTTTCATGTTTTTGCAAAGTTTATATTAAGTTGAACTGTTAAGACATAATTATAAATCAAATAAAAGAAGATTGTTTTGACACTGAAACCAACATAACTGAATAAATGGGATAACTGTATGTTCTTCATTTCACAGGCTTAAATTCTTGCTTGGATCAGGAAGTTCATGTCCAGGTTGCAACATGGCTGGAGACAGGCAGAGCAATGGGCACAGCACAAGTGGGGACTAGAACCCTGGGCAGGGCTGAGGGCCAGCGCAGGGTAAGGCTGGCTGGTCGTGGCCATAAAGGCATTGGTGAACTCAGACCTGACATTTCCCAAGTGTGATCCATAAGAAGCAATGCTTTAGAACTTTGCTTTTATGACAATTTCCTGCTAATATTCAATCATCTACAAATAGACACCTCATTGCTTTCAACTTTCCAAGGGCGAGAGCTGATTTACACAGATGTTCTTGGTAAAGAGAAAATTGTTTCCTGTAAATATTTTCTCTACAAGTGTAAGCTATAATGGATTGACAGTGACCTCCCTTTCCCCACTGAGCTGGTAGGTATTTGCATATTTTCACTCAGCCTACTTTTCACTTGAAAAAGATTGTTGACAGAGAAAGTCAGTATTTTGTGTTGTCTCTGCCAGAGTGTGAAATGTGACAGTTGTCTAATATTCCTGTAAAAAAAGAGCAAATAGGTATTTTTGATATATAAAATGACCTAATTTCTTGGATTTTGTGTACCCAAGCTGACAGAGAACAGTGGTTATAGATATCTGTGTTTGTGTGTGTGCACATAGATCTCCTTTCTAATTAAGGTTTTGTAATATTAATATCAGAATACTAATCATCACTGCAAGTTATTCTAAAATGTTTTTTTACTTATTGTAGATTCAGACACTATAAAACCATAAGTATTCATACTGATAACTGGAATAATGCAGATGATAGTGCTTCCTTGAATTCTGTGTGAATTAGAACTGGAGCTTTTGGAAAAATCCACAGTCTCTTTTCACGTCACCCCCTCAAAATATTTTAGTAGTTTAGGGTAACTTTTCAATTCACTAGAAGTTGCTACTGCTAACAAAGCTATTCATATTAAAAGATTTTCTTTTAGTGTTTGAAACCCTGTTTTCTTTGCATTATTTCTATATTCTGCTCATTTCTTCCTGTTTAATATGTCTGACAAAACTTCAGATACAAATTTATTCTGTTTTGCGTATAGTTCTTCTACATAATATGAAATCATGCAACTAATGTTTTACACAAGATGATGCACTTATTTATCAATATATGTTATTTAACAGTTAAAACTGTCATTTAAAAACATGTCAGACATCACTCCTTGAGCACAGAAGAATTTTGAAATATGTTTGTATCTATACGTATTTGGAGGGCATATGAACTTCAAATTAAATTAGAAAAAATCTGAGATTGTTCAAAAAAAAAAATATAGTAAAGATTTGTTCAACCCTGTCTGACACATCCTCTTTTTTCCCCTAACTGACTGTCTATGTTCAGCTCTTATCACTATAGAATTGCTATAGAATTGTATTTTCCAGTTACCCAGAGCCCAATGTCAATCCAAGTGCTGAGAGAGCATGTCTGCAATGGGATGTACAATTATTATACTTTGAACCTTTTAATGGTAATTTTGACCTCTCTTTTCTGGACATTTCTTGAGGTCAGCTGTGTAATCCTTCAGAATCCAACTGGCAATAGTCAGGATGCTAAAGGACACATGGCTCACTGCAGCCACAAAATCTCCATGATTATCCTTGTACCATACCCAATACTACAGGAGAGAATCCATCACTGCTTCTCAAGAAACAAAGATCCGAGTGATACTAATGCAAACTTCGGAGGAAATGATGAAAGGAAAATTTCTTATTGCACTTCTTGTGTGAAATACTTTGCATCAATGCTTTAATATTTTCTGTATGTGACTTATTTATTTATTTATTTCCTTAATTAGAAATTAAGGTGATTGATACCATATAGAAGGTACTTCAGACAGAATTTGACTAAATGTTTGTGAAAATATGGGTTGGTATGAAATATGCTATGTTAGATATTTTAAGATGAAATACTGTGGTACTACTTTAAATAAGCTATGATTCCTCCAGTGGCCCTCACCTAGTTGTTTGTAGAAATCATCTGAACCTTTTGGAAAAACAAGTTCTAAGTAAGACCTGTATACTAGTAACAGTATGTGCTATCTATTTAAGTCTTTTTGGTTTCTTCTTATCATATATGTTGCAAATAATAATCCTAAAACGTGAATTCCCAGCTATGCTTTATTTTTGATTTCAAATATTCCCTGTAAATGGTAGGAATATTACTCTCATTACTCTTACCTGGCCAAGGTTAAACATGTGTACTGGTTTTGTCTGAGATGGAGCTAATTTTCTTCATAGGAACTTGTATGGTTTTATGTTTTGGATTTGTGACTAAAACAGTGTTGATAACATACCAATCGTTTAGCTACTGCTGAAGAGCGCTTGCACAGTGTCAATGCCTTCTCTGTTTCTCACACTGCCCTGCCAGTGAGTAGGCTGGAGGTTCACAAGAAGTTGGTAGGGGGACTGAGATGGGACAATAGACCCCAACTGATCAAAGGGACTATATGGTGGTGTGCTCAGCAATAAAAGCTGGGGGAAGAAGGAGAAAGAGGAGGGTGTTCAGAATTAAGGTGTTTGTCTTCCCAAGTAACCGTTACACATGAAAGAGCCCTGCTTTCCTGGAAATTGCTGAGCGTCTTCCTGCCAATGGGGAGTAGTGAATGAATTCTTTATTTTTCTTCGCTTGTGTGCACAACTTCTGCTTTATCTATTAAACTGTCTTTATCTCAGCCCACAAGTTTTCTCACTTTTGCTCTTCTGATTCTTCCTCCCCCTTCTCACTGTCAGGGGAGTGAGTGAGCAACTGTGTGGGGCTGAGCTGCCTACTGGGTTCAACCCACAAACACAAGACCCATTTTCCTGTTGTAAGCTATTTTTCACTAAAACTTCTTTGTTGCTACTTAAGCACATATTGATTTCTGGAGTACTGTCTTCCATATTTATCTTTGTTAGAAATGTGAAGAAAAAGAGCTACCCCAAAGTAAAATGTACATAACTTTACCCTTCATTCCAATAAAATTAATATGAAATTATAGACAGCTTGTAGTCCAAAAATCTTATATGCCATATATTGTTATGACTAAACACTGAGCTTGATGAAAAGGCTGCAGTAATACTGCTGGCATAGTTAAAGAAAAAATTGTACCAAAGCAGCATGAGTGTTTTATATATTATTCATAGAAGAGAATATCCTTCCCATTGAGACATACTCACTATCATCTTCACAGAATGTAAATCCAAGAACACTAAAGAGTAAAAAAAAAAAAGTATAACTGATGCTGAAAATATATTTTCTCTAGTCAGAAATATTTATCCATAGTGAGTTGGGGAATTAATTACTTCTAAACATATATGGGGATTGATGTCAAAAGCCAACCCTTTTGTTAATGACATGCATAGACTATATGCCATTTGACTTGCTCTCCAGAAAATATGAAAATAGTATAATGTAAAGTTATACCTGTTCCAGGAAAAAAAAAAGAAAAGTAAATTTGTAAGTTAGTTTATAAATAATTCTGAGACCAGCATTAGCAAGCGCATTTAAGTAAATATTTTCAAAATCTAACTGAAATTTTAGAATGTTAACTTGTGTCTCTTAAAACATGCAAATCAAGACAGAATAGTGTAAAGCATCTGCAATGTCTAATTTGGTGAGTTATCTTATCAGAAATACGTACACTAAAAAAAAAGTATTACCAATATTATCTGGGTAAAATTGCCATTCTAACTCTGAGACTGTTATGTTTAAAGTAATGAAGAATAATATTAAATATACAACTTTCCTGAATCTTGATGCAACATAAAAATAACTCTTAAGTCTTACAGGGACACTTGGCATTGTTAGAGTACTAATACTGTATTCTTGCCACTTTTCTGAGTATCACCTGATTCAGCGTTTTAGAAGCCCAAAATTTATAGAATTTGATTTTTTCCTTTTTTTTTTTTCAGTTTTTATTACATTGATATCTTAAGTTCAGGAATAAATTGGTCAGTTACCTGGCATGAAAGTTCTTTCCTCAGCAGCATTGTTTTGTGCAAAAGAGAATATTTTGACAGATAATAGAAAATCTTCTCTCATTACTTTAGAATGTAATCGCCTATTACTAAACTGAGAAAGGATCTAATTAAAAACAGTGTGATTCATGGCATGTTTGTTACTGATATAATATGGTGTGTCAACTGAAAACAAATTTTGAGCCTTAAAGCTACATTGACTTATATTTTTTTTTCTCATTTCTTGTTCTCATACATTCTGCTCCTCTTTCCATCTGTCCGTTTTTAAATTGTTTTTTTTCTCCCTAAGAAATCTGTAGGGTCAGCCTTTTCTACCAATTATATTTCCATAGCTGATGAGAATACTAACCATTTAGTCAATTTCTGTAGCAACTCATAATGAGCAGATGACTGCAGTGTGATGAATAACCTACCAGAGTTTGGATAGTTCTCAGTTCATAAACAGTACATAAAAAGTGATCAGTAATTCATCTCATTATGTGGACAGAAATTTGATAAACATGCAACTCATTAATGAAATATGTGATACTTTTTGAAAATGTAAGTAAACAATCATCATTCAGAAAGTAGATTTCTGCAAAGGCTGTTATTGGAATAACAAAAAAACTCCACAAACCCAAACATGTAATAAAGCTTTAAAACGTAATGTCTAATATATATAATGGTTGACTGAATGAGACAACTAAACGGCTAATTAGTATAATGTACTCAGAATGGTTGTTTTCATCTTCTAGGTAGGGATCTGGTTCCAGGATAGGAAGTATTATGTGGAATGGAGACTCGGATTCCCTTCCCCAAATTTTCTGTACCCAAGCAAAATAATCGTTTTAATGGAAGAGGAAAGCATACTATACATTTCACAACTACAGTTGCGAATACTAGACTACAGCACTCAACTATAGCTTTCAGCTCTCAAACATCACATTCTTTCCAGTGTTTGTCACTTTCTCCTTACTTCTGTCATCAGAGGAGGAGGAACACTGCTCTGAATTTTGTGCTTTCCAAGGCTTTCTTTTTGTTTGACTCATAAATTCCTGCTTTTTAGCCTTTACAGAGCAACTTTAATTGCAAAGATGTAACTGTAATAGTGAGTATGAAATGGTGGTCTATGTATGGAAAATCTAAGCTTCAACATTTGTTACTAATTAAAATTACTAATTCCATGAATTCTGCTGCTTTGGCATCTCTAATTGAGAAACATATGCAAATCTGGCAATGTGATATAATTTGCTGAAGATTATCTCCCTTATGAGGAGAGGCTGAGGGAGCTGGGTCTCTTTAGCTTAAAGAAGAGGAGACTGAGGGGTGACCTCATTAATGTTTATAAATATGTAAAGGGCAAGTGTCATGAGGATGGAGCCAGGCTCTTCTCAGTGACATCCCTTGACAGGACAAGGGGCAATGGGTGTAAGCTGGAACACAGGAGGTTCCACATAAATATGAGGAAAAACTTCTTTACGGTGAGGGTGACCGAACACTGGAACAGGCTGCCCAGAGAGGTTGTGGAGTCTCCTTCTCTGGAGACATTCAAAACCCGCCTGGACGTGTTCCTGTGTGATATGGTCTAGGCAATCCTGCTCCGGCAGAGGGATTGGACTAGATGATCTTTCGAGGTCCCTTCCAATCCCTAACATTCTGTGATTCTGTGATTCTGTGAAGATTCTAGACAGAGCAGAAGTGTATGATCTTTTCTTACAGTGACCTGCTGATGTCTGGTACTCTGAAGATTTATTTTCTATTGTCATCTCTCAAACTTCATCTCTTCATTGAAAATACTGATTATAAAGTACTGTAAGTCACTCCTTATGACATTTCAATGCATACATTTGGGACTGAAATGTTTAAATATGAGAATCTTTGGAGGAATATTATTGTAATGGAAAGAATTCTATGAATGATTTTTTATATGAAATACCATATAAAACATGAAGATTATTGTATTATACTAGTTTGGTTTGGGGCTGTGTGTCTGGATAAGTATAACTTCAAATTCACTAGGCATGACTAGTTAGATACATGTGATGAGCTCCCCAGACTTACAATTTTACAGACTAGAAAGTTAAGATTTTTTTATAAAGAAACTTTATAATTTCACATTTGTAATGACATTGCTTTTAGCATTTCCTATCCAATAATATCACTAGTGGAAAAAGTGTAAATGAAGATTGTGTTTGGAGTGTTCTTTAATATTAGTATTAATAACTGCTAAGTTAATTAGAAACATTCTCTTTTCCTGAATGTATCAGTAATTGTAAACAAACTTCCCCTTTCTTAGATTCAGTGTTTGTGGGACTGGGTCCTGATGTATCTTACAAAACAGAATGATCAGATTACCGAAACTGAAAGCCTGGATATCAAGAAGCTGTGAAACCAATAGATTCTTGGACTCCTACACTGTTTATATGTTACTTTTCCTATTCCTGTTCTTGTGTTAGCTTTGAAAGGGAATAGATAGCTAATGGGGGCTTTATTGGTACTATGGTTTGACTTTTTAAAATTTTATTTTCCTTTCTGTACTGCTGTAATTTAAACAAGCAGGGGATATTTAGAAGAATATTTACGGTATAAAATATTTCAGTGTCCTTCCATGAAAATACAATTTCCGTGATGACATTAGTAAGGTAAGATGCTAAATCCTTTTAAAAAGCAGTGGGGTACAAGGTCCAAAATCGCTAAGAAATTATTACTTGAGTTTCTCCTCTTCTATCCACTCAATCAGGTCAGAGATGAGCAACAGATATTCAAAACTTTCAGTCTTGAAAAGTCCTGTGAAAGTGTTTTTAAGAAAAAATGTTACTTAAAAAGATAAAAAAAAATAATAATAATAATTTCATATCACACATTAATTTCACATCAGAATGCCTATGAGGTGAACTTAACTCTCACGTTAAGCTCTTACATTTAAAATAGATCTACACAACACTTAAGATTTTTGTGAACTGATTTTCTTTAGAACAGAAGTGTTCTAATAACCCCTTAAGTAAACTAAAAGTAATTTAATGCAATTTCAGCTGTATTCAGCTGTGCAACTACATCTTGATTAAACTCATTGTTGGCCTAAGTATAATCACATGTTGATTTTTTTTTCCTTCTCTATTTCTTTAGAGATAAGGATCAGTTGCATTATTTTGATCAGCTTACACTTTAGATACACATCACCAATTAGTGTCCTACTTCCCTAGATTTTATTTTTAAGTCTATTTTTCAGAGGGGAAAACCACAAAGAAATTCTGCTAATTCTCTGAAATATCAGTACATTACAATATAGTAAATGAAAGGCTATTATTTTTCAGAGTGGTCTGTACACTCAAGCTTCCAAAAGAAATGGGTTGTTGAATTGATTATAATTTGTGTGGAATTGACTGTACATCCATGTTAAGCAATTTTTTACAAAATTACATAAAATTGGACCATCACCACAGCATTATCTATTGCACGCTATTGTAACTAAATATTGTAACCTTAAATAGAAACTTGTTTGATATGTATAATGTTCTGTAAAATTTAGTCTTACTGAAACTTATTTTTAGAAATGGTACAAATGTTTATGCTAAACACATTTTGTAGAATTTGCAAGGAATGCAAAAAAAGTCCAAGTAAGTTCAAGTGAATGTTTAGTGACAACACTTAAAAACTGCATTTGAGGGCAGTAGCAGAGAAGATGAGGTGACTTTTATTGTTCTCTTCCAGAAGCATGGCACCTTTTCTCCATATCTCTAAAGAATCTAGCATGCTGCATGCAGATGAACCCAGCCTTTCATGGCCAGCTGCAGGATCTTAGCATTTCAAGACAGACTTATGAAAAGGTTCATTCAGCTCCATCAATCTAGCATACTGAAGACTTCTTGAAGTTAGTATTTTGCTTCTTTTCATTAAAAAAATCCTTAAATGGGAGCTCTTCCATTAGCCTAAAATAGAAATTCAACAATACTTCAGCTCACTCCAAACCATCTGTTTACACTCATTTCTATCACAAACTTCTCAGTGATTTGCATTTTACTCAAGCTGTCAGTTCTGCCTTTGCAAACGTTAAATAACATCCCACAATTGTGGTAGTTCTTTTCAGTCATAGTGCTAGGATAAATTTTCAGCAGAAGGAAAGGCTCAAGATAGCTGTATGTATATGTGAAAGTTAGCTGAAATAATGTAAAAAATCAAGCAGTGCAGACAGACTACATTGTTCAGGACACTGTTTTTAAAATTTATTCCACTAACAATATGCGAGTTACACAACACAAATACAGGCATGTCTTTAATACAAGTTTGCCATGTAAATGATGCTAGCTGTAGCCTCCACACAACATTAAATTATAATTTTCCCCGACTTGTTAGAAAAAGAGCTCCATTATAATTATGAGCTACATGTGACTCTGAGGTCATCATCTAAAAATAGATTTAAATTATCTATTATATTATCTTTTCTGGTTTATTTTTTTTTTCAGTAGTTTTGTCCCTGTTTCTCAGGAGGATATACTACCTAAAAAGAAAAAAAAAAACACACACCAATAAAAATCTTATCAGAAGATCTCATATTCTCTTTTCCATGTGTTTTCAAAAACACCTCCTCTCTTTTGACTTCAGGAATACTGATGTACGTTGCACTAATTTTCAGTGTCATTAATGTATCCCTATGCAAAATGTGGAGTGAAAGCAGAACTTAAAATAAAGAAAGAAAGACAAATTTATGTAAATGATCCAATATTCATGAAAAATACTTTACTGGTCACTTAACAGGAATAGGTCTCTTACTGATTCTTTAAAAACTGCTAGTCATTGACCAGGTTTTATGATGCAGATCTCAAATACCTGCGGGTGATAATATCAGGGCTTGAAGCTGATAAATACAGGAAGTTGTGCACAGAAATATTTGGCTTTATAACTAAATTTAAAAATTTACAAATTTAAATGAATTTATAATGTAATCAAATACGTTCTCCAATTCATGTTCCATCTACCATCTGTTGTCTACAGTAGTTTAAGGATTACGGAATTAGGTTGACACGTTTGGCTGTATTCATTTAAATATCCAAATCATTAAGAAATAAGAGGATTCTTCATTCTTTCCTTTTTCAAATTACACTTAATCTGAAAAAAAAAACCCACCTCTTTTCATAAGAAGTTCTGAATTTGCAGCTGAAGCAAGTAAAGTTATTTCTTATGTAGATAACAGATAGGCAGAGGTAGCCACAATGCAGTTTCTTAACACTGCCTTACTAGTGCGTGTTTGATCTCAAAAGCACCTCTTATGTGGAAAGAGCTCACTCCATTTCTATTGATGAGAAATTCTGTCCATTCTACAGCTTTTGCTAAAATATACGGTTCTTAATGTGGTGGTGGTTTAAGGAAAACAGGACTGATAACGGATATATTCACCACTTTGGTGAAGGGTCTGGAGGGCCTGACCTATGAGGAATGGCTGAGGGAGCTGGTGTTGTTTATCCTGGAGAAGAGGAGGCTCAGAGATGACCTTATTGCAGTCTACAACTACCTGAAGGGAGGTTGTAGTGGAGTGGGAGTTGGCCTCTTCTCCCAGGCAACTAGTGATAGGACAAGAGGACACAGCCTCAAGCTTCGCCAGGGGAGGTTCAGGTTGGACATTAGGAAGAATTTCTTTTCAGAAAGGGTTATTAGACATTGGAATGGGCTGCCCAGGGAGGTGGTGGAGTCACCATCTCTGGATGTGTTTAAAAAAAAGACTGGACATGGCACTTAGTGCCATGGTCTAGTTGACATGGTGGTGTCAGGACTCGATGATCGCAGAGGTCTCGTCCAACCTGATTGATTCTGTGATTCTGTGATATCAGCCTACATCTAGAATAACTTAATTGATTGCAGTTATTTGAAGCTGTTATCTCATGCTTCAACAACAGAACAAAGATGTGGTTTAAAAACACACTTTGCAGAAAAACTGTAGAAAAATTTTAGCCAGACATGTATGATGATTTTAAAAGACTTTAGCAAAGGGATAAAAAAGTGAAAAAATAGAATATGAAAGGTAGTAAATACTCAAAAACAATGGGGAGGAGGGAAAAAATCAGCAATCATACTTTGCTCTTGACCTGCTGAGAAATCAGTAAAAAATTCCATAGTACATCTAGTCATGAGTTGTAAATTGCAGTCAGAAACAGTATAATGGATTAAAGCGGTGATGTGAAGCCTCTTGGTTATTGGTCTGTATGGCTTATATTAGCAGGCTGCTTGCATCTCCTCAGGCCTAGGTAACTAAAATTTTTTTATTCATATGTTTAGGCATCAAACACCACCAGTATTTTTTAGCTTTGCTTTGGACTTTTATATACTGAAACTGCACAGCCAACAAACCAGGCAAGTTGTCTTTCTATTTACATGCAATCATAATTAACATAATTTGAGCAGCAGGAGGATGGTACTTGGAAGATCATAGAGATTTCATTTTTTTCAAAGTTACAGTAAATGATAGCCTGGGTAAACACAATTTAAGTTTGATTC
The DNA here is from genome assembly GCF_013368605.1 of Nyctibius grandis. Taxonomy (NCBI): domain Eukaryota; kingdom Metazoa; phylum Chordata; class Aves; order Nyctibiiformes; family Nyctibiidae; genus Nyctibius; species Nyctibius grandis. The sequence goes on along the minus strand of NC_090663.1, from coordinate 24,891,585 downwards.
CAGTAGTGACCTTTTTGTGATTTATAAATATTTAAACTCAGTTTCTACTTGCTTTAAAACCAAAAATGAGAAAATTATTTTTACAGGTAAGATTCTGGTTTCTAGTTGTGCGAAACTATTGTCTTCTACAAGTACTATTTTATAGTTTTTTAGCTAGACATGCTATTATTTAAAGAAAGAAACAAGATATAAGACTTTTTGTTTTCTAGTTACAAATATCTCTTTATGTCTTTAAATCTTAGGAAACAGAAATCACTCGGTTTTCAAGGTACAAAATGACATCTAGTTTCAGTTAAAAGAAAGAAATACAGAGGTGCGTGTTTAGTGCATTCACAACATTCTAACGACACAGGCATGATAGATTTGTAGATTGAGATAATATATTCTACTAAATCAGCTTTCATGATGGAATGATCAGACAAGCTTTCAGACTCACAAGCTCTTCTTCAGATCTGAAAGAAAAGCTCTCTGAAGGAAAGCAGCAGCTTGAAAAACATTGATTACAATTTCATTAGATATACACCAATTAAACTAGCTACCAAATGTTATTCAGTCCTTAGTAAATTCTTTGACCAAATGTCTTTGACAGAAAGATCATTTTTCTGAATTAATATCTATTGCTCACATTGCCCCACCAACGAGTAAGCTAGAGGTTCACAAGAAGTTGAGAGGGGACACAGCTGGGACAGCTGACCCCAACTGACCAAAGGGATATTCCATACTTTATGATGTCATGTTCAGTAATTAAAGCTGGGGGAAGAAGGAGAAAGGGGGGGATGTTTGGAGTGATGGTGTTTGTCTTCCCAAGTACCCATTGCACATGATGAAGTCCTGCTTTCCTGGAAATGGCTGAGCATCTTCCTGTCAATGGGAAGCAGTGAATGAATTCCTTTTTCTTCGCTTGTGTGCACAACTTGTGTTTTACCTATTAAACTGTCTTTATCTCAGTGCATGAGTTTTCTCGCTTTTGCTCTCCTGATTCTCTCTCCTTTCCCACTGTGGTGGGAGTGAACAAGCGGCTGTGTGGGGCTGAGCTGCCTACCGGGGTGAAACCACAACATCACAGAAATTTTTTTCGTCTCTAGCAGCTGATATAATAAAATACATTTCTTCTCTCTAGAAAACTTGTTTTGGGAAGCAAATGACATCACAGAAATATACTGAAAAATCCCCAAGATGCCATCAGAGTTTAAAGTGAGGCTTGTTAACTCCAGTAACGGCTGTATCCTCTCTCAATGTTATTGATTCTTTCACATGAAAAAATGTAGTGAGGTAAAACTATAAGAGGTGCTGAAAGATCCATCCATGCCAGCACACTCAGAAGAGGCAAGTAAACTGGGGAAATTCCAAAACTTTGTGTCTTTTATTTGTTTTCTACAGGTATTGCAATGGTGTCATTTTTTCTCCACTGTTCATTATCAGAGTTTCAAGAAATTATCAAAAAATTGCAAATGAAGTGAGAAATAACACTATATAAAATAAGCAAAACAAACTCTAAAAATGAACACTAATTAGGGGGAAAAAAAGTATCAACAGAATGAGGAGCTGATGGTCATTATGAACAAGATTTTAAAGAAAAATAAATAAATAAACTTTCATCTTTCAGAAAGCTAGGGTCATATCACATCATTTACAGGATAAACTATAATCCTAATTTCTCCTCATAATGTATACATTTAACTTAAATGTGGGCAATAAAAATTAAATAAGAAGTACTTGAAAATGAAAGTGAATATTTTTTTTTCCTTTTTTTGTTAAATTCTTTTTCTCCAAATGTCATTTGCATAGGCCTGTTTTTCTGGCACCCAGGTCAGAAACAAAACTTTTCAAAAAACGGACTCAAGAGTCTGGCCATTAGAGTCAGGTACCAACCAGATTTTCCAGGCACTGCTGGAACTATTTTGAATGGTTATTTTTGCCACATATATTAATAATTTGTTTCCTAGGTTTCATTAAATAGAAAAAAGAGAAAAAAAGTCCTTGTCACGGTTTAAAGCTGGGCTGGCTATTAAACCTGTGGCAGATGCCCTCTGTTATCCCCTCCCACCACCAAAGGGAAAGGGAAAAGGGACAGAGGCTTCCGGGTTGGAAAGTTAGAACAGTTTTAATAAACTATAATAATGAAAAAGAGTATAATAATAATTATAGAAATAATCAAATATATACAAATATATACAAATATATATACAAAACCAAGATCGAGCTCCCCTGAAGTCAGCCACGTCACCACCGGCACTGCAAGGCAGGCTCCGGGAAGGCCCAGGCTGGGCCTAGCGACAGTCGAGAGCTGGATTCAGGAATGCACAGATCGGGATCGGGGGCAGCAGGAAAACGGACAGAGTCCTCTTCGGACACCGGCCATAGCAGAAAGAGAGTGAGACCCTCGTGATGCCCCCACTTTATACTGAGAATGATGTGTATGGGATGGAATACCTTCGTTGGTCAATTTTGGGTCACCTGCCCTGTCCGCTCCTCCCTGCAGCTGCGACCCCCCTTCGGCTCTTCACTCATAATCCGTGAGGAATTTAGCACTGACCTTGGTTTCTCTAGGAATAAGTACAGCAAGAGCCTTTCTGCACAACATCCCTACCGGTGCCTCAGCGATAACTACAAACTTCGAGCGTTATCAGTACTAGAAGCGGACACTGTCTGCAAAACATGCAGTTAGTTTCAGAAAGTGCAGTTACTTAGAGGAGACCCAGCTGAAAGTAAAAATCACTGAAAGGAAAATTGGCCTGGTTTAGGCCAAACCAGGACAGTCTTTAATATCAAACTTTTTTGTGCAAGAGAGAAACGATTCCAAACTTCCAGTTTCAGCTGAAGATTTTTAGAGTTCGTAATATGTCAAAATAATTAGATGTCATCAGGTTAAAATCTTCATCAAGCTTCATTCTTGGTCAGTGTAAACATTTCCTCATTTTACAATGACCTTTCTAGATCAACAATTTTTGTCATTTCAGTCAGGTTTTTTAGCCAGATTTGATTCTAATCTTATGTACAGTGAAACAGTGTGGCAATAGCCTCAGGAACGTCCATTGATGATGAAAACAACAAAGAGCAATTTCAAGCAGGATGTTTAACTGGAACTCATTGTGTCTGTCAGAACTTTTCTGCAATCTTTTTGCATTGATAAAGCTGGACCCTTTACCTTTGCAATTTTATTGCTTATCTAAAACTGTCCACTAACATTGCTTTAGGGATGAATTATTTTTTTTCTAAGTGGATTTTAGATTTTTCACTTTACTTTAATAGTGAAGGCAGAAAGAAATTGGATTTTTTTTGTCTAATGTTATAAAGAGTTTGTATTTGTTTGAAGTGTTTAGGGCATGAGATTTTTGAAATTGCCAAGATCAGTTACTATAAAATGTTAACAGAAAAGACTGACAGTATAACCAGGTGCTATATGCCATTCCCGTAATATACTGAGCTTATTAAAAAAAAAAGTATTGTAGACTTTCAATATATAAATTATTATTTTCTAGTTTGCACTCTTTCCATGGGGTGCAATCTTTCAGGAACGGACTGCTCCAGCGCAAGTCCCCCAGGAGATCACAGGTCCTGCCAGCAAACCTTCTCCAGCATGGGCTTCTCTCTCCATGGGTTCACAGGTCCTGCCAGGAGCCTGCTCCAATGTAAGCTCTCCGTGGGGTCACAACCTCGTTCGGGTACATCCACTTGCTTCAGCTTGGGGTCCTCCACGGGCTGCAGATGGATATCTGTTCAACTATTAAGTTCCATGGGATGCAGGAGGACAATCTGCTTCATCACAGTCTTCACCATGGGCTACAGTGGAATCTCTGCTCTGGTGCCTGGACCACCTCCACCCCCTGCTTCTTCACTGACACTGGTGTCTGCACCACCTCCTCCCCCTGCTTCTTCACTGACACTGGTGTCTGCATAGTTCTTTCACATATTCTCACTCCTCTCTTCTGGCTGCTGTTGGACAGCAACTTTTTCCCTCCTTAAATATATTATCACAGAGGCACTACCACTGTCACTGACTGGCTCAGCCTTGGTCAGGGGCAGGTCCATCTTGGAGGTGGCTGGCACTGGCTCTATCGGACATGGGAGAAGCTTCTAGCAGCTTCTCACAGAAGCCACCCCTGTAGCCCCCTTGTTACCAAAACTTTGCCACGCAAACCCAATAAACTATGAAATTTAAAAGAAACAGAAAGTTGGTCTCAGCTTTTTTTTCTTTTACAAAAACAAAGACTTGAGACTTTTGTCTTAGAACTTCACAGAGATTTACCTGAGATCTACACCTGTCATAACAGTATGCAAAATTTTATAATATTGATGTGGTACATGTGGTGATTTTTTAAGAATAATTGCCAGGAAAAAAGGAGAAGAAATCAAATGTTTTATAAATCTATTAAATAATGTTTAAACACTATTATTAATATAGAAATGTATTTTTCTCCGCAAAATGTTAATATTACAGAAATATCACCTGAGTTTACATCATATTAATAATATGCACCCTTCCTACCTGAAATGCTTTATACAGGCGATACACAAGCATCTGGACCTTGTAACTGAATTTTTTGAAGTTTGTAATTTTTTGGAGTCATGTGTGGGTCGGTAATCTGGACACAATCGTTTACAGTACACGTACAATTAATCAGCTCATTAAATATGGAAAAGTCACTGTGAAAGCTAAAATACAGGTTACCTATTTATAAAAAAAAACATTTTGCCCTTGAGTTGCTGATGTAGCAGCTCTTCCTACATTTTATGTCTACCATTCATGTAAAGAAAGTTTAGTGTCAGGGCCTAAAATGGTAGTCAATGTGTGTGTATATATATATATATATATGAAAAATAATTGATTTACAAAGATCCATTATATTTATTTTTAAATGAATCAGCTGATTATTCAAAGAACAAATTGATAATTATGAAGAGAAATCAACATAGTTCAACAGAGTTCAAAGCAAATGTCAATAGTACTTTGTTTTGCATTTTATCAATTTGACAGAGTGTGAGGGCTTATGATATCCTCTGGCTTACTGTTCGTTTATTAGGTATTGAGGAAGCCAGTAATGGTCACAAAAATAGGAAATTACTCCTTCTCTTTATGAAGACCCTATTTCAGAGTAAAACCCAAAGAAAAAGAAGAAAACCTTGTCTTTAATGTGGCCTAGATAG